>NW_020884877.1:13711984-14255210 GCF_003945725.1 Corapipo altera | reverse complement strand
CGCGGCTGCCGGGGCCGGGGCCGGGGCCGCGCCGTCCGGCACCACCCCGGCGTGCTGCCGTGCGAGGCCAGCCCAGCCCGCGGCCGCGGGGAGTGCGGGCGGCAGCGGAGGCGCTGGGCCGGCGCCTCCCGGCACGGTCCAGGTGAGCGGTGTTTCGGCAGCATCTCCTCCGCGCGCTGTCAGGCGCCTGCCGCATCGCAGTGCTTTTCTTTTCCCGGACAGGATGGTGTGGCGGCGGAGAGTCGGGGGGACCTGGGAGAAGCTGATGTCCCGAGGGAGAGGGCTTTGCTCGCCAGCCTTCTAGAGCAGGAGCTCCCATCTGATTAACTCGAACTCGGGCAGGAGCCATGTGCCAGGCCCACCACCACTCACTCACCTCACCCACGCAGCTGGGCACCAACCCAGACCTGGGCATCTTTGAAAACGTTCCTCTCTGCCTTGAGTTTAGAGTCTAAAGTGAAAACTTGGCTGACTGTAAACACATTTTTCAGTTTTTCCTTTCTTAAAACTAACATAGTCATCACTGAGAACGTGAGATATATGGAAAGTCAGTTTTGGAACAAAACCTATTAATTTACCAGTGCAACTTAGGTATAACAATAACTTTTGATTATTTAAAAAAAATAACGGGTTGCAGATATATTGCATTTTGCATAGATGAAGAATATATTCGTCAGGCCTTAGCACTCATTTTGTGGTTGCTGTGTGGAGACATCCTGGCCATCTACTAACCTACTTTCCCCTCTATTTGAGAATTACAGGAATAGATTACTAATGCTGGATTGCAGCTCTGTGCACAACACACATATTACTAATTCTGTATCTTCTTTTTAAAGTGACATCTGTCAAATTATCTAAGATCTTCACCTCCCACAAATATACAGCATAGCTGCAAGTTTCTTTGCAATTTGGTATTAAGTAAAAATTATTTTGTTTTCTTGCTAAACAAGTCTGTTCCAGGACATATATTTAGTAACAGCTATACTTTTTTTTTTTTGGCAGAGAGAAGTGATTTGATATTTCAACCAAGACTTGTTTTTAAAGACTTGATCTGAAAGAAAACTTCTCAGATTTTACCTAAGCAAATTATACCAGGAAATTGCCAGTACATGGGCATAAAGTAAAACAGTGCTAGTTCACTCTGACTACAATATTAATGTTTAGCAGCTGGCATAGAATATTCTTGCAAGGTTAAAACCAAATTGACATACTCATAATCTCACAATCCATACAATAGCATAAGTGAGCATGCACCTTATTTCCTCATGAGTATATCCTGCTGCAGCATGCTGCTTTTAAAATCTGCCAAGTAAGAAGCAATAAGTTAAAGAAATTTAGTATCTTTGTTTATAACCATTTGCATCCGCTTAATACAACCCCCTGCTATCCTTACAAAAACATACATAAGCAAGCATGCTTTCTGCCAGTTTTGCTTACAAACTGTTGCCTACAAGTCATTCCACCAACAGGGTTGAGACTTCCTGTTTAAATAAAGCATCAGTTGCTTTGATTAGGGGAACCAGGACATGAAGAAGATCCGATTCATTACTTCTTCTAGCAGACGTCCAGTTTAAAAATGCTGAGGTGTCATATATTAACACTATGAATAGTAATCAGATCTTTGCAATGTTGTAATGTGTTAGAAGACACCTCACCAAGGGACCAAGAGGAAGTGGCATGTACTGCAGGACTCTCCACGAGAGCACAGTACTTGCTGCAAAATACATGTTGGGTCTACTTTTTGTAACATAGCAGAGCTGTATGTCTTGGTTTTGTGAGCTGTTGATGTAGATTGAAAGCACAGTGTGAATTATACAGATCATCTCCAGATGACACAACCTATATAACTTCAAAAATACATGGAGCTGGGTATATTTCCCCTCTGTAGTTCATAGAAAACCTACTTTCTTAGTGAGTTAGAGCTGACACTGATTTATTTGGAAAGCCACATTGGTTCAGTGTTACCAATTTAATAGTATCATGGCACAAGAGAACATCTTCAGTAAAACCTTTCAGAAATTTCAAAATACTTCCCTTATTAAATATCATTATAAATGTACATAATGCTTTTCTTTTAATGCCCTGTCTTTATTTTGCAATAGAACTTTATGTTCCAGTGGCCAAATAGATAGATGACCTTTCTCTCACAGTGGTGAGCAGTCAGTCAGTGTCACCTGCCCAAAATGTTCAAAACTAAATCAAACTCAAATAGTTCCTAGTAAGTATTACTCTTTAAAAAAATATAATAAATATTAAATCTTTCTCTTTGCCTTCTAATTTTTAGGAACAGAATAGTCTGCTATCAAGCTTTCCTATGTAAACACTGCATACCATTGACATTAGGCATAACTTGAAGTAGTAGATATATAGATATAAGGAAGTGCCCTTTCAGTGGGATTGCACTGGATAATAATGATGAAGGTGTCACACACCTACCTACATGGGAAAACTTCATTCCAGCTGAAGCCCCAGAAAGCTCATTTAGTTTTGCTAACTCCTAAGGAAGATGACCTCAAAATTCAGATCAGAACAGAGAGGAGTGAAATGCCTGTGTGCTCTTTTTCCTCATAAGAAGGTGTCGAATGAAAGTTAGCAAGGTTTATTGCAGTAGTAACTCTCTAACTGAGGACAGTTGAGGAACAGAAAAGCATAATGAGTTTTCCTTATTCCAAAAATAAAAAAGCTAAGCAACAAAATTCCCCAAAATTAAAATTCCTAGAGCTTTCAACTTTGCCACTGGAATTATTTGTGCAAGAAACTTTTATCACAGTAAGTTCACAATCTCTAGGAAGTTAAGGGAAGTTAACTGGTGGATAGTGAAGAAAAGCATTTAAAGAAAGGAATTGATGAATAGTGACAATAAGGAAGATGACAGTGGGAGTGAGTTTTTGGAGACATCTCCATGGTGTCTATAAAGATAACTGTGTACTCAAGTGAGATGTCAGTTAGAAAACTTTTACATATATCCTTTACAGAACAAAGACATAATTTCAAACATTACATGTAAAATCCAGAGTTTATCCCAGATGTTCTTGAGGAAGAATATGCTATGATTGTGGAACCAGAGACATTACAGTTTTTTCCCTATTCTGAGACCCTCACCTTCATTGCTCATAGGCACCAAATACATTTTGGTGTCCTCATGAAAGATATGTATCTAATAATATCAAATAATACATGTTCTTAATAACTGGGTATGTCTTACCTCTCTTTTTCCCACTAAAATCAATTTGCTATTAGCTGGCTTAGGTTTCAGGCAAGCAGCAGATGCTGCAATATCGGGGCGCAGTGACTGACCGCATAAGGTAACTGATTATATGAATAACATATATTTGTATTTGGGTTCTAAATAAGACCATTTTTTAATTATGTCAATAATTAGAAGGAAGGCCTCAACTTCACAAGATGATTGGAGGAATTAGAGGTAGAAGAGGAACTTGATTTAGCAGGCTTGTACTTTTAGGAATGAAAGTCAAGACTTTCCAGAGTTATGATAAATGACAACATCCTTGGAAAAGTACTAAACTATATGCTTCCAAACTTAAATCAGTCTCTATCAGCTAGAACCCAGGGAAATGTCAGGAATCAGAGATTGCTAGGGCTTTTGCTTCAGATGCTTTTGGCATCTCTTTTCCTCATTGACTACTTTTGATTAAGAGTTCTAAAATACGCCCAACAAGGGTATTACGTCTCCTCTTTTTACCTTTTCTTGGCCTTGGCAAAAGACAGCAGAGCAACCCAGACTTGTTAATATCCTTTTATTTAGCCCATCAATTATTTTTAATGCCAGTGAAACTGAGGTTTTGTTTGTTAAGAAGGCTTCAAATTCTTTGTTAGTTCCCTGTCATCCTAGCACTGGATAATAGACCTATAGCAGTATTTTCTTAAAGCATAAGCCCTTACAGTATGCCTCATTGTATATTTGCCAGTATATTTGCCAATATTTATGAATTTTATACATAGAAATATGCGTAACACATACACTCAACTATCCCATATATAGAAAGACATACACATCCCCTATATCTTTGCCAACACCAGCAGCCAATCTGATTTAACTAGCAGAGTAGAAAAATATTCTTACAACTAAATAGGCACACTGGTACAGCAGTTTGTATAGAAAATGCCTACATTATTTCATAATCAAAATGATGTATTGATGACATTTCTAGGTTAGATGGAATGCAGTATGCTGGGAAAACATAACTTGGGAGAAGAAAATACTGTTTGCTGTCTTGATGAATGCTGGGAGTTTGTAGCTCAAATTCCTCTGTCCTTCCTTCTCTTGACACAGCTGAGTACATGTATCAGACCAACATGCACCTGGCCACTCTGGGCTTGGATAATGACTAGAATCTTCCAGTCTGTGTTCTGTAGCTCAGAAGATTCAAAATGCAGTTTTGACAGAACTACAAGGTAAAATGCCCAGTGACTGTGACAGGAAGTCCATTGCTGTGATAGAACACCATCTCAGATCGTAACAGCTTCTGCACCTAATTCTCACAAAGCATTTCTATTTGTGAGCAAATAGGAATGTTGCAATTGTACAAACATTAATTTTCAAGTTTAGTTTAAGTTTTCTAAAACTGATTTAGCGCAAGAACATTTTTATAGGAAGAATTTATTTTGATCTTTATTAAATCAATTTTGAGGCTCACTGAATTAGAGCTGTTTCCTTGAGCTATATATTGCACTACATGCTTTATAATTTTTTTAATATAGCACTTGCTATCAACTCTGAGTTGCAAGGTAACAAAAACATACATAAAATCATATAGTAGCAAAAATATCTTCCCTAAATATACCAGTATATCAAAATGCAGAGAAGCTAAAATGAAAACAATGGTATCACATTAAGCCTACATTTAAGAAGTAGACACAAACACCATGTAAGCACAGATCTAGCTTTATCATACATGTAATTGTCATAAACTGCATTTATTATACCTTTGATACCATCACCATCCGTCAGATCCAGTGATCCACCTCTGCTGTAATGATTTTTGCTCCAAATCTCCGAGAGGCCTGCAAACAGCTTCCCTTCAAACCGAACAGAAAAATCAAATGGAATTTGGTTTTTGGGGTTTTTGCCATAGAAATATTCCTCTTGACTCCAGCTCTAGCTACTATGATTATTAGCTACAGTCCAGTCAGAATCAAGGACAGTTTTACAATCCCTTCTTGTGTATGTCATTTTAATAAAAAATATTTGATTTTAAATATTCCCTGGTGAAAAAATTAAAAAAACCCATCCTGATGGATGCTACATTCACTTTCTTTTTCCTCACCTGTTTTCATTTTATTATATTTCTTTTCTTCCCATGCTCCTTACAATCTTCTTGTATTCTCTTCCCTGCAATTTTTTCCTACACACAGACTATTCCTTTTACAATGCTGCTCTCAGGTAAATAGGCCTCTCTTATCTGCCAGGCTTCCTCTCCATGTTTTTTTAAGCTCCTGCTTTTCCACACATCTTTCATACTTCTGTCTCACTCTTTACACCTTATATCTCCTTTCCTGAAGTATCTGTCTTGCCTGCAGCTTATTTTGTTGCCTTTGATTTTAAGCCATTAGAGACAGTCAGTGTTTGCAGAGAGCCATGTCTGTATGTGGTTTCTAATAGCAATGGGGCATGTCTTGATGCTTTTTTTTCAGGCAAAAGTCATACCAATTTAGCACTGTTGGTTTGCTTTTTTGGTAGTTGTTGAATAAGGCCTTCAAATTTTGGCCACAAAACATCAACAATAAGCCTGACAGATGATGAAATATTAGATATTAAAATAACAGTATTCTAATTTACAAATTCTCTGCCTCTGTTCCCTTCCAGCAGCTGGTCTGCTGCCCCATTCTGTGCTGGGAATAGGGAAGCTGCTTTGCTCCATCTGATCTGATACGCACCCAGTTCAGTGTCCTATCCCTTATTCAGCAGATTTGGAACAACCTTTCTTTCAGGGTACAGAGATTTCAGACAGTTGAGGAGATAGGAGATGAAAGGCTGTTTTGCATATTTAGCTCATCAGTTAATACTTCCTGATAAGACAAAGGTGGAAGATATAAATATAAAACTGATCACAAAACAAAAATATTAATGATGCCAAAGAAAGCATGGACTGACAGAAAGAGCATGGGCTTCTAAAAGCGGATTTTTGTTGGCTTAGGGAATGAATGGGTAGCTAGATATTTTGGAAGAAATTCATAAGGAAATGGGAGCATAGGAGAGCTGACAGTTACTGAAAGAAGTGTATTAAAGGCACAGCAGCAGACTACCCTGACACAAAGTAAGCACTGCAAGAGAGCAGCAAAACTTCATCAGGAGCTATTTGGTTAAGTGAAAATCCAGAAGGAATGACACAAAAAAGTGAACACAAGAACCAGTGACTAAAAATGGGTTTAAAAGAATAGTATACTCACAGGGGGAAAAAATCATGAAGGCTAAGAGGCAAAATGAGTTAATCTAGGAAAGGACCTAAAAGCCAATAAAAGGTTACACACACACACACATACACAAAGTAATGCAGACATAGGGAGGTTCAAAACCAGTATCTAACTGAAAGACAGGAAATAATGTGACACAGAGAAGACTGAAATATTCAATGCTCTTTTTTGCCTAACATAGCTACAAAATATCTTAGCGTCTGACATGCAAAGCAATTTACTAAAGTCCAAGACGCACAGACCAGAAAAGGGAAGGAATGGGTTAAGCAATATTAAGAAATGCCAGTTTCCAATCCTGCTGACTTAAACACGTAGTTCAGAAAGCAGTGGATAAAGCTTGTCTCCCTGTAGCCTTATGTCTCCTGTTTGCATTAGCCCAGAGCAAAAAGTCTGACTGAAATTTATGGCTGGAATATTCATAACATTCTTCTGTGAGTTTTCCAATGCCTGATATCGGGGTTTCATTTACACTGAGTTCCTTGTTGCCATGGAATACTCTCTATTTACCTGCTCATTTTCACAAGATCTATAGAAATGTAGTACCTTTGAGACCACCCCTACCCAGTCCAGTTCAGTTGCAGAGTGAACAGCAAGTTCAAAAGGCATAGTGTGGTCTGGCTGGTCATACATGTGATCATATAAACTGTGTTCCCATACGAAAATCTGCTAAAAATTACCCCAGAGCACTTAAAAGATAAAATAATCTCTGCATGACGATGCAGGGGGAAGGGAGGTTGTGGTGCGGTTTTTTGTTTTGGTTTTGGGGTTTTGAGAATTCATTAAGTGCAAGGGAGGTCCTAGAAGACTAGAAAGGATGAAAATGCTGCCTGTCTTAGGAAATAAAGTTCAATTGACCTAACTTTCATAAATAACTTCATCCATCTCTGAGGGATACTATCCTAGGTTATTAGGCAGTTAGTGTATAGGCACGAAGATAACAGTATGACAGAAAACAGTTAAGTAGTAAGATTTTAAAATGTAATCTTAGAATCACTATTGTGTCAAACCTCTCCAATTTCCTTCCTAGAAAGGGCACCAGGCCTATTGAATAAGAAGGAAGCAGTAAATGTGATATCTGTACTTTAACAAAGCTTTTAGTTGGGTCCTCATTAATTTTACCTGCAACAAAAAAATGGTGTAGACACACAAGTCGTTAAGTATTTCTCTCAAAAAGTATTTATCAACATTTCCTGACAGAGTAGGATGGCACTGCAGTAACATCCTTCAGGGATTTCTCATCCATCCTATTCTATTCAATTTTTCATTGAACAGCTTGGATAATAAAACAGGGACTAAACTTGTAAAATTTGCAAAAAAATCTCGAAGAGGGTTGCAAATACATAAGAAAGCAGATCAGAAACCAAAATATTTAGCTAATGTGAGAAACAGTATAACCGCAACAAGCTCATACTAGACAGAGAGAAATTAGGTACTACCCATGACAAAATTAAAACAGAGTATATTAATATAACCTGATGATGATAGAAGGATAGGAAGGTTCAAGTGGATTTCAAACTAAATATTAGGCAACAACATGATGATGTTGCAGAAAGGCATTTTGCATTCCAGGATGTACTAGGAGTGTGCAGTATGTGAGATGCAGGACCTAATTATTTTGCAGTCTTCAGTGCTGCTGAGGCCTCAGCTGGAGCATTCTGTGCAATTTTGGGCAATGCACTCTAAGAACAATTTCAGCAATTTGGATGGAGTTGAAATGAAACCAACAAGAATGGTAAATTATTTTGAAAATATGACTTACAAAGAAAGATTGAAGGAATGGGGCTTGGCTTCCTCAGAAAAAGAAGACCGGAAGGAAAATGTGTATTTTAAAAGGTAGCATACAGAAAGTCATGGACAACAGATCTTTGTACCCACCTGAATTATAACAATTATGCAGCAGAGTACATATAAAAAATGAAACAACAACAAAAAAATCCTTTCAACTTAAAGTCTAGATTAGATGGAATAGGTTTAAGAGGTTGTGGAATCCCCTTCATTTGTGGTTTTTAACAGCAGCCTATACAAACATCTGTCAGGGATGACCTAGTTACCCATTTCCTGCCACAGTAGGGATGGACTGGACCTCCTTTTTTTTTTTTTTCCCTATAATGATTTCAGTACTGGAGAACCTGTTTTATTTAACTTGGTTGCTATAGATTAGGCAGTACAACTGTTGTGGTGAACCAAGGCCTTAGTAAAATAAAACAAACCTCCACATACAATAAAAAATAACTATGAAAATGAAAAAAATAAACTAACTTTAGCAATTTTTAAACATAAATGTGTCAAAAATATTCTTTATTTATTACTTTATTTCTTAAAATACAGTTCTATTGTCCAAAACATACATTTTACAACCATTAAGAAGTCAAATTGGGATTTTGAATTCTTTTAAAATAATGAGGTTAGTGAAAGGTATTTTGATGTTCATTCTTCATTTTAATCTGGCTTTATTAAAGAGAAGAAATATCAATGATTTTCACCAAGAAAGAGAAGTGATACATGAAATACAGAAAAACAACTCACCGAAAAACTGTGAATGAAGCTCTGTCAGCACCTCAGGGATATGATGGTATCATAAATGTAAACTGCACAAGAGCTTTTCTCCTGTACTTAAGATGCTGTCATCAGAAACCTGTGTTTATCCAGGGCAGCCTTAGGTATCACTGTTACCAGTACTTAGATAATATCAAGCTGTGCACATGCACAGAAGCACGAAGTGTCAAGCTATAGTTACAGTTGATCTGGTGACACTTCCATTCTGAGAGCTAATGCAATCCCTTTTAAAGAAACCAAAATGTCATTTATGATGAAGTCTTTATGACTGTTAAACTTTTAGATGATTTCTAAGAGTTATTTTTAAAAAATACATATTTCTTTCTTCATCACTACCAAGAAGGCCTCTTCCAATTTTAAAAAATTGGAAAAAATTCAGTTCCAGAATAATATTTTGAAGTATTTCTTTAAGATTACTTTCCTAGAACTCTAAAATGGCTGTTTTCAGTCCAAGCTTGCAGTTTACAAAACATACACAGCATAAGAGGGTTTCCATGTGTTCTAACCCACCAATCAAGAAAAGAATCCAACTCCTACTACTGGTTACTGGCCATCAGTGGGATGAAAGGAAACAAGTTGGTGGAAATCTGGTTCAAAATATGGGATGTGTGGCCAAAGGCCACAGCATGTTCTATATTACCAAGATCCCCACCAAACTTTACAAAATAGTGTGAATTATTAGAACTACACTAAATTATAATTTATCCAAGATCAACGTAATTCTTGTGTTTGGCTCTCCCATTTCTGTAGACAGGCGTGTTTAATTCTGTGTGTGTTTCCCAGGTGTAAAGGACTCAAGAAGAAATTCACTGAAGTAGCAAGACAAGAAAGCAAAATACCATTGCTTCAATTGGTGTATGACATGCATAAGGCAACTGAGGGGATTAGCTTTAATTTCCAGTCCTAACCAACAACTGCATGCTGGATTTTTACAATGCAAAAATGTGAGTGGGAGGATATTGCAGGAACACTGACACATACCAATGACTTTTTCATTTTCTGGATTGGATTTTTGATTGTCCTGCATGCCAAAATGTAGGGTTTTCTTCCCCTTCCCAACCTTGTTTAGAGCACAAAGAAGAGATATGAACTAGATAATGTAGGAATTAGCATAACTGTTTGGGAAACACTGAGAAGAAAGTACAATAGTTTTGCCTGTAAAACTAAGTTCTTATGCATGCAAAAACCCAGATGTACACAACCAGCTGTGGAGTTTCTACCTACAAAGTGAAAGCCTGTGCCTATAAATATATGCTTTTGTGGCTGCAATGTATGTAGAATTGCTTCTTTTTAAACCAGCTCAAATTGAAATTGAATTTTAGGCCTTCCCATTTTTCTACCCTCTGGTATAATACTGCATATAGAATGAATGGCATCATAAGGGAATTTGTTTGTACCTCATCTCTTTTTTTTCCACCAAATTGTATTCCCAGACTGTTCCCAGCAGCTGTTCATCTAATTCCTCAGCAAGAACCATATTCGACAAGATTATACTGCTTTCATTAGTCCCATTTGGAGAAGCAGAGGAAGACTAGAAAAGTAGGAGAGCTAAGAATGCAGTAAGTGAGCATATAGGAAAACACAAAATTCCCAGAGTCCTGCAACTCAGTTAAGCCTTAGTTATAGGCAAAACACCACAAACTGCCCTTTGATGTGTTAATTGAAATTTAGCTTTCCACACGGTACTATTTTCTTCTCAACATAAGGGACACTAGCTGCTCTCAAGAAAGAAAAAAATTAAATGCCTGTCATATAGCTTTTCCTTCCTTACTTCAAGAACAAAGGGTTAAAACAGGCATTGAAAAAGCATCCAGAAGATTAGATAAACAAATAAAAATGCTTATGTGTGTATATGTGTGCATGATGATAAAACAATTCCTATACATCTATCCTTCTCCCCTTGCTGCAACACAGACAAAAGACAGTGTCAGGCATGTTAGGCCTCCTCCCTTTCTCTTCTGCTACAGCTTTCAGTAGGCACAATGCTTATTAGTACCACAACAAGCAGAGATTTTGTAGTTCAAATGAATCACATCTTCTGGGCTATAATCGATGGCTAAATCAAAGAAAAAGAAAAGGTCATAAGTTAAGGACTCAAACTGCAAACCAACCCAGAAAGGAACAGCAGATGTTAAACATGCCACAATATGTAGAGATGACATTGACTTTTACCTGCATCTAATCAAAGAAGCTCAAAGACCAAACTAGACACAGTCATCTCTTGCTTGTAATTTGCTCTATGGCAGTCCTGCAGTGTTTCACACAAGTATTAACAATCACAAAAAATACAGATGGAAAAGAATTCTGCATGTCCTTCAGGTAATGTAGGAATTTGCATTTTGTATTTTTCTCTTTTTGGTTCAGTATCAGGCACTAGAGATTTTTAGTGGTGGATCTGCAGCCCAGTAGCTCTCAATATGCTGGAATATTCTTCATTATGGTCTGACAGTGTTAGCTTTGCTGATTTTTCTAGAAGGCAGAAAAGGGTTTTTCGCTGCACCTCATTAGGCTTCTAATTCTCCAATAAATAGTAAGAGGGTTGGATTCATCATTCTTGTCAATTTTAGTAGGAAGCAGTTTCTCTCCACTAATAATAAATATTTATATTCGCAGAGTTGTTTTCTCTGTTATGTTACATCTTGACCCATAGCTGTTCTTTTCAGAAACAATCCATACCTGTTACATATTTGTAAAAGTCAGTATCAGTATGCAGATAGTGTAGGATATTTTGAGGATGTCCTGTTGCTGTCTGCATAGATGTGCAATTTATGTCCTCCATTATGACCTTATTTTGAGATATCTTATATTTCCCATCTATATTATATTTCAATCCCCCCTTTTTAGATTGCCTCCTATTTGTTGGCCCTATGCTGGTCATGAAGTGTCTCTAACTGAATGCCTTCAGTCTGCTCTGGCAGATGTATGCCAGGATGAATCTAGTGTCATAGTTCATATATTAGAGGAAAAAAATCAAAACTGCATCCTCTGCAGCATTGATTAAGGGACAGCTTGAATCCCTAAGGCATTTCAAGGCATCCTGCTAAAGATATTCCCTGTCAAAATAGGAAAATTTAATCTATTGCACATAGTATAAAAAGCCAAGTACTGGAAATATTCAGCACATAGCCTGAAACACACTAACATGAAATGAGGCAATGAAGTGGTCTCGCTGTGCCAAGCTGAATATCTCAGGATGTTGACATCTAACACCACAATGCAGAACTTTGCCAAGTCTTGAGTACTATCAGATTGTAAGAGGACTTTGTCACCGCACCCTACTATTCTATTTCCTTCTGATTTGATATACATAATTTTTTTTCACTTTATTTTTGGAAAGTATTCAATGAAACCCTTTTCTTCCCTTCTCAAGTTCTCTCTACCGTGTACTACCAAGTAGGAAACTTCAAGAGTTTTCCTATTTGCAATCAAGAAATTTCAAGTTTCTCAGGGAGCATCACTGCAAAAAAATTCCAGGGCCATCTTTAGTATCTTTAGTCTTGTTTTGCCTTTTATAGTGACAGAAAAATTCCCTAACACAGACAACAGCCACTGCTGAGCTTAAAGCTACAAGGCACCACTTGATCTGAGAGTCAGCTGATTTTAAGTGTGCAATCAAATACAGGCAGGGAAAAACTGACTGGTCTCAGAGCTTCCTTAATTTGGAAGAGGATATTACACAGTGCGCTGAAGCACCCATTATGGCTCTATTCCTGCATATATCTATAAGCTCAGCAGAAGGTGATCTCCATTGCTCTGGCAGGAGGCACCCAGACACTATTCGGAGAAAGAACAAGTGCTTCCATGTCATTAATTGAGCTGAGAGAAGCAATCAGAAGTACAAAGTGGAGATCTCAATTCTTAGGGAGAGGCTGAATTAAATTTCCGAATACTCTAATAAGTATCTGGGGAGCTGCAGGAAACTATTATGCAATATAATTTTATCTACAGGATTCATTCTCATGCAAACACATCAAAGAGTTATTTTCTTAGCTGACATCAAAACAGCCCTATCAAAAAGAGTATGTTAGCTCTGCCTGAAATATATGAAGGAACAGTCTTCAATCCATGACTTGTAGGCAATGTACTGGCCAAAGACCCTCTGCAATGTTGCTGATAGCCAAGCACACTATCTAATACCCACTGAGCAGTGGGTCAGTGAAGACTGGGATCCCAATCAAGAGTCATTTTCCTTCTTTCATGATGTACACAGTACGTCCCAGAAATGTGTGCATGAGAATGTCTGCTTTACGAAAGGCAAGACCTGATGATAGGAAGCTAATACAGAACTAGATAGAACCATAAAAAGAGAGCTGAAAAATTAAACAGTGCCTTGGAGGGCTTCAAAACTTAGTTAGTTATAAATGGTGTGCTTTATTAATAAAAATCTAAGAAGCTTTACCACATCTGACATTCTTTAAAGAGTTTAAAAAAAAAATACTAACTACAGTTCCATAAAGAACTCAAACTCATCTTGAGTCTACTTCATTCAGATTTGAAGAAAATAATCTTATACAAACTCAAAAAGCTGATGACTAACATTAATACACTGATCATCAGGATGCTCACAGCAGCTATTATTGGCTATGGATGTAATTCAGTGTCATCCTCTTCCCTTCCTATTGCATTGATGGTGTGCTGGCAGAAGCTGTATTTTATACTTTAGCTTTCCTAGAAAAGCACAACTGCACCTTAGGAGTAAAACTGTGATCATCCTGAAGTCGGTAGCAAAGCTCTTATTAGAATCATAGACCTTTTTAAGATCATCAATTCCAACTATTAACCTAGCATTACAAATAGGGCTAGAATTTCACAGCAGGAGTTATTGTATGGAGAGATATCCTAATCTTTTATTTCTTATCTTTCTCTCTAGGGAAAACTTATTTTCACTTTTGCAAAATCTTATATAAAACTCAATACCAACACATAAAAAAGGATGTCTATCAGACTTGACCACTAAAAGACAATGCACCTCACCTTCTGCCTTCCAAAGATGCATTCACCATTCACATTCAGCTGTCATAGAAACAACAGTGAAAGCAATGCCTGTCTCAGATGAGAGAGGTTCAAGGATCCTAGGGAAGCAAAGAGAACATAGTATGCTATCAGATTACTTGTAATTCATGTACTTAATAAAGCTCACAGACCTCAGGAACAGCCAAAATATTTGTTTCATTGCCAACAAAACTTAAACCATTAATATCAGTCATAAGACTCCTACAGATACTTTATCCACAATTTGCATTTTTTTCCACAGAAAGTCCTACCCAATTTTCCTATCAGACAATTCCATTTCACGTAGTAAGGGTTAGTGCCTAATAACACACAGGGCTCTTTTAGCTGCTTGCATGCTAACAACCAGTATAATTGTGCCTAGCTTTTTATTTTAAATGGAGACTACCTGCTTCTCATAATAATGGTCCTTCGTTAGAGGACCTATTCCATCATGACTTATATGATACCTATGCAAGTTCCCAATGGGAGTTGTACTTTGAATAATAAATGTAACTTCTTTGTTCCATACAGATTTTGTGCCAGTTCTATCTCCTTTTCACTTATTCTAGTCACTATTTTGATCTTCTTTTTGATGATAGTACCACAGTACACTCATAAATTCATATGCCAAGTTATTAAAAATTAAAAAAAAAAAATCCAAAGAAGTTGTGAAATACCCTGTCAAACTTGTTCCAAATTAAGTTTTTAGAACCTCAAGGGTAAAGGATAATTCATGGTCAACTGCACATACTCATTTATTTACACTATATAGAGAGACAAGCAGAACAGCAGCGAGATATTTCTGCACATTAGTTTATTTTTTCCATTCTATTTTTTTATGTATTTCTATTTTGTTTCCTGACCACGCTTCAGGCATGCATAAAGCCTGCCTAAAGAACAATTATTGTCTCTGCAGTTCTACAATTCTGTCTATGTGGAGCTGGGAAGGAGCAAGTCAACTTGCTTTGTTTTGGAATTTTTATTTTGTTTTACACACACATGCACACAAACATGGGTACTTACGTTCCTTATCTGTAGTTTCTGAGACAGAGCTGAACTGTTTCCAAAGAAAATTCTGTTCTCACATGGTCAAGCTTTGCTATTACTGTGGAAAGATCCATTGTTCTAGATAACCTGTGTTTCATTTCTGAACTTTAGTAGATCCCTTAAATACTCCAAATCTCACTCTTGGAGTGTCTAGAGAAAATAGAGCAGAATACTGATATCAATTTATTACTCTTTGAATAGGTAGAGCAAAGAACAAGTCAGATGGGCTGTATCCTCCACCTCTGAGAATACACAGCATCATTTTGTGGTAGCTGCAAGTCTTAGCTACCAAAGTTACTGCTTTGTGTGTTATTATATCACCCTCGCTCTAACCCAATCATGAACTAACAATGAATGAGATGAGATGATCATTCACCAGGACGGGACAATTTCTTACACAACTTCAGAACCAATTACAGTTAAGCAGCTGTACTGAATTCGAGGATTGTAGCCATGCCTTTTTTGCTGATGTGACAGGTACAAAATATCCAGGTTGTTTGGGAAGGCTTTGTTTATATATGGTTTAAGTGGACCTTTATTATGGTGGTTATCTTATCCATGGCTCTTGTTATTTGGTCCTGATGCTTAGTTATGGCAAACTGTTTACTGCGTAGCTTCTTGGCATGGGATTCAACAATATGAAAGCAAAGACTACACAGAGATTTTCTGGGCAAAAGTTATGATTCCTCTTTTACAGAAGCTTTCAATTTCCAGTACTGTCATTCCAAACTCTAGCCCTTCTACCTTCATGTGGGAAAAGGTAAGGAATGCTGTAGAGCAGTGGAAGAAAAAAATCCACCTGGGGACCAGAGGAATAATTGAGGCTAGCACACATTCAGAATAACTCAGGAGATCCCAGACTCTGACTCAAAAGAGCAATTGCACAGCTATTGCAAAGTTCCCCGAAAGAGACTGTGAGTGCAGAGTTCACAAAGACATTAGCTTTTTCCTGTTTTTCAGGATCAGAACCAAACTATCACCCTCCCTAAACACAAAAAAGTAGTTATTGCTATGAATAAACTCAAAAATGCTGCTTACAATGTGATGTGTCTAATTCTGGGTATATTAATGTAGAATATTAAATCCCCAATCTCTGTTAGTGATTTGGGTATTTTTCCACAAAGCACTTCTCAGTGTAATTCACAAATAGATTAATGTCTGATTTCATTATGATTTTGCTTTTGCATAAAAATCACAAACAAATCCCAAAACATTATAGGTCTAAAGCACCTTGTTAAATACTACCTTGCCCATAAAGACTCTGTACAAGATACTTGAGAGATCTCACGAAAAAGCTGAAACAGAAAGGGACTGAAATAGGTGTATTATATAGAGGTCCCACATACACAGCAAGATTTCTCATATACTTCTAATACAGTTTTTTGTGTAACCCTCAAGGCAAAACTTCTCATGACCAGTATCTGCAGGAAGAATTTACTGTCAACATATTCTGTACACTGAAGGAACAAAATGAGCTCAGTCCACATTCACACCAACCCCACAGCTCCTTAAGACACTCGTTTTCAAAGTGGGTTTTTTTCAGTAAAATGAGCATTGTTTCATTTCTTTATGGCAGGTCAGTAGAATCAAAATGAAGGCATGCTTGCTCACCACTCAAAGCACTTGCCTTCTTTTTAATTTCTCTTGGGAATGAAAAGTATATTCAGCTTTTCTTTCTTCTGCTCCACACTCTGCCCTTGTAGCAACATGCATTTGAGAAGGCTGTTTCAAGCAGAAGCATGTTCCAATGTATAGGAATGATGTTAATTCCTGTCACTCTGAACATCCAAGTGAGATTATTGTTAAAGCTGCTTCTAAAGGACCAAAGGAATGTGTGCTATTCAGTTCAATGACTTTCATCACCTATATTAGACTAAACATAAATGTAATATAGCCAAGCCAGGTTCCAAAGGTTAGTCTTTCATTTAGGCAAAATACTGGAGATGCAAAGCTGTGTAGCATTTACAGGAATCTAACATGGATTCAATAAACCAGTTGAACACGAAAGGAACATCCTTTCTAAATGCAAATTATTCAGGTGCAATTTGAGTTCCTTAAAGGTTACTCTTCAGTTCCCTCTCCCTGTCTAATAAATGAGAATACAGAACAGTTTAGTTTCCTTTTCAAACTTCTTCGTATTAAGGCATTCTGCTGATTCTATTACAGGCTTTTTTGTATGAAGCACATACAGACTCTGGACTGCTTCTGTCCTGTGACTGCTCAACACCAACATTAATATTTTACTACAGCACTTCTGAGAAGAACTTAAAAACTAATTTAAAAAACAAGTCTAACAATACAGCAACATACAGATATAATCAAGCTGCAACATTTTTTCTTTCCTTTTCATTTTGCCAAAAGATTCTATGTTTTCATTTATAGAAGAGTAAAATCACAAATATCAAGAAGGTCCCAGAAAATGCAGCCCAATGACTCTTGATACTACACTCATCCAACGGTCAACAGATCTACCTGAACAGCTATGCACAGTAGCTCTAGATCTGACTATGAAATTTCTTTATGATGAGATCTTGTCTTTTGTGAAGCCTGTGGCCAATTTTTTTCTTGGTTCCTATTGGTCAGAACAATATTTGTTATACCAATTTTGAGGCAAGGTCTTAGGAATCACATGAAAGAAAACGTTATATTATATTATATTAGTCATATTAGAGACATATAGAGACATATATAGACAAGAAAGACTATACTTGTGCACAAATTAAATGCTCCATAATAATAGCCACTGACTAGGAAGCTGCTGTGGGCCCTTTATGGCATTGCACATTCATTAGAGAAATCTGCAAGTATATGTTATACACAAAATTTGCCTTTTCTATGGAAATTTAATTTCACCATAACTCATAGAGCAGCACTGGGATGAGTGACACTTCAGGACCTTCATATGAAAAAAAAAGACTGATTGAAAATGGCACTGATTTCCACAAGAAAACAAAAACTGAATGATACTACTGGGAACTACTGCTACCTTACCGGGTTTAGCTCACTGTTAAAGACAGAGGGGAGTCACTTCCACTGGAGAAAGAAGCACTAGCAGTTTTGTGGATACAGAAAATGTTTTGCATTTTCCATGTTTCTTTTCACATAAGATTCAAATGAGACACAGCAACTGGTCACACAATGTTAAGAGTTTAACTGAAATTGTGGCTATATTTTACACAGTCAATAATTCAGTTCATATTTCTGTCTCAGCTGTATTCTGTATTTTTTTAAGTGTACCAAGGTCTCATCCATTATATATTAATGGATGAAATAACTAGTGTTTTTAATGTTGTAGATAGAAAATAGACAAATAACAGTAAGAAATTCAATTAAGAAGAAGAGACACATTCTAGTTTTGATTCTGTGCAAAGATAGCACCCAAAATAAAGACAATTATAATAAAGACTGGTAATAAAGTTCCAAATGAATACCTTCAGCACACCATGCATAATTGAAAGAAGGATTCAGTTCTCTCCAGAGAACATGCTAGAAAGTCCTGATAAAATGGACTTTCATTTCCTGATAATAAACATTTACTGATTTTTGTCCTAGTGGAATAAACCGTGACTTTCTTGCTTTGTTTATATCTATCCCAGGCAGCAGAAATACACTTGGAGGTCACCTATTAAGCTTTTGTCTTCTGGAGCCCAGAGACCTTGACTCCACCTACATGCTGCTGAGAAACTCCATGAGAGCAACAGACAAGATGTCTGTGGCCAAGGTCAGACCTTTTAAGACAAGTGTCAGAACAATCCTCCATCCCAGTTTAATCAGAAAAAGATTCTTCTCATCATGCTGTTGTAATACTGTCAAGAAACTCCATTTTATTGTAAAATCATCTGTCTTAGTCTTACACCAGTTGGAAGGAAATGGATAAAATTAATTTTGAGCCAGAAGCAAATAAAAACCAGTCTTTTCAAAATTTAACATGAGTTGCTAACTTGTGGTTTTATAACTCACGCATGGCTGACTAACTTTTAAAACCTCAAACTTTGCATGTTTAAAGTTTTCATAGAAAATGAGGGCAGAGTCTCATTTTGAAGCTCACATCTTATAGTAAGGTAATGACTTTTTTTTGACTGATGAATCAGCTGCACATGAACTGCCACTGTACAAAAGCACTGCATGTTGGATGCGATGCCTAGAGCTTTGTCGCTTAACACAGCCACACGTTTTTTGCACCCTATTAAGACTTCTGTTTGCAGCTATTTCAGCTACAAAAATAGCTCCTAAAACATACTGTACATACTCAGAATGAAAATTTGACACAAAATTTCAAGAAAAAACCCTATTTTTCCTCCAAACAGTCTTTCCTCTGCTGCCATCCACTTACTGGATATTCTTTCCTTAATTCAGTTACCAAGAGTTTTGCCTGCTTGCACTGTAAGCAATCTAAATAATGAAGCACTTTCTTCACTCAAAGCAGAGCCAGGCACTGGTGCCCCTGGGCCACACCTGGCCTGCCAGAACAATACCTCTTGGACCTCATAGCTTATTGAAGGACTCACTGTCCTGGAAGACACTGATAGCTGGGTGGGGAGATGGCACCTGTGCTGCACATGCTCTGCAGCAGCAGATCCATACAGAGAGAACCAGGGGTGAGTCACGGCACCTCGGTGGCACCAGCAGGTGCAATGGCTGGGCCTGCCCTGGCAGAGCCACGACACCACTGTCAGCAATGCACATGTTTAGCCAAACTGACATAACTGTTGCCCAGGCAGGATTTCTCCCTCCCTGCCCCACATTTTCAGGTGGCAAAGCACTCAGCAAGCATTTCTTCAGCTGGGATCTATGCAGAAGGCACAGAAATGCTGTCAAAATAAAACACTGAATCACCCATGTAAAACCTTGCTTTTTTAAGAAGGAACTCCTACTATGCAACACTGGATTATAAAAATTCATCTACAGTGAAAGTGAAAATGCATCTTTAAATTCTAATTCTCTGTCAAAGCACTGAATATCAAAGGTCCTATTGTAGCAAAGTTCCCAAACAAACAAACCAACAAACCTAGTGTGCAGAAGTTCACCAGAAATTAAAAAACCACCCCACCAACTTACTGAATGTTGGTATATTACACCAACTGCAAAGGTAATGTTAGGATAAATATCTGATAATATTTATTCAGCAAACTGACAATTTCCAGTCAGACTCCCACAAACTCACATTCCTTACCCACTGAACACAATAGCTAAAATCCAATTGAAGAGTCAAAATTCACCACTTCTAACCTTAACCTGAGCTTCCTTTCTTAATTTAGGTTGCTCTTATGCTCCCTCCCCCAAAGTCTACTTTTTCTACCTCTTCTGCATAGAGCAAAGATACACAAGCTATCCTGACAGAGTTCTGATGTTTAGCAAAAACTGAAACTTATCACTCTTCTATTTTTCTTTTAAAAAATTTTAAATTTTAATTAATTGGGTTTTGTCATAGGAGCTACAGTTTGTCAGCAACACATAATAGAAGCACAACTTTGGTTTTGATACAAGCCTATTACAAATGAAATCTTCATGTCACCAAAGCTGCACACGAATGTCCACTGTTCCCAGATTAGGGCTTTAAATGTTCACCTCTATATTTAGAAACTGTAAACCAAATGGCCAGCTTTCCTGATGACTCAGCATCCATCCTGACTGCAGAAGAATGTGGATCCCCAGCAGGCCCCTTGCATAAAAGTGCTTAGAAAGTCTGAACGTGAAAGTCTGGCTTACACAGTTTTCCAGACTAAGAACAGAAAGACCCTTATTAACTTTTCTTTTACTTCTTGTCCCATACAACCATTTTGTTTTAGGAAAAAGTTCGAAGCAAACAGCTGTTCTCTTTTACCTTATGTTAAATGCCTATTTAAAGAATTTCTTTTTTCTCATGCCTGGACCTTTCTTTAACTGGATGCCAGCCAATTTCCATTTCTCTACCTCCCAGCCTGCTGATGTTCTCTATGCTCTCGTTTTATTTTTATACATACACACACATATACATATGTATGTACGTATGTATGTATATAATCTAAGCCCTTCAGGTTTAGATTTGGCAATAACTGTTTCATTGTGGTTTAGTTTTGTTTTGTTTTTAAATCAGAGAACACTGAAACACTTGGCAGCACCGTCAGAGATAAAAAAGGTCGCTCTAGGCTACCCCGGGGAAAGTTTGCACGTTCATTGCTGATCTCACCAAGCAAGGTGGGCATGAAAATCAAGAAGCCTGAAGCTGTCACTGTTCACATGGTTAGACATGGTCACACATGCATACTTATGTTAAAATTTGTATTTATTCACTTTACGAATATAAGCAGTAATACTCAGATAATGTAAGTAATATGTAAGCAATACTTACTTACTTACACGCCCCTCTTGAGAATCTCCAAAAGCTTTATTAAGGTAAATAGAAAGTAGGGTAGCTGGAAACAAGAACGTGAAAATGATACGAAGTATCCAAACCACAGGTATAGTATACCTCTACTAAGCAATTTGCTGGTAACAACTGCCCTATTCTTGATCTCACATAGGGAAGGAAAATCCACTGGAAAAAACAGTTAATATTTGCCTGCATTAACTTCAATAATTTTTTGCTTTCAAAAAGTGTCATTATGTTTGCTTTCTTTTTTAATCCAGTGGTCTGGTTTAGGAAAAGGAGAACGAACAATTGGAAAAAAGTGGAAGCCCAAAGCATAATATAAGTTTAGATTATACTGCTTTACTGGTATTTCCTTAGAATCACATACCATTATGCAAAGTCTTTTGGTGATAAAATAACACAATTTCTATGAAAGCTAAAAACATAGGAAAACATAAATATGCATTTTCACTTTCTGACAGTGCATTTAAAAAGCCATTTTTTCCCCTCTTGTTTTTTTTTTTCAATCTTCACTTTGTTATTCAGGACTTCAAAGGTCTTTTAAGAATAGGCATACTTTCTCACAGGAACTTTTAAAAGTATTTGAGAGAGAAACATTACAAACACAAACATGCCTTAAGGACTTTATTTTAAATCACTTACTTTAATCTATCATACTTATCTGGTTGGTTGCTAAGATTCATAATACTTATTAGCCATTACAGAATGTTGTAGGATAAAAAATTCTGAAAATCCTACAGAAACATATAAACACAGGTATGTGAGCATCTTAAGCCCAAACCAAATTTCAGCTCTTAAACAAAGTAAGAGTAGTGAACAAAGTATTTTTGTACTTCTATGTTTGCATTTTTATCTTTACAATTAATACTAAGCACTGTCCTTGTTCAACCCCAGCCAGCAACTAAGCAGCACAGAGCCACTTGCTCACTTCCCCCCGGTGGGATGGGAGAGAGGATCATGAGGGTAAAAGCGAGAGAACTCAGGGGTTGAGGTAGACAGTTCAATAAGGAATGCAAAAACTGCACATGCAAGCAAAGCCAAACAAGGCATTCATCCACCACTTCCCAAGGGCAGGCAAGTGTTTAGCCTTCTCCAGGACAACAGGGTGACTTGGGAAGACAAATGCCGTCCCTCCAAATGTCCTCCTTTCTCCTTCTTCCCCCAGTTTTACATGCTGAGCATGACACCACATGGTCTGTAATATCCCTTTAGTCAGCTGGAGTCAGCTGTCCTGGCTGTGTCCTCTCCCAGTTTCTTGTGCACCCCCAGCCTCCTCACTGGTGGGGCAGCACAGAAGCTTGAGAGGATGCAAGCACTGCTCACATCATCTCTGTATTATCAAATTGTTTTCAGCACAAATCTAAAACATACCACCATACCAGCCACTGTGAAGGACATTTAACTCTACCCCAGCCCAAACCAGAACAGGTGCCAGTTAATTTGGATTCCAATTGCGAGCAACTAGTCTACATCTTGAGGACATTCTACAGAGTACAAGAATCTTTTGGACTTACAGTGACATAAATTATGTTGGAAATTTGGGTCAAAGATTCAAAGATTTTTTTTTTTTCTTTCAGAATAACCCCAAGGCCTTTTACTAACATTGTTTCAAAGTAAAATAAATATTTACTGTTTCTGATACTCTGTCTCAAGCCAACTGATGCAAGAAGAGAAGAGCGTGGTTTAGAAGCTTGTTACATATCTTAAGTGATATAATACTTGTATGCTTTGTAGACTGTGTACTATGCGTTTCCTTTTCCATCTGCTTTTATTTGTATTAAAATATATACATGCAAAAGAAAAAGAAACTAAACTCAAGGTTGTTTTTGGTTATATTGATTCCTCATAAACTTCAGTAAAATAAAACATAGACTTATTGCCAGGATAATTTTGTTCTTCTTTTTTTGTATAAGCTTGCTTGGACTGTTTCCAATTTAAAAACTAGATCTTATTTCAGAGTTTGGTAACTATCACTGAGGGTTTATTCAATTCACTAATGTTCACTCTTGAACAAAAACATGAAATGTTTATCTAAAATAAGATCATGAGTTTGTTTGTCATAATTTGTATCTTAAAGAAAGTCACGGTCAGTGACAACTAGAACTTTTTCACACCATCTTTTCTTAACACAAACATCTCTGGTTGTTAGATCACAAAAATTTCAAAAGGATTAAATGATTGATTTTGAATAGCATTGTGTGCCATCTTTGGGTTTAGCTCAGCCCATGTGTCTACAGGTTTAGCATTGTCATTGAGAATTACACCCATTTATGCCAGGGATTAACATGCCAGGGTCTCTCCCTCTGAAATCACAGCTCCTTTCTAAAGATGCAGCTTCTTGCTACTGTTATTTTCAAGTAAATGCACAATTAACTACAGGCTGCACTGGTAGTTTGTGGGGATGAAGATTAAACCTGAAGTGAGCACAGAAGATTCAACTCTGCTCCACTTCAGAGTAAAACCTGTTTCTTTGAGGGATTGTCACCCACATGCAAGTGCTGGAGTGCAAACCTCCTCCTTGAAATGCCTCACACTGCCTTTTCACTTCTCCACCCACCACTTGTTCTCATACTCTCACTGTTGAGTGTAATCAATGTCATTGGAAGCTAAGCTGCCCAATTCCTCAGAACAACATCTGACTACTCTCCTTAATAGCGAGTGTAGCAAACAGAGCCATTACAAATGGCAAAGCTTTTCCTAGTGTAGAATAAAAGACTAGTGGTAAATTCAGATTCCCTAACCCCATCTGCTAAATCCTACACTACACAACAATCCTTTTATTCAAGTTCAAAGATGCAGCTTCTCCATTTAAAGGGCACTTGTTATCTCAGAGGAAATGGAGGCTAGAGTGTGCCTGACACTAAAGAAAGAAAAAATTAATGTTGTCTCTGCAACGAGACCGTCCAAAACAGCCAGTCTCACTCAAGCATAATTAATCAATTGTGTGCTCTTTTAGCAAACCAATTACTTTTATTCTTCAGCTTTTGACTTGTCCACATGCCAGTTTACAGTTGTAAGTGATGGGGAAGTGTGGTAAGACTGACGTCTCTCTTCCTTTCTCAGGCACTGAGCTGAATTTGTTATTCTATATAAAATACTAACTGCTCTATGATTGCTACAGGACTACATGTCATACTAATTAGTATGTTCTCTTTTTTTCCTACCTTTTCCCCCTCTATCTTTTCTTAATTCGATAACTGTGTCTATTAGACCCGTTCTGTATTCAGGCTTGTTCTCCAGCGCTACTGCTGAGCAATGTTAGGACCTCACAAAAAGTAACGAGAAAGGTTTTAGGATTGTTGTTTGGTTTTGATGTGTTTGGTTTGTTTTGGTTTTTAACTGGAGGTATTTTAAAATCTTTAACAGTAAATATGCAAATTTTCCCTTTCACACATATAAAAATAAAAATGGAAAAATCTAATACAACTCATTTTTGGTAACTCACCAATCTTTTAGCCTCATGAACATTGTGATTCCTTGTGTTTTTAAGGGCACGTTGCATACATTTATCCATGTAGGTTTGTTGCCTGCCAACTTGACTAATTTACCTTTCTTTTTGTATAATGTAAAGGTGTAAATTAGACCTTCTAAATACTAAAATGTAACATTATACGCCATTCGCACAATGTCTATCATTAATTTCCCTAACATGTCTTCATATGAAAATTCCTAGACACGTGGAAAAATTCCACTATCTATTTTTACAGCATTTTTTTTTTCCTAGCTGAACAGGACACACTACAGAGAAGACTATACACTAGATTTATGCAGTAGCTATAGAGCTTTCTATTTTTACATCATACTTACAGATTTTAACACTTTGGTTGTTTTTATAACTAGCAGCATACACTAAGTCTGTTTTTTTAATGAACTTAAAATTTCATTTAGTATCAATACACTAGGAAATAATAATCTAGGAATGTCTAGATTATTCTTAATTTAATTATTTATTAAATTGTATATGTCATCCGTGGGTTTTAGCCATTATTAAGCTAATTCACTTGCTTTCTTAATCTTTCGTGTTCCCTTCAAAATTGTAGTAACCTGATCAATAAAACATCATCTGAAAATGAGACTATCTCATTGCTAAATTCTTTTTCACAATTGACAAGATATCTTTGGCTAACACTACATATACAAAGCTTCAGAACATGGCTATTAGCTTTAGTATTCTTGACCTACATTATACCTCAAATAAGCTAAATTTTCTGCCCCTTGGGTAAGTGCTCCTCTGCAACAGTGAGTATTTTAAAATAATAAAATGTATTCCATCTCTGAATTGTTGTAATCCCAGATAAAGCCTATCCTGCTATTTTCCCTTAAGCTTTATTTCTAGTTTATACAAATTTGTTTTAAGTTCTGTTGAACAGATGCAAGTATAACAGAAACTGATATGGGGAGGCACTACAATGTGATAATCTGCAGATATGATCTTGATTTAAATGGGACAACATCAGAACATATGGAGTAAATTTAATTGTTCTACCTTGATTGAACACAATCAGGATGGAGACACTTCTGTTATTCTTTTGTATTTGCTTCCCAGGAGGTTAGGAATGTAGCTTCTGTCACTATGGGGTTCTACGTGAAAGAAGGTAAAAACATTGTTCCCTAAGGAAAAAGCAAAAGCAGGTGTATCATACACTTGCCTGCACTGTTGCAAACAAGTGCATAGCACAAACTACAACAAATAAAACATTCCATCATTTTAATGAATTGAAATAGATTGTGCACATATGGATGAAAGACAAAACCTGTAATATTCCACCATAATGTGAAAATACAATACCACTTGGAAGAATACATCGTTCTACCTCCAATCCTTACACCCAGTTTCTTTGTTTACCCAGATTTCACCTTATTTCTGTGACAGATAGGCCCCTTTTTCTTCTTGCCTCCACCATTTCATGCCACTCATTTCTAGGCCCAGTGTTCTCACCCTGCCACACTGCCTCCTGTTACACATCTTCTCCATATATGGTGCCCATGGGTTTCTGTTCCTCAGTTCCTTGTTCCGTTCTGCATCTCGTTCTTTTTGGTGAGTCTATCCAAGTTTCCTCTTATCCTAGTTCCCAGAGGAAACACTCACTCCTTCTCTTGTTTGACTTTGAGCCGCATCTTCATTTTCCTCCCTTCCTGCATGTATGGCTCTTGCTTTCAAATCAGACAATTCTCCTTTTTTAGTTGCTTGGTACCAGCAAAGGGTGAAGGATGGTCACCCCAAAGTCCAATCCTTGTTTCAAACATGGAAAGAAGTCTACACATACTGAAAGGCAAAGTGACCTGTATTATTAACAATAGCAATGTTTAATATTTTTATAATATGTATAAAGGGTTTATTTCCAAGGTTGTTCAATCACCCATTATGAAGACACTCTATGGAGAAGAAATAGTTTATATATGAACTGTCTGTTATCACAGACAGCATACTCACGTTCAAGGCTGGGTTGCACGGGGCTTTGAGCAACCTGGTTTAGTGGAAGGTGTCTGTGCCTGCAGCAGGGTGGTTGAAACTACAGGATTTTCAAGGTTCCTTACAACCCAAACTGTTCTATGGTCCTATGATATTTGATCTAAAATAACTAAAAAAATGCACCCAACACCACTGTATATAATTTGGCATCTTTATAATTCATTGCATTCACACAAAAACAAAAAGCAGAAGGAAATAAAACTCTCTTGCTTCAATCCTAGCAATAACTCAGCCAGCAAACTTTACTGCAAATGTCTGTGTATATACCTCCTGTGAAAACTGCCTAATGTCCACTATGCACAGGAGAAAGGAAATAAGCCGTATGTCAACAGATCAAAGAGTACACTGGAACACTGAATAAAGTTCACACTACAAATGAAAATGAAGTAGCAAAATTTATGTTAAGTGATATCCACTGGTGTTTAATACAAATTTTGGGGTTGTTAGTTATAAATTATTAAACAGTAGAATCAGGAGATTAGCTGAGCAGTTTCCAAGACAACAAACTTTCCCTAGTGTTGCTAGAGTTTCTGCTGTCTCCTCATCAGACCTGCATTTTGGCTGTCTTTCAGAGTCTGTGGATTTGTAGATATGGCACAAGCACTTGCCTTGGTTTTGCTGGGAAAAAAACCAATCTTCTTTTATATGAGCTAATTGTTATTGACTAGATACTTCAAAATTAGTGTACAAAAAGGTTAGTTGCTTTCTTTATAGCTGTCTTACACTTGCTTCAAAACTAAGAAGGGTCTAGACCAATAAGTACCCTTCTCAAGTGGCCATGTATATAAATGTAATACAATATCAGTGGAGATGGGCAAAAACTACACACTATTGAGAAAGCAAGCCAAAGCCAATGAAGCCAAAGCTCAATTCTAATAAGATTACCTTTTCTAATTGCCATTAGGAAGTCATGCTGAACAACAACAACAAAAATATTAAAGAAAATTTGCAATTATAAATTAAAATGTTTTTATAGAATGGGTACTTCTATAAGTTAATTTTAGGTATGTATCTGAGTAAAGAAATAACTTTAGATGTCAAAAGTGAAACTTAAAGCCTTTTTCTAGACTGGGCACATTTGGTTGCAATAAACTATTTTCTTTTTTACTCCAGAAATTAATTAACAATAAGACATTTTAAACTGCACTTCCTATACAGTTTTCTGCATCTCTTTTCTTTTTTTTTGACAATATTGTAATAGTAGTTTTCCCAACTAATACAGATAATTTGAAAGTATTTTAAAAATATATCCTTGATTAAGCTTTTTGGAAACTGAAATGTCATGAAACCAAAATACTGAAAGTCTTACTCAGATTCAGAAGTTCTTATTGGGAATGATGTCTTTTTTCATTTCCACTCCCCTTTTATGAATCTTACAACTGTTCAGACAGCAGATAGTCTACATTTATAAATAGTAGCTGATCTTATTACTTCTAAAGCAGGCACCATTATTCTCAAAGAGACAGCCAACACTTATTTTGCAAATTGTAGAAGAGAAACAATTTTGCTTAAGGCCATTCAAAATTCAGGTTTCGGTTTCTTCTGATGTCACATTTTTGTTAAACTAATAACATAGCATATTAAAGCCTTCCCAGAATCAACATATCCTTGTGAGTGCCAAAGCAAACATTATATTAACCTTTACACATGGAAAATCTAAGTCACATACATGAGTAAGACTGCATGATGCTCAGGAGCTTATCACCATCACTGGCCCCAGAAAATTCTACAAGTGAAAACGATTTGTATTATACTAAGAGCTCTGTATATTCAGAAGTCACAATTATTAAACAGGGTAGCAACATAATTAAAATATAAGCAGATATTTATTGGTATTTCGCATGAAGACTACTATAGTCTTTTAAGACTTAGGGCTTAAGCTGTGTTTTAACCACAAGAGTTTTATTGCTGGTTGCAACAATGCCATTGCTAACCAAAGCTTCCTGAATCTCTTAATTAATAAAACAGTGTCTTATGGCAGTTTAGAATATACCAAAGATGCAGGATCAGATCCTACCTTCCAACTCCCTTTATTGTACCTTATTCTTGAAACAGATCTGGGTTTATGGAAATTAAGCAGGTCTCTCATCTTGTTAAAGATGATGAAGCTACTTGATATCCACGTTTAGATAACTGTTTTTTTTTCTACAAGATAATCAGTTCTACTTAGCTTAGCAGCTAACAACTTGCAAAAAAAAAAAATCAATGGTTGTCAGCTCTGACGTGTTTACTCTTCAGACTAAAACAAAAGCAAGAAGAAACTTTGAGAGTGTCACTGTATTAATGGCACTCAAAGCTGCATTTTATAGGTTACATGCATTCCATACCCTTTTTGAAAGAAGAGATTTATTTTATTCATTCACCTTTTTCTTGTCCTCTTCTTGTGGCTAAGTGATTTAAAATTACATTTAAGTAGCAGAAGTGGCATCTTTAACTACTAGCTCAACAGCCTCAGTATCATGTTCTGCATTTGAAAACAGTGTTTGCATTTTGGTTTGCTTCTTAAAAGCATTTAAAGTACTACTGTAGTCATGTCCTTTACTGTATCTCCACCTGGTCAATACAAAATATTGTGTTTTCTTTCTAATATTCAATCCCTAAGAAAGCAACTTCTATCTGTAAATGACAAAAATATCTCAGCTGCCAGGTAGATTACCATTTTAGTGTGATTACATTACCCCATAACAATAACAATAAAATGTACTCTGGACTACTGTTTTTGCTCCTCGCTCTAGCATATCTAACATATCATAAAAATAATGTTTGTATTTATCCAGACAAATATTAACGATTTTTTTCAGCATTGTTTAGGCATTCTGGTAGTTCTTTTCTACACAAAACGTTCAGTTTACAACCCAAGCACTTTGAATATATGTGTCACTAAGGTGTTACAGAAAGTCGAATTTGCCATGTTCCTCATGAGCATGTAGATGAAAAGTGGACATTTCAACAGCACAAGTCAGTCACAGTGGAGGACACCAATCACTGACTAGTATGATACGTGTGCATGTCACATGCAGTTAGTGTGGAATAATTACTTACATGCAAATCAGAAAGAGATTTTGTCTTCATTATTTATGCACAAAAAAATTTCCCCCAAAAGAGGAAACACAGTTGCAAGACACACAGTGGTTAAAAAAGACATGACTCAGAAATTAACACAGTGCAGCTTGTAGCAACAGTGAGAAGAGATATTCTCTTTCTCTAAATCTCTGAAAAAATCGTGTTTCAGTCTAAAACTTTTTACATATTGTGAATTTCAACAGGAATGAGATATATACTTATTGACTATTCCTATTCCAGGAAGTAGAATAGTGCATGGTCACAATTATGAAAAGATTAATGCATATCCCTTTATTGCATATAAAGCAGAAGTGAGAAATGGCCTTCCCCACCACCACCCCAGATCTTTCTCACACATATTTTTTTATAAAGAAAAGAAAGTTAGGGAAAAGGTTTTAATTTTCAGTTCAATATATTTATCCTTTTCAGTGATTAACACAACGTTTACTGGAAATATACATACTCCAATTTGCTTCTGCTACTGGAGTTCATTGCTGTACTACATTTCTGGAGTACAATTATTTATAAGGGTGCCTTTTGGTTGTTTCTTCAGGATTATGCAGAGACAGCAATGGTTTCTGGAACTTGCTTTGAATCCAAACTCGCTGCATTTTCACTTTTTTCTTCCTGTTTACTTGTAATCGCCGATCAACTAAATTCTGTACTTCAGTTAATCCAGCCAAGTTGAACATGTTCCATACCTCATCTATTTTTTCATAAGAAGAATTATTGTAATAAAAAAAAGAAAAAGGTAATTTGTAGAATGTAGCAATTAACAACCTTCAGTTCAACCAAATGGAACTAAATCTGTTTTGCAATACGAAAGATCAAGGACACTGCCTCTAAGAAGTCTTTTATTAGAAATTCATTCTCACAGCTCTTGATTTACATTGCAGTAAAAATTCTTATGTTGAGGCCCAAACCACATTGGTTATTACACATGGCACCCATAGATACCCTTTCTTCACAGGGTTCAATATGCCAGAATTGACTAAACAAATGCCATTTGGTCACTGTTCACCTATTACACCCAGATAAAGCTATTGCACCTGCCAAATGACAATCCAGACTTTTATGCCTTATATATATATATATGTGCATGTGTGTGTTTATATATATATACACATATATATATGTGTGTATATATATATGTGCATACACACACATATACATTTATATTAAATATATGTAATTAGTTCCTTCTTCTCAGTCATCACTGGAAAACCTTAAGCTTCTTTGTCTTAAGGAAGCATGAAACATATTTAAAAACTGAGAAGGTTCTTTAAATTCAAGTGATTTCCTACATATATGTCTCAGATCCTTCTTCTCACTTCTAAAATTACTAAGGCTGGGATAAATCCTGATCCATCTCTGTTGCTTACAGTCGAGGTTGCAGAGGGTAAAAAGAAAAAGAAAAAAAAAGTATTGTGATGCTCACTTTCACAATTTCACAATATACCAGTCTAAGCTGTCTGCCAGCTGAACCAAGTGAGTGGACAGGTAATGAGGAATAGTATACATAAGCAGGAACTGAAGTTTAGCTCCTGTATAAAGAGCAGCCTCACAGTTTAGATTCACCAACACGGCATAACAAAACATCAGAGCACTGCTACAAACTCTCCTTCCAAGCATGTTTATCTCAATTTTAAGAGAGAAATCATGTACATATTTAAATAACAAAATTTGAGCATACCATTAGACATAGGACACTTATATAAAGAGAAATTTCTGGTGATGTCTTTAAGCCATCTTGCAAGACCCCAAATGCAACAAGTGTACACATAAAGGAAATTATTTTCTTACAAAAGTTAGCATTGGTCTTTTTAAAAGCAGAGAATTTTAAAAAGCCAATAAAACCTTCTTTAAGTTTTTTTTTAAAGATAAGCTTTTATAATTCAATCTTGAGAGAAATTTAACCCTTTCTATGAAACTATAACTTTCCATACCTTTGGTAAAGAAATATACTCTGGTTCCATCTCCTCGTACATAAAAATTTTCTGACAAGCAATGACCTAGGAAATTGGGACAGTAATGCAAAAGGACGTCACTTTTTTTTTTCAAAAAAGTTAAAATGAACAATGAACTACAAAGCCATTCAGGAATTACCTTTTTTAAAACGAAGTTGAGCTGTATCATATCTTCCATAGTCTCGAAATAACAACATTCCTCCAGGTTTCAGTAGCTTAGCCAACCTATTTACAACCCTTTGCATCCTTAGAAAATAGATGGGATACTGGTGATATTTGCAAACATAAGCAACCAAGTGTGCTGCCACAGACAGAAAAGGCAGCACCACCTAAGAATAAGAGACACTTCAAGACGGGTAGTTGTGCCCAGAATTACAGACTTCACCTATATAAACTTAAGTTTTGTGCACAAAGGAAAAAATGTATATGCATAAAAAGTAAAAGTGCTTTGAGAAATCTCATCCAGCAGAACTAGAAGACATCAATTATATAGCTTGAAGAAAGTTTAATATCTTCCAATTCTGCAACCAAATCTTAGAGGTGCCTTCTAGCAGAACTGAAGTGTGTTAAAAATTTACTACAAGAGTAGCAATTATCAAAAACTTAGCACAACAGCCTGAAGAGAAATCACTAAGTAAGAATTTTCTGAATATAAATGTGTTCCTCTCACATATATTTTCCATCTTTCCCAAGTATATAAGTTCTGCATCACAGTTCCCTTGGTTTTCTTTTTCATTTCTCACTTTCAAAGTTTCCAGAAAAAATATATACTGAGCAAGATGAATCTGGATCACATTTTCCTTTATGCAGTCATTTTAATTCTACGAGATGGCAGTAATGACTAACACAGCTTTGGAAAGTGGGTCTCACAACACAGATAATTACACAGAAATTTTTATGTGTGTATACACACATATGCACAAAAAAGCATCCATGTCAGCCCTGAGAGAAAAACCACAACCAACAAACCACAAAAAAACTCAAACACATTCTTAAAAGACTAATAGGAAAAGACACACAGAAATAAGCAGAATACTGCTTCGACAGGCAAAGTGATTGATTTAATGAATGAAACACTATTTTCCAATATCTTCCTGGCAGCATCATGGCAGTCACAGAGATCTGAAGTCTACTGCTTGAATTGTTTCTGGAATCTGGACCCTGGCTTTGCACAACTTGTGCTCATCTCTGAACAAACAGGAAGGAGCAGTATCACATATGGGAAAGGGTTTCTGTAAAGCTAATCATTAGTAACTTAAGCAGAGAAACAGTTCTCAGACTTAGGCAAATACTGTTCTGTTTGCCAAGCCCATTTTAATGACATTCTTAGTGTAGTAAATATATTATCACACATACAGCATGTATTTCCCTTCATATAATCCAGTTAAAGGAAGAGTCAAGCAGTTTAACTTATGCCCTCCTATACATTTTTCCCGTCAAAAAATGGGATTTTCACAATCAGCCAGCCATAACAGTCAAAAAATTTGGTTCATTAGACATAGAGAGGCATTAGTAAAGGCTAACAGTACCCAACATAACACTATACATGAAAACTAGATCAAATTTTCTTAATCTAAACAAGTTAAAAAATTCTGGATGCATTTTGGTTTAAAAGGCCTGCATATAAGCATTTGTATGTGGCTAAATCAGCAACCTAAGTCTATATCAACATATTGTAAGCTGTTAAGTCATGAATGTTTAGTTTTGATTACTAAAAATAACTTCCTTCTAGAAGACTAGTTTGGTTTTTAATTTGCAGGTTTTTTGAATCCCTTGCTTCTAATAGGGTTGTGTTATTATAGTTACAATATACTCCTTGTATTTTGATGGAGACTGGAGACTCACTAATGAATTAGCCTGACAAGCTTTTCTCTTGAAGCCTGAAAATGGAAAACAGCATTTAAAATACCTTGTTTTATACATATTGTAGCTTGCTAAGTAATAAATTAAAGACTCATCATCTTCTTTTGCTATTCTTGAAAAACTCCAGTGAAAAGAGAGATTTAACCCATTTGCTTTGCCCTTTAGTCTTCATTTACCTGTCAGGATGAATAGTAGAGAGCACAAAGACAAGGAGAATGACATCCAGGATCTCATCTGGAAAAGGATAGGGTAAAGCGTCATCACACACATCATGAACAAAGGCAGAACACCAGGCTGAATTGTAGGACGAATGTGACTGTCAGAAAAAAGATGAAAAGGGGCACAGAGAGAACAGTAGTAGTTAGTACGTTTACTGTGACTCAAGAAACTTTTTTTCTTCAATTATTCTGCATTGTAAAACATCTCATATAAAAGCCTATTCTGTCTGGTATCTTACTCAAGCTGAGAAGCAAGCTCACTGATGGTATTCATTCCTCTCTGCATACAGTAAGACTTTGTTCTTTGGAATATTGAAAACTTCAGTTAAAAGTTGTCAAAGCCATCACATTCTTTTTCATGAAGATGGCTTCCTGGCAGCCTCCTGAATTACAGGCTTATAAGGTACTCTAAAGCGAGCGTATGAATTACCTTTACCAGCTCCACTGCTCCTGAAGCAAAATCACAACAGTATAGAAAGGTTCCAGGTGTATTGCTAAGAAAACAAAAGCAACATCAGTTAAAAAATTATTATTGTAAAAGATGAAAGTCTACATCAGTGTTCATGGAACTACAGAGGGCCCTTTGGGGTTCTCCACAGGTTTGATCAAGCATGCCTTCTTGATGTCTAGCACGTGGAAAGCCACATAGGTTGTAATGAACCAACAGGGCAGACAAATTTGTAAGAATACCAACAGGCAGTTAGTATAAAAAGAATTAGAGCCTTGTCAGGAAGGAAGCAAAAAGGAAAAGAAAGAAGGTCACAGAGGGCTGTCAGGACTGATGACAATGTCCTGGTGTTGTAACGCATAAATGCACGTTAATAGGTCACGTTTTCTTACAGAAGCACTGCATTAAGTCTCTATCATGCAGTTTAATTAGCTGTATGATTTAGGCAGGGGTAGGGTGTTGCAAAAATCATCCAGTTCTGTAGATGTTTGGTTTTGTGCTTTTGATTAGATTAAGTAGTATTGGTTGTTTCCCTCCATTATCCCTTTTGTTTTGTAAGCCAGGATAAATAAGAATTTCCTGTAGCACTGTTTTCTCTTCCCTTGCCATCCAAGACTAAGCCAGTTGCAAATTTCCTTGTACCATTTATCATATAATAGTAATTCTAGGAAGAGGTTTTTTTCACCTCTGAAAAATTCATTTAATATAAACTGAGCAAGCCACTCAAAACCCACTGAGGGATGACCTCATGGTCAACTCATGATCAATTAATTTCTTTTAAAAACATATTTGAGATTTTGGACGGATGGCTTCTTTAGAAGGGAATCAACAAACTCTGTCAGTGCCTATAAGATCTCACAGTATACACAGCTGAGTTACTGACTTCTCTGAGGGCTCAACAGGAGAACAATTCTGGAACAAAATACACTCTGTGCTCACTGCCGAGCACAACTTTTATCAGCTCTGTGCCCATCATGAGAATTGATGAATTTAGATATTTATTAGAGACAATGAGAAGCAGCTAGGCTTTGGACCCAGTTAGTCCCTTGGGAAAGGTTACGCTGATTTCCTAGTTGACTTGTTAGAACGTTATTTCTTTTTTTTTTTTAGAGCAGAATAGAAGCTATGTAGAAAGTCAACCTAAAACAAAGACACAGCTTGATCTGGATGGTGTTCTCATGATGCATCATATTAAAAAGCAGCAACTTAAATTTTAAGGGAGGCAGGGGGAAGCAGTTTTAAAAGCTACATTACAAACCTAAGTGAAAAAATTTTTTGCAGCCAGGGTACACTCATGCTTGACACTGGCTTCCTTTTATATGCATACAAAAGGCAATTTCTGTATTATTAAATTCAGAGTAAAAGCAAGTGTTCTATAAAGCCAGGCCTACTAAAAGGTAAGAGATGTTTCCACTCAGTCATATACAAGACAAATGAGGTAGTTTTTCAGTGTATCAACCGATGTGATCGACTGAAGGATTTGCATAAAAATAGAGATCACCAGGAAAAATATCCAAAGAGTAGATTCTTAATTATCAGAAATGCCAATCTATGACTAATGCCTCCTGTGAGGAAAACATAAAAGTTTGTCTCATCTTTTCTAATACAGCTACAGGATATCTTTTCCTATACAGTGCTACTTTTCAAAGTTTTCATATGAAACAGGGCTCCCCTTTCATTACATGCTGTCTAAAGTAAAGCATTTCCTGTGGGATGAAGATGCATTGCTATCACAGGTTTCATGGATGACCCTGGTGCATCACTTGATTCCTCCTGCTGTGTTTCCATATCTGCAAAATGGAATATTTTTGTATAGTGGTGATACTAGCAATAAAAATTCAGTTGCAGAATAATGAACTGTTCTGTACTCAAACTCTTAAAGGCATGACTAAAAAGAAATCTATTTCAACCCCTGATACATACATAGTCTTTCCAATAAAACCTTCCTGCCTACATGGATGGGAGGACAAGCTGTCATAACAGTTTTTTCTAAAACTGGAAGCTAAGTGGATTAAGATGTTTCAGTGAATTAAGTAATGCAATACATGACTTGTGCCTTCCCTGACACTAAAATCTGAGGCAATGTGACAAAGTACACCAGCCAATTCAGAAACAATGCAACTTCTTTCCAGTAGATCACATGCCATTATCTACTGTCTCTGATTTTGGCCTTTTTAAGAGATATCTGGTAGCTTTACAGTGACATGTAAGACAAAAGAATATTTTGTCTGCCTGAGATTAACTACAAGAAATCAGCCTGAATGAACCTGAAGACAAAACTCTGTCAGCAAATATGGTCTCCCCAAGACCAAGATTAAGCAATATGAGGAGTATCCTGTATATGGTGCTACCAACATTATCTGTGGTCTGGGCACAGTAAGAATTTCAGGGCTGTAAAATGATCCACTCAACACTTTCTGCAGCACTAGTCTAGCACCAAAATTTGGAGAAAATGAAGAAGATGAGAATACAACTCTCATATTTGAAAATCCAACACTATGTACCATAGAACTTCCAAAATAGGAAAGACGCTGTTTCCAGCTCCACAACCAACCTAAAACAAGAAGAGAAACAAAGGTAAAATAAATAGGCAAATAAAACCTTTTTTGTTATTTTTGTCTTAAATTAGTTGGCACATAGGACCCATTAAAGTTGAAGGTATGTTGGACAGAAAAGGTATAAACAGCTCATACCAAAATTCTCAAATAATTTATATGATCATGTTTCTCCTCAATGTCTTTCTAAAGTTGAGAGAATCCATCTCTCAAACTGCATAAGAAAATGCAATATTCTTGTCCAATTTCACCATTTGGCAAGAATACATCAACTAATTGCACTTTTAGACAAAACAAAAATATAAGTTTCCTTAGGATATCAGAAACCCAACTTTCAATGACAATGGAATCTGATTATCTAGCCCTGTTCTGATTTGGGAGAAACTTTAAAGGAAAAACAAAGTCCATATGCTAGGTTTCTGTGAAAGTTTCTGCCATAAATGAATATAGTATGTTAAATTCTAAATGCTCACTTTTTTGATACTTACTAAGTATGTTTATCAGATTTGTGAGCAATTAAGTGGAGCTCTATATGATGAGTAGAACTTTTGCAGTGCATTACCTCTAATATTCTATAAGTGGCATCACTTCCAGGGAAAGATTCTAGCCTGTCAAGTTCTTCTCCACAATTTTTACCCTGAGGATTTTCACTAAGTGTTTCTGCTTGGTTTTTATTATATACACGTCCTTGTAGAGCAGTAGAACCACCTTGATAATTTTTCTTCCAGTATTTTTCTCCTTCATCAAACATTTCATTTTTGTGTGAAAAACTGTTAGTACTATTTATTTTTCTGTGTTCTGAAGATCTTTCTTCTCTTCGCAATTCTTGTCTCTTTTCTTCTGGAAGAATTTCTGGAAATTCCAGAAATAGCCAATTACGATCCTTGAAAAAGTTATTTTTATGGGTCTTGTAAAATTCATTCCAATATTTACTGGCTTCTCTCTCATATTTATCTGAAATTAAAAGAGAACAAAACCTTGGTGAATATGAGCTTAGCTACAAAATACTCTAAAGCAACATGGAATTTAGACCTCAAATATACAGTTTAAAAACCCATGGTTCCACAGATCGTACTTTTAAATTAAAACATATAGATTTTGGATTTACCTTAATCTGCTCAAATTTATTCCTATGAAGGTTTAATTAGATTTTACGTCACTTAGAAAGGGGCAGACAGGCTTTCTGCATCACTTTTTTTAATATAGTGATATAATAGAACAGCATCACCAAAACATGCAATCTGAAGATTCTCAAACTTTCATTTGTCTCACATTATAAAAGCAATGCATCTTTTCAATTATTTAAGAAATACTAAATTGAAATTAATTTTATGTTTTATGAAATTCTGTCATCAATTGTAGATTTGTTGGCAGCTCATCATCTCTTAAAAACCCCAGCAATTAGAAATCTAGTTCTGTGAACATGAGTGATAGATGCTACTGCATAGCATATAGACAGTAATTCATGCTTAACCATTCAACAATACAGTCAGAAGAAACATACTGGCTTTCTTACTTTCAAAACACTTCCGAGTCTTACAATAGATCTTTTAATTCACGAAAGATTGTAACGGAATGTTAGAATGTAAAGGAATAGGACTGGAAGGGATTTCACTCAGTCAGGGAATTCATACCCCTTCTCCACAAAGATCTCTCCAACTTATTCTTAAAATACCACCTTTCATATAGGTTTAACAACTTTCTTCAGTAATATATTACTGTCCTTAACTTTCAATACAGTTAGAAATCTTTTCCACTACCTAACTATAATTTCTGTATTGCAATTAGGTCCAGCAATTCTTGTCCCATTAACCAAGTAGATAAAGCAGAGATTACTCACTTTTCTCTTTGCAACACCTATTTATATATTTGAAGTGCTTTACTATGTCTCCCATTAAATGTCTTTTCTAGAAACCTCTCTTCTTTTTTCAGTGTAACTCCTGATTTTTAGACTTTTGATAATTTTAATTCTTCTTCTCTAGATTCTTTCCAATTGATTTATTACTTTTCAGTGCTGTATTCTGGTAAAGGCATTATCAATGCAGAGCAAAAGGAGTATTTTACAAGGCTCACAGGCTGTAATCCTGTTTATAACTCCCAGCTTGCCATTTTGCAACAGCATGACTGCTGATTCAGCTAGTGATTCACCACAACCCTCAGATCTTCTTCTGCAAAATGACTACCTAGCCAATTGTTCCAGAGCCTAGTATTTTTTTCAAGGAATTATTCCAAAGCACTGTATTCTGCATTTATTTTTAGCAAACTTACATATTTCAAATTCTTTTTTCCCCCCATTTGTCCAGATCTTTCTGAATCTTAATCCTGTCCTTTACCACACTTCAAACATCTCTTCACTTAATATCATCTTCAGGTCTCCGATTTCCTGAGGTCACTAATGAAAATACCAAGCAGAACTGGACACAGAATAAAACACTCCTCACCCAGCACAGCCTTCTGTTCTGAAAGATCTCTCTAGGCATTCACTCACCCAAAAGCAGTTTCATTAGCTCTCGCTTGCCTAACTTGCTTATGAAAATGTCAAATAAAGCAAGTCAGAAGCCTGACTAAGGATAAACTTCAGGACGCCTGCTGGTTTTCCCTTATCCCCAGGGCTTGTAACCTTCTCCAAGAAGGAAATTAGCTTGATTTTACATGATTTATTCTTGAAAAAATATTTGCTGGCCAGTTTTCATCTCCTTTGTTCTTTCAAACCCAGTGTCTGCAAGCTCTGGATGTACTCTTCCAGTATTTTTCCAGGAACCGAAACTAATTATCTGACTCTTCTTTTTTTCCCACCTCCCTTCTTTAAAAAAGTAAATATTCTCTTTTCTGCTTTTCCAGTCATCCATGTACTCTATGGATGTACTTTGTAACCTGTTCTTTCTCAGTTCCAGAACAATCTTTCCTCCTTCTCACCAGCACTAATTGTGCTAGCCACTGGACTGCAGCTAACCCTTTCAAAGGCAGGCTGATAAAAAGATAAGAATTACAGTTTTTTCAATGTCTCTTTTGTTGATGGTTTTCCCTTCCTTATTCCACCAAAGTACCAAACTAAATCTTTTTTCCTGGGTGTTTTCCCCCTCATTCCCAAAGCATTTACAAAAGTATCTTGTTAGCCCTGACATCTCTTGCTAAGTGTAGATCATATAATGTGTTGCCTTTTTAATTTTGTCCCCACTCACACTGACCCATTAATTTTTTCAATAAAAAATGCACAGAGTAAATATATGGTGCATTTCTCCTACTACTCTCATTTAAATCTTAACATATTATTTCCTGAGAATTATCATTAGAGGCACAGACAGGCAGTGGGAAGTGGGAAGGAGGTGGCAGTATGCCTTGTCCTAGAAATCTGCATAATGTTTTAAAATTAACATGTAATACATCCAATTGTATTATTAAAGGGCCAGACCTGGTCATGCAGAGTAATTGCACAGACTTGTTCTATAATGTAAGTTCAGAGTTGATTGAGGTCATATATATCAGATTTCAGTAGCATAAGTTGCACATTCACAGACTGCTCAGCTTCAGTATAAAAACAAAAACCCCTTCTAGTCAAAAGGTTTTTAAATTATTATCACCCCTTGTTACAGTCATTACTTTTCTATAAGTCTGCTCAGAACCCTTGTACTTAAATTCACATCAAGTTTTCCAGATTTCAGAAATGAAGGAAAGAAATACCAAAAGTCAGCTTTTCAAACTGTATTAATATGGAATTACATAGGTTCAAGTGAAAGAACACTTCATTTTGCATTGTTTCACTGGTCACTCCTGCACCACTGTGTAATAGCTATGCATGCAGCATTATTATAAAACTTTTGCTTCATTTTGTATATTTAAGTAGCCTACCTACTAAATTTTCCAAAGCATGTACAAATGGCAAAACTAAAGAACATATAAACTTCCAAGTAAAAAAAAAAAATCCCTTACTTTGTCAATTGATGTTTCTCCTTAACAGAATCTTCCAAAACTAGCAAGCATGCCTGAGAAGAAACTAGACATGCTAATAAGTAAATCAAATTCCTAAAAGTAGTATCATGAGTTCATTCAATTTAACATCTCTTGCCTTAAAAAGGCCTACCAGAACTATTCTATTTTAGTGATATAATAATACTGTTGAAATCTGTCTTGTCTTTTTCCCCTTACTGTAGTTTTCAAGGCCCCAAAATAACCTGCTCGTTAGCTTCAGTCTAGTTCATTGTTTACACAAATAGGCCAAAATGTACTTCCACTTGCAGAATGAAGCTGAAGCTTTCTGAAGGAACACTATCAGCTGTGCTTACCTATTCAAGTTCTAAACAGAGGGGCATTCATAGGAAATGTCCTTGGATTCTTGTATTTCTTGGCAATAGACAAATGCCTAATTATTCCATTTCTCACCAGCACAAACTAAGTTCTAACTGATTGTAGATGAAGAATTAAAGGTTCTGTGAGCTACATGTTCACACAGCTTACTTTTCAATTATGAGCTCTTTTTCAGCTTTTTATACAAACCAAAGGAAAATACTAGATGTAATTTCTGAAAAACAAACATTGTACTTAGATAAAGAATGTGAGAGATAACAGAAAAAGGCAGGCTGACAATCCCAGAGCATTCAGAGTGATGAAGGGCACAAATGCAAGGCACATTCTCAGGTAATTCAAATAAACTCCAACATGTGCCTTAGTTATATCAGTGAAACTCAGCACAGGATCATAATGACACTATCTAATTTGACAGATTCAAGACATGCTAAGTAAACTGAGGTCCAAGATATCCAAGTAATTTTTTTCAGAATATCTTTCTAACACTATAACAAATTAAGAATCCAGTCTTCTATGACACCATCAAGTTGATACCGCAGCTTTAGCAAACATAACTACCCTAGAGTTTAGTCTATGGTTTAGTTTGCCAGTTTGAACCTAGAGCTATCATTCTTCAGAAACTCAGAACACATTAAACTTCCCTTCTGAAGATAGGCACAAAATTTGTTAATCATTTACAGTGCAAATTCTGCATTGTATTGGAACACCTTCCACACGAAGTGAACATACTGCTTCCTGAAGCACTCCCAGTTCAGCCTGGCAAAGACAGCAAGGTGGGACCAGCTGGGACCAGTGCAACCTTCATGGTGCTCAACTGAAATACAGTGCAATGCACAAACACAAGCTCTCTAAATAGTCTACTAATCATTAAAAAGCATTTGAACACTGTACATGGGAACTTTCATCCCCAGCACCATAGCTGGATGCAAACTCATTCCTCTGATTCTGTAAAAGTCCCGTGTAGTAGTTTCATTCTGAAGAACTGCAAAAGGAATCAGAACAACCATACCATACTGATGTACTTGTTTTACATAGAGTCTATTGCTCCCCCAATTGCAAAATTGTTCAAATAAGTAACTGAATTGCTAGAAAAACACACTTTGAGATCTTTTGAGGCAATAAAGGGAAAAAACCCCAAAACAAACAAAAAAATTCAGACAAGAGAATGTAGAAATAAAAAGGGTGTTCCTGGATTCTAAAGCCATTTTAAATGTTTTCTTAAACAGCATTAAAATAAGAATTTTTATGCCATTAGGAATTTTTTACCTTGGTCTTCCCATTGAACTTTCACAAGCGAGTTCTCTGCTGCTTTTTTCTTGGCACTCTCCTCTTCTTCTTGTGACCATTGCATGTGGTCCCTGAAAAAGGCAGTTGAAGAACCAGCTATTTCATAGGATTTTCCATAATATTTTTTTTCCAGGAAAAACAGTATCAAATTAGCTATACTGTCTCAAATACTTTTTTTTTTTTTTTGAGTGCAATCAAACGACCACAAGGAGACTGACAGGTAAAACCCAAGTTTCAGTGTATGATAGATAAGAATTAATCACCAGTTAGGTAAAACTCAAGTGATTCAGAAACATCTCCCAACTGCAAAGAGACTGAAGTAGTATGAAGTAAGTAGTTTCCTTAATAACAGGATTAATATATATCTTGTAGATTGAGTGTGTGTACAGGAACGTATTTTGAGTGTCCCATTAGAACCATGTTTAGCTGAATACAATAGACCTACCAATAAACACCTAATGCAAGAAACTTCTTGCATTACTAGTGTTTATAATGAAGAACTGAGGTCATTTAGCAAAGAAATCAGCTGTTCCTGAAACAGGGAGCATAATCCACCTATGCAACTGGAACCAGTGGAATTGATGAACACGATTTTACTTATTTGGGGAACAGAGACAAATAACATTTAAAAAAAAGAATGAGACATACATAAGAAAAGACAAGCAGTGCTACAATGGTTCCAAAGTTTATGTCCTCTCTATCTGCATAAAGTGGTTAACCAAATGTTATGTTAATCAATTAAACCATCACAGAACCAAGCCCAGATCTGACAGTGATGACTAAACTGCGTTCCCTGCAGATTCTGTGTTTGGATCAGGCTGCAATGGGAAGTGCCCAAAAATGTGCTGCTGGCTGTTTTTAAAAGCCAATCAGCTGTCCCTCCAAATCATTCAGTCTGAACAGATTAAATAAATAATATAATTCAAGTAATCTATTAGATCCTAATCCTACTGAAATCAACTAACTGAAAGCCCATGACTAAAATTCCATTGGTTACTATGGGAAAAGAGATAAGGTGCCAACTTGGGAAGAGCTGATTGTCTCTAGAAGCTAATGAGCATCTTCCTGTTCTGTACCTGGTGATATATAGGTAATTTAATTCTTAGACCTTCGCTGTTCCTCTTTTGTTAATTGTGGGAGACTAATTGGTATGTATTTGTCTGCTTGCCTCAGACTTGATTTCCGCATCTCTACTGAAATATTTCTCATTATTGTCCCCAGCAGGTTGCCTCTCCCCTTCCTGTATTTGTTCATATACCAAATGTTCCTGTGCAGTGTCACGGCTCTAACAGACATGCTGCAGTAGAATAAACTGAATGACCAAAAGCATTACTAGGCAGTCATCCTCTTGGAAAGACTTGCTTCCCTCACTGCTATCACCACTTTTGACCTTGCCTACTCCAGCAACCTGAAAGCAAGGACTATTCAGATGGCAAGAATACACAGTCAGCCCTTCTGACAGATGACTTGCTGTGGTATAATCTTCAGCTGATCAATTTTAATCTATCATTGTGTGTCTGCCAGAGCCCTTAAGGGTGCCTGAAGCCCTCCATCTTCAACAATCTTTTTTTCCCTTTTTCCTTCCTTGGAAATTCATAAAGCTGAAGAAGGATCTTTTGGCTCTTTCCTAGAAATTTCTGTATGGTAGGTCCCAAACAACATGACTGCAGCAGCACTTCCTGATCAAAATCTACAAAGGAGGAGACATAGCATAGTTCTTATGCAAACTATTTACACAGTTTGGATGCTTCAAATGAGGCAATACAAGCTGGCAGAAATACAGGACACAGGAGAATCCTAAGCACGGAAGTGTTTAAATACAGAAGTGTTTTAAGCTGAACACTGACAGCAGCAAAGCAAGCTATCCATTTTAACCACACCAGGAGCTGTTAACATGAGTAGGCCTAATACAAGATCAAACAATGCTGCTTTTAGTTCAGTTTATTCAACTTAGTCCTTCTCCACTAACTTGTTTGCTAACATAGGGTTTCATTATCTCTGTGATAATGTGAAAACTATCCCAATTACTAACATGAATAGAAGCAGACATTTTTTGCTCCAATGTTTAACCTTACTCATTAGTTCTCTCTTGAAATGACAGAAAAGCACCACAGCAAACATCTAAAGCATTAGTTCTCAAATTTAATCTACTTAGTATGTCTAGCAGCAATGGTAGCAGCTCTTGGCTCTCTGCCAATTCACACACAGACAAAAAGAATGACAAAGCATGAAGTACCAAAGATGATGAGTGGAAAACAAAAGGATATCATACATCAACGCTAGAGAAGATGAATATCTTATGCTCACCCTGCATAATCTATTCAGCACTACCACCCCTCATCCTAATCCCCTTTATCTCCCTAGTGAGAACTGTGCCAGTTCAGTGAGCTTCAGATCCAAGGTCCTACACCTCTTCATAGCCAGGTTCTTGATTTATCAAGACCATCACAACTTCCACGCGCCTCTGCTTCAACTCAGTTTCACCTACTTTCCCTTGTGAGCTACACGGATTCATCTGCAGATCCATTTTCTGAACAACACTGTTCCGTTCACTCTCGTTTTCACAATCCATCCCAACCATCTGCATCATAGTTTGATAACTCTATTAGACTGTCACCAAAGGCTAGCAGGAAAAACTGAAGCTACACACGATCAGTTTTTTGGAGGGAAATTAAAAAAAAAAAACCCAAACAAAACAAACCCAAACAATCAGAAAAACAATCCCAAAACTGAATTTCATTGAGATACAATGTTACAGAAAAAGGATGTCCTTTTCCTAAAAGATCTTTTAAAAAAGATTTTAAAATCTTTTCCTACCTTGATTACGTACATTTAAATCAGCATTTACACAGGTAAAGGATTTTAACACCTAGCAGAAAGCACTCAGCCTGGAATATGTTAAAGAACTACACTGCTTATAGATTGATGAAACACAGATTAACTTTACACTCTTAACACAATAATCAGCCAGCTTCCAGCTTTCTTGACCAAGGAATGTATGGAAGTACAGTTAACTCCAAATTTGGCCTTAGGATGGTAAGTGTTGAGGACCATGGCTTGGGGACACCAAGTTTAGAAAACACTAACAGGTGGCAGATCTAGTTAACTAATCAGCTAAGTCCAAATTTAGAGACTAAAAAGAGTAACAAAGATGCTAGTTCATTAACCAGAGGACAATTTTCTGTGTCATATTCTTAAGACCTTTTTATTAATCAGAATTTGATTAGAGAATCTTTTGAAATAATTTAGATTAAAAAGCAAAGTGGACCAATGAACAAATAAAATGGACTACTAAAAAGAATAGTAATTAAAAAAAACCCAAACAAACAGCAAGGTGAAACTTCATTTCAGAACACAACCTTGTCAAGTAACTTCTCTGACAGCTGACAGCAGAGGACACCTCTGAGGAAACTATAAGAACTGTAGATTAGTTCTATGAAGTAAGCTTAAGGCCTGAAACTTGTTATCTGCTACTTCTATGTTATGTTACCCATTGGTTATTATTAGCCACTTCCAGTCTCTTTTTCGAATATTGCTAAAGCCTTCCTATCAAAAATAGTGACACAATTAAAAAATACATTTAAAATTTATGTAGAAAATAATTTCTTGTATAGTTTCTAAATTCACCACTTTTCATCAAATATTCCTTGGTTTTAAGTTATGAACTATAGGAAGAAAAATTCCGGGTTTCCCCAATATGTTAGGTAGATATTCTTCTACTTTCTAAACAGATTTAGATATTCTTCTATCCTCCTAACACTTCCTGTATCACTTGCTGTTTTGTATTCATCTCCATTCCACAGCAAAAAATCTTAGCCTTTTTAGTCTAATTTTTCCCACTGTGTTGACCAGCATTCTCCCTCTTTTCTGAGGGCCCATTAAATACAAAAATACCTTTTAGAGATGGAGATGCACTGTTGCAAATCAGGACAACTCTTCTGGTTAACATCTACACATCGATGTCTTCTCTGCTGTTATATCGCTTATTTATGTTAAGATTCAATTTACTTTTTTTGATAATTGCACACTGCATGGAAATCTCTGCTGAATGATCTGTAACATCTTCAGTACACCTTTAGAAGAATACAAGTAATTCACATGTTCCTTTCAAAGTGGTGTCAGTTTTAGACTAGGTCGCTAATCCAGCATGCAACATCCTTGTACCTAACAAGTAACCTTCTGCCATTATAAATAATATGGACTATCTTATTGCTACACCTTCTGTCTCTTAATTAATTACTGATGCATAACAATATTTTGCATTTCATTCCTTGACTAACTACATACTCAGCAGCTTTTTACAGAAGTCATTGAGAACTTGTAATGGTCAGATTACTCGTGACAATCTCAAGTTTTCTCTAGTGCTCCCTTTACATGTCTTTACTGGCAGTACCTCCTTTTATACACACATGCACACACGTCATTATTCATCATAGTAAACAGTATACAAAATTATATGAAAATCAGCCTTGAAAAAACATCTCACCACATGTTATGCTCAAAGACCTTAGAAGGATCAGTTAAAATCCGTGATCCAAGTGGAGCAGCTGGTCGTCTATTACTTTGGTGCCTGTGTTGCATCTTGCTTTTCCTCAGACATAAAGCAGAAAGCCTTGTAATGAAATTCATTTTGTTCAGAGACCTGAAAACACATTTAACTCAAATTACAATTTTGCTGTAACTTAATTGTTTATGTCGCTTACATGAGAAACAGGTCAAATAACCAAGCACCAGTATCGGCTTTAGTAATAATAATCTACTACAGTTCAATTTAAATGCTTTTTGGAACAGCAACATCCCTTCAGTGCGCTGAAAACCCAAATAATCACAGAGTAGGCTGGAATGAAACCAATTGAAGGACAAATTATTTGGTATCATTTCAAAGTCCTATGAGGCAGGGGAAAGAAAAGCAATATACGGTAAAACAATAATCCAAGTCTGATATTGCACCTTGACAAAGACAAGCAAGAAATGATCAGTAAAGAAACCACTTGTTCTAGTGGGTACATTCTGTCACCAAGACTGACTTTTTCACCCCACTCATCATCTTCAAAAGATTTCATTCTAGATCTGTGACTCTGGTTTTATGCTTTTAAATAGGAAATGAAACATTTTTATTTTTAGAGTGCAAACATTATGCACCAGAAAGCCTTCCAAAATGAATGGTCCTAAATGTTAAATTTCTGCCTATGCAAATTATAAAGTGATTGAGATTTTTCTTATTACATGTATAATTCTGTCTTATACATCTATATTTTACTTTACTTGAAATTTCTTCATACAATATCAAGAAAGTCCAAGTAATGAAAGATAACAAGTGTGTGTATCTCATACCAGCATTTTTTCTTGGGTTTTTATTTTCTTTGTTTGTTTTTTTTTTTGTATATTCTCATTAATGTAGGCTTTCTATGAGATGAATAAAATTAAATACACCTCCTAATACTACTTTTATCCTGATGTGCCTTTGTTCTTTTTTCTTTCAAATGTTCTGCATGACTTTAAAAATTATTCTTAGTTCTACTTTTTTTTTCTTCTTTTTTTTTTTTTTTTTGGAGTGCTGCTTCTGTAAAAACCACACATACAAATTTAATGCAGTGGAAATACAAAATGTAGTTACAAAAGAACAGGCACAAGACACTACTAGAAAACATTGTGTGCAAATTGGTTACAAAAAGAAGATTTTTATCTTGCAGAAAATAGTACTATTTGATCACAAATCTTGTACTGTGAATCAAAACTTATTAATTTGTACACATCACTACAAAAACTGGCAAAGGAATCACTAATTAAATGAACAACTACTCATTTAAGGTGTACTTTTGAATGAGTCATGCTTTAAAAAGGGCATTGTTTATTCACTTAAGCCTACAGAAAAAAAAAAGGAAAAAAGATTAAAATTTATTTGTGAAAGATTAAATAAAATGAAGTTTACCTTATAGTTGTCAATGCCAAATAAAATTGTTGTTAATTTCGGCCAATAAGACTGCAATGTTTCCAGGATATGGGGGCACTGCCATACAGTGAAAATATATCATGCTGTCCTATTAAAAAAATCAGAATTTCTAATGTTAGCAAGTTTATTATGTTTTTTTTTTCTTAAATGTGGCTCAGCAACTAAAACAATTTCAGTTTATACTTCAATTACTACAAATTGTTTAAGCTTTGTATTTGAAAATATGTATGTATTTTTCATAACACAATGCATAACATATATGGGATATAATAATAATTATGAGACATGAAAATTAAGACATTATGACAATTTCTGCAAAATGTGTAATTTACATAAAGGGAACGTTCTTGAAAACAAAAACAAATAGAAAATTCTTCAAAACCCCAAACTTTAATCTGATCTAAAATTATTATTATTAAATTACAGTAATGCCTGGATAAAGATTCCATTATTACAATGCAAACTGTTTACAAATCCTCTTCCTTCTTCAATCATTCGAAAAGATCTGAGTTAGTATCTTGCATTTCCTGTGCCAGCATTGATATTCACCATAAAATATGATTCAGCTGCTAGGCTAGTCACATAATTTTTTTTGGCTTTCTAAATATCTCAATAAGAACATGAAAAGATGCACAGATGGCAATTATAGTCAGATGACTCAGATGATCTTGCATCAGTAAAATCCAGATATGAAACTCTTTCTATGAAAATGTAATCCTTTGAGTGGTAAGTGAACAATTTTAGCTGATAAATTCTGGAAAAAGCAAGGAGAGAGAGGTAGGTGTGGAATTTAAATTTACTGTTACATCCAGTGTTAAATGTGAATGAACCCCTTGGAGACATGCATGTATATCCCTGAGAATTAAAAGTGATCCACAGATCATGAGATAAGTGGACAACCTGGCTACTAAAAGTTGAAAATGCATCTAAATTACTTGGAAACCTAAATAACATTTTCAGAAGCAAGTCCTTGCTCAGTTGTTTCTCTAAGTGATTTCTGCTAATGAAACATGCAAACACCCTTTCTCTTTGTCAGGTAACATGATCATACCCTGAAGTCACGACAGCAAGAAATGTCTGAAAGAATTAGGAGTTATTTCCTTGTTCAGAGGCACAGTCAGGAATAGTTTAAGTTTTATTATTAATCAAAGCAATTTAACCTTCATCTTTAAAGAAATTAACACTAAACTGAACTACATTAAAAATGGCTAAATTTTGTGGCAGCATAGCTATTTTTCAGAAAAAGAAAAACTTTAAAGAAGCAATGCAATTGATAACCATGCTGAAAAGCAACATGGAAGACTTTTTTTCCCCTGTGGAGTGCTGCCTTTTATCCTTTATAATTTTGTCATTGTTACAAGTATAGATCAGTTTAGTTGAGAAAACAGCCTTAAAACTCCTCCTCTCTTCAAACCAGCTAACACAGTACTTTTACCAATACTTTTTGAAAGTGGACATGCAAAAGAATGAATACACATCAAATGCAAGCTACACCTGAAAGAATACATTTTTAATTGATGTTGCCATTAAAACCTTGAGCAGTCACAGCCACAGAGACAAAAATAAAGATACAGGAGAAAGGAACTGTTTTAATGTTTTTTAATGGCGGATTACACCCCAAAACATATGTAAACCAGTTAACTGATGAGTAAAATCCTTTAAAAGTATCAGTTCTGAGGGAGATGTCAGTGGGGAAAAAAAAAATCAAAAAGAACAGAAATAACCTTTTATTTCTGTCCAAGAAACTAATTTAATGAACTTACTAGATGAAAATATTTTGACATTTGACTGATCTCCAATTACAAATATAACAACTTTTTCCATCTCCAATCACTAAGCCAACTTGTAGGGCCTCGGTTATAAAGCAAAAATAGCCTACACTAGGAACAGTATGTGCAGCTTATGTTACATTCCTGGACAGAAAAGTATTCTGGAAACAATTAACTTCATACAGTCACTTTTGCTTGGCACCTAGAAGCATATCTAGACATTTGACCATTAATCCCCAACACTCTCCTGTAAAGCACAGCTGATCTATTTTATCACCATCAAACACTACCAAAACTCAAAACACTTTACACAAAACAGATGCAAGTGACAATCATGGACACAAAGGAAAAAAATTTTCAAGATAATGGTTACACAGAAGGTATAACTATGAATTACCAGTGGCTATTTTTAAAATACATACATATTAATATTTCTCAATATTTCAAATCCAGAGGGATGGGGGCGACTACTGTCAACCAGACTCATTCATCAACTGAATGCTTACTGCTATTCTATTCTACCAAGTGACTAATCATGTCCTCTTGAGGTTTCATGATTAGTTTTTCAATTATATACTTCCAAAAAAACATGCACATTTGAAACAATAGGATATTTCACAACTTTTCAAACTCAGCAGATCTAAAATTTTCAATTGTTTTTCTTCCTCGTGCATAATAACCAAGAATGATGCAGACCTCCCTGTGGGCATACAGCAACTTCAGCAAAACTGCTGCAGAGCACCGACTCCCAAGGAGAAGAGAAAAACAAAAGAAAAATTATTTTGATTTATTCTGACTTCTATACAGACAACACAGTTAACACTGGTTAAAAAGCAAAGCAGATAAAAACAAACAAATCAATGCCACCACATATGATTTTAATCACGTGTACACAAATGTTGAGTGAGAAGTGCCTGTTCTTACACCAGCTGCCAGGTAGCCTGTCAAATATAGTCGAAGAAAGAGCAAATAGTTTCTACAATGGTAGAGGGAGAGAGAGAACGGGAGATAAACCCTGCTGATGTTCTGAAAACATTTACTTGAATCACAGAAGAGTTACCCGTTACCCTGCACACCCTCTGCTGGCTGCTGCTTACACAGGAAGGAGGAAAAAGAAGAGGAAAAAAAAAGGAGCTGTGGTGACTTTGTGTCATCACATATACATGCTCAGTGAAGATGCATCTTAACCTCCAAATGCAATCACTTAAACTGTTTTTAATCCTATTTTGTACGAAATATCGAACATTTAACTGTATTGTCTAGCAAAAGATGATTTGTCTCAACACAAACGATGTTTTCCTTCTATTAAAGATGATGAGAATTGGGATAGAGCAACATGAATTTTACTACTGTCTACAATTTATATTGAAGCACTTCATTCACTAACATTCCTGCAAGACTCTGGGTGTCCATATGGACTTGGCTTAGCTGCAACCTGCCCTGTCAGCTCTGAAATCAGTGGCAGTGTTGCAGATCCACTGGGCAGGATGCACTTACTGCCCTACCCAGGTCTTTGAAGGAGCAACTGCAACCACCGTGCTTGTGTGTTTAACTCACTTCATCAAATAACTGTAAAGCACCAGAAAATTAAAGGCCTCTCTCTTTGCTTACAGTATCAGTGAAGATTAAAGGTTTCACTCAGAGACCCCGAAGAACAGACACGGACAAAACACACAAAGTATCAGCAACTTCCGCATTACCCCATGTGGGCGCCTGGCCCCTGGCAACCAGGGGAAAGAAGTTTTTTCCGCAGACTTCAGCTGCTCCGCCGGCAAGCAGTGACTGATAACTGTGACAACTTTTGGAATGTAGCTCTAAAAATACACAACTGAAGCGCCATCCATCTTAAGGAGTTGCTGTTGACCTTGGAGTCTTACACAGGGTTAAACAAATCCCTTAACATTTCCAACCTTCCCCCAAGTCCCGGTACGCTCCATCCCACCCCGCCGTACCCAAAAGGGGTGGTGGCCGGTGCCACCGGCCCGCAGGTGCCAGCCCGGCCGGGGCAGAGCTCCCGGGGCAGCTCGCCGGCTCTCCCCGACCCCCGCGCAGCGCCTCCCTCCTGCCCGGTCCTCCGAGCGGTGCCTGGCCGACGCCGCAGCGCTGCCGACTCGGGAGCGGCCCCGCTCCGCCACCCACGCGCGGGGCCCGGCCGGGCCCGGCAGCGGGGCCCGGGGAGCCGCGGCGGGAGGTGAAGTCCGGGCGCGCCGCGCGATTCCGCCCCTGAAAACTACAGTACCCGGCGGGCCACGGGGAGGCGACGGCGGCGCAGGGCTGTTCGTGCCTGCTTTGCGGGAACTCGGCGCTGTGGCGGCGGGGGAAGCGCGGGGAGCGGAGCCCCGTAGGGAGGCCTCGGTGTGCGTCTCTCGGGAGTCAGGGAACAAGAGGCCGCTCGGGCCTTTCCCCGCTTCGCTTCAGCTCTCGCGGGGGTTTGAGAGAAACCCGGGGCGGGCCCGGGCCCAGCAAGGCTGCGCGACCCTCCCACCGCCAGGCTGGAGCGGGGCAGGAAGGCGAGCCGGGAGCGGGGCAGGAAGGCGGTGCCCCCCCGCCGGCCGGGAATGTGCCCGCAGGCGGCCCCCGGCCGAGTCAGGGCCGCCCCCCGCACGCCCGGCCCTCACAACGTTTGCCGCGTCCTCGCCCGCAGGGCCCACGGCTTCTATGCCAGGGATGCTGGTGTCGCCCACAGGAAAAACCTGGGACTCCTCAGGAAGATCATGTGTCAGGTAATAGCGGGGCGTTTCGGCGCTGGCTGAATCCCTGCGGGTACCGGCTTTCAGTCGGGGGGGCGGAGTGTCAGTGCTTAGCCCAGGTGTTTGAGAAGTCCCTGGTCACGCTGGCGAACAAGTTTGGGGAAAAAAACATCTGCAGTTTTACTGAGGAGAGTTAGAAATGGTTAAATTTACTTCTCGAGTCTCAGACCTAGAAATGTAGAGACGATTATGCTGTGCAAAAACTGCAGAAGCACCTGTAAATCTAATAATTGTGTTATAAATAAGCTTTTGTGAGGTTTTATATCACTTATTTCCCTAAAATGGCTTCATATTTAATGCCAATATTAAATTCATAGCGCTTAAGAGAGCGTCAACGTTAAACTTGAAAGGAGTTCTCACAACTAAGTAAGCTAATCAGCAGAGTTCTTCAGGTAAACATAACCCTAACCAATCAGTGAATTGATGGTAACATAAGAAAAGGAATTAAAGCAATTAGAAACTGAACTCTTTTTTTAATCAAAATGATTACTGCTCCTGTGCAATAGTTGATAGGAATACATTGAAAGTGGAAGGGAATTGGCAGTTATGTTATATTGAAAATACACTTATTGGAAGTCAGCTGAAGTGTGTTCTAATGTAATTAGATCAATGGGCATGCAAAGTTTATTGGAATAAAAATAAGTTCATTTGACCTACACTTTTTTTTTTTTGCAAGACTAGAACCTTTGTTAATGGTATAAAGCAACTGATACCTATAATGCATGCAAGAAACTTTTATGGAAGCAGTTTATTCCATTAACATTTCAGGCACTTTTTGCAAATAACTGCAAACACATTTTTCTGCCTTTCACTCCAAACACGGCTGGCAAAGTGGAATTAGATGTTCAATAAATACAATTAATTACATATAAGAGAATTCTATGCATATTTAAACTCTGGGGAGTTTAGTTCTTGATTTCAAAAGTCACCATGAAAGTTTAGTTGCCAGCTTTAATGCAGGTAAATTAATGACAGAACATTCCTCACCCATGCTGTCCATTATAGGTAATAAAAAATCTTTTAATTTGGTTAAAAAAAAAAGACAATTTTTCCTTAAGAAAGGTCTTTCAATTTGGTTTAAAAAAAACAAATAAGAATCTCTTTTATATTTTCAACTATAAAGTTTCAATTCATGTAAGTTATTAAGCTGCAGGAGCCAAATAAAATATTTTCCAGAAGCAAAGTTTGTTATAAAAGCCATCATTATTACAACTACTGTGTTTCAGGAAAGTACTAAATTCAAGAACGTTTGGACAACTCATTCTGCATCTCCTATTGCGTATGAAAGAGGAAGAATATACATGGACAATTACCAGTGCTGCATTAGCAGGTAATAAATTTACAATTACAAGGCACCCTGACAGTTTTGAGACTGTGATTCTGTGTTAGACATGTTGCTAACTTTACTCACTCAAATAGCTGCTGTGAATTGAGTGGAATTTACCTAGGAACAAGAAATAACCAGGTGCATAAATCTCTGTTGAATTACATTTAGATGCCCTTGTATTTTAATGTGACACTTGCTTTGATAAAAGAAAGTCTGATCTTACTGGTGCTGTATTAACTTCAGCTTTCAGAGTACTTTAATAGGAGTGGAAGATTATCACCATTTTATAATCTGGCACTGAAAAGCCAAATGAACAGTAGTTCTCTGCAGTCTGGTAACTAGCAGTGTACTAAAGAGTGTGTCACAAAATCAGGCAATGTAACAAGCCTCTTGTCTATGAATTCTGTATAAAATAGGTAAATTATTTTTCATGTGAAAGTACGGCATGCAGAGCATATGCTGGTTTTTGCTAATGTATTTTGCAGATCAATTCTCTGATCTGATGTACTCTCTTATTCCATCATCAGTTGCAGAGGCACAGGTTAGGAGGCAGCATATGGCAGGGTAGAGGATGGGAAATCTGTGTACACCAGCCCTTGTCCTTGCCCGTCCCTCCTGCGAGGGACGTAGCATGGTCTTGGAGAACTGCACTGCTGAGTAAGTTGTGGTCAGAGCAGTTTTGAGACATAGAAGTCATATGATACATAGAAGACAAATTACTCTGTCAGTGTAAACCACTGAGAGTTAATTAAATTAATCTATCACTTACAGCTGAGATCTAAATCTACTTCTATTCCTACATTGTCTGAATGCTTTCAGTACTGGGTTAACCTGTCTAACATCTTTCAGGTTTATCTTTGTCTCATCCTCTTCCAGAGGGGAAAACTATGCACAGTACAAAGCTTTCATTTTAGTTAGTAGGGTTTGTTTAAAAATATCTAACCTTTATGTTATGAAAGGCAACATTGGAAGAACTCGAGGGGAAGGTTCCAGGATGATCGTTAGTTTCTGAAATATGCTTTCTTTTTAATGTATATCACTAAAGGAAGAATGTTACTATTAAGTTTGTTACTAAAAGAAAACAAAAACAAACCCAAAACAAACAAACAAAACCCCTACCCAAATCATAACACCAAACAGGAAGATATTGAGAAGGTTAGCTTTTAAATGTTACATTATATTAACTATTGTTTATTAGGCCTTATTTTGAGAGAAATTTCAGTTATATTTACAGAGTAAAAATAAGATGTTTAGATTTCTGATCTGCCTAAGGAAAATGCAGGATTTATAAGACTATATGAAATGACTTGTTGATAGAATGTGGTCTACAAAACAGACTAATGATTATCCATCATTTTCCTCTAGCATTGCACAAGCCCCAAGAATACTTTATCAAAAATCAAAGTGTGCTAAGTCAGAAAAAATAGAAGATGCTTTATTATTGGAATGCCCACTGGTAAGATTATTTTTTACTAGAGCATTGTTGTGCAAAATAGTAAAGGAATATATTTCAGTGAAATATGTTTAGAATAGAGCACTCTTTCCCTGCAAACTACTTTCTCAATGTTTTATGGAGTTAGGTCATTAAAGGTTTTCAACATGTGCTGATTTATATTAACTGAACATTTAGAGGTATACTTCTCTGCATTTCTCAATAGTGCATTCAAATGCTTTTTTGGTAAGTTTTCATGGAAGATTTTATGCCTTTATGCTTATGCAACTAACTCTTAATTCCTTACAAAATAGATTCTGTTTATATTTTTCTTTATTTTTTAAATAGCAAGGACAGTAGCTGGGAGCTTTAGTTTTCACTAGATCTGTTCACATTAAAAAAACGAACAAGCAGATGCACTGAAGGCCCATTGAAGCAACTCTGCCCAAAATCTGTTCTACTGTTTCTAACTAATATATTATATAATTTCTCTCCCCCACAAGGAGTTTTTATCCCATCCAGCGTCCACAGATCTTAGAAATATTAGGCCAATCCTTGAGGTGCATAAAAATAAAGCAGCGTAAATACTTTTCTTAGCAGTTACTGTTGAGTTACCATTGAATGTCTTATTTTGCAATACTTCAACAATTTTCCAGACTGGTATCAAATAGATCAATAAGCAGTTACACTTAACTTTTTGCAAGGCAGGGAAGTTTTAAAAGATGTGTTTTCTAGAAAAGGTAACTGTCTTGCAAAAAGTGTGACAACAGATTATTTATGTGATAGACGATTATTTGGCATGGACATGATCTCAGAGATACTGATGCCATTAGCAGGCTGCTTTCCTCATTTAGCTTTTGAGGAATGTGTATTAAGTTCTTCTGACTGTGTCCAAACGTTATGTATCCTCCTGGTACAAATATTTTTCTAATAACTTTTTTTTATGCAGGGGGAAATGTTACCAAGTCCCTCAGATTATAAAGCTTCCCTGATAGTCTTGACGGTGCAGAACTGGCTTCTACGTCTCTCTGCTGATAGTGGAGAAGTACTGGAAAAAATATACCTTGCTGGTTCCTGTTGCAAGTCCTTCAGGTATTAAACAACAACTAAGCTTTATATAATTAACAGTCATTAGTATTATAGTGGAGAAGGGAAGTCATGTTTATTTTAGTACCATCCTGTGGCTGACTACAGGTTTGTTAGTCTAGAACATTACCTGGAGTATTGCTCCTGCATGCTCTTACCTGTAGAAGAATTTTATCAACTTAAGTATTATAGTCTTAAATTTGGTATCAGGTTCCACAAAACCTATGCTACTATTTGCTTTTCTCTGACAACTTTACAGCCTTTAATATTGCAATGGCAACATACCAGGAAAGGACCTTTAAGAGCTGTAGAACAAACCTCAACAAACATACAAAAATATACATTTAAAGTTTGAGCTGTTTTGAACATGCTAACATTCTTCTCCATTTTGCTCTTTTAAAGCAGAGCAGTTACTGCTTCTGGTAAACTGCTGCTTTTTTTTTCAGTTCTCAGAAGAAATTATTTCCTTTAGGCTGAAGGATAAGAAGGAGGTGATTATGAAAGGAAGGAGAAAAACTAAGATGGGAAGTGTTCGTGCTTTCCAAATTTTTCTCACAATCCTGTATGAAATAAGCCATCCCTACTTCCGTGGGTTCTGCACTATTGCAAACAGCAAACATCTTGAGCACCTCTTCCGAACCAAATACTGAAGTTTGCCTGGGCATAGGCATCTGCATAGTTATAGTAGATTACATTTTATGGGAAGTAATATATTTACTAATGAATGGTTTTTTAAGCAATTAAGATAGGCCTTTCTTGTCACAAATAGGTATCTGAGCTGGGATACTCCTCAAGAGGTAATGGTTGTAAAGACAATTCAGAATAAGCTCCCTGCAGCAGCACGGCAGGTATGTTTGTTGAAAAACTGTCAATTTTACAATATTGATCAAAAAAATATACAAGTACAAAGATGGAGACATTTATAATTTGTTATTATAATTTTATAATTATAATTTGTAATTATGGCAGAAGATCAAGGTGTCCTACCATTAATAACTATATTCAATATTGTTCTTTCCCAGGCAGGAATACAACAGTCTGTATTGTTTTATCTTGCTGTATTCCAAGTTTTACCTCTTTCTTTCATTGGAATGCTAGAAATAAACAAAAAGGTAAGTTAATTTCTCTATTAAGTTGATCCGTAGTGTAGTTCTATGACAGTTCTAGTTTAGGCACTTGTTTCAGAATTTCAGAAGCCATACTTACAGCTTGTAAAAGCAGCTGAAACATTAATTAGCAACAGCGTTATTAATGGTAATATCAAATAGTGTTAAGATGTCTTGCAGCTTTTGGGTTTTTAAGCCTGTTCTAACTGGTTTAATTGCTTTTTTCACATAGTGAGTCAGATTAAAGAAATGAAAACTACATTTCCAAGCATACCTACTGGAAAAATTACAAACATCACATGTTGTTATTCATTAAATATGAAGAATTAGTTTGTGGGGATTTCTCAGTGATGTGTTAAACAGTGGCACAAACGAATACTGCATAATTATTAAAAGCTTCTCATGTTGTGTCTAATTTGGATTCAGAGAGGATCCTGTACTCTGTGACAGCTGGATAATGTAGTTTTGGTACAGCTGTACAAAGAGCTGTGATTAGACTAGTATTTTACCCTGGTGATAAAGAAAGAAGATCTGAAATCAGGACTTGTAGATTGAGTTGCTAGTTCTGCTAACATTCTTGTGACGTGCTGGATAATATAATCTATTCATGTATGACAATATCAGGGTAACATGGTATAAAGATATACTGAGAACTGATTAGGGAATGAATCCGCTTGCAGATTATGACTAATCTAACCTTAGGTGTTACAGCAGTGCAAAGTATTACAGAAACTCAGCAGCACAGATAAATTACAGAAAACTTCATGAACTTAAAACACTGATCATAGGGTTTGATCAGAATAAAAAAGGAAAGTGATTGCAAAATTAAGGACTTAATGTCACTATTTTGCATTGTCTCAATTATTTCTTCTCTAATAGAATGCATTTTGCTTCCTTTTATTCCAGATATTTGGTAATAGTGTGACAGATGTTGCTGTTTCTAATGGAATCCTGATTGTAATGTATAGCGTGGGTCTGGTCAGACTCTATAACTTCAAGGCCATTTTGGAACAGGTAATGAAATACAGAAGTTTTCATACAGTGCGTGCTATTTTGGGGCAACAAGTCATAAATATTCACATAATGCTGCATAGGTACATGGGGGTTGTGTCAAAGGATAGAGTTCCTGCCTAAATTTATTTATAGTCAGAACATGTAAATGGATACACTATCAGAAAATTCTGCCTGCACTAGTTACAGGGGGCAAAACATGGGGGGGTCAGACGGGCACTTCAGAGGAGTTATGTAAACGTTAGACCAGATGTGCTCCTCTTTACACACCTAGCCTGTAACTTTAGATGATTGTTAAGGCCAAAAACTGGTGGGTGTGGAAGATTGATCTCAAACAGAACTGCAGGGAGCCTTTGGAGTTTACATCCTTCCAATCAAAAATCGAACGTTGATTCAAAAATAAGACCTCGAGCAGTATCTAACAGGATAAAGAATGCAGTAGCAATGGGGCAGTAAAACTAAACAGTAAGTAAATATGCATCAATAAAGCTAAATTGTTCTGTGTTATTTTAGTTCATGGAACAGCCATTTGATTTGGGACAAGAATTCAACTGGAATGGTCAGGTGGGAGTTGTAGGAAAGTATCCATTTGGTCTTCCATGTAACATTAAAATAACAGGTAATTATGATCTTTGTATTATCTTGGCTGGTGACTTTTATGATGTAATTATTACTTATTTCACACCAAGAAAATTAAAATTACTGTGCTTATATTGTGCCATAGCTATATTTCTGGATTTACATTATAGTAAAAACGTGTTTTGCTTTAGTTGTAATTACAATTATAATTATGTAAGACTACCTAGAAAACTATTACAGCAACTAAACTATCTGAAAAACCTCATAAGCAATGCATGAAATGGAAACTTCTTCCTCATTTCTGAGACACAACTGCTCTTGGGAAAGAGGAAGGGCTAGGATAGCTGCTAGTAGCACCCCGAAACAGTACATGGTATGTAAGCAAACATGTGAGAACATTTAATCTAATTTGCAGAGGAAGTTTAAGAAAACTGAATACAATTTGTCTGACTTGCATTTTGGTAATTCTAGGTTGTCAGAAATGTGCCAGTTTCAGTAAAATTAACTCCTGAGAAGAGAACAAATTATTAAAACCAATTCTTATGCCTTAAATCATTAACTTAAAAATGTTCTGCTTTGTGTAGTGACTATAATTTCTCTGAAATCAGACAGTGATTTCTGTTGGTGCATTTAAGATTAGAATTTAGTGCTAAGATTCTTAATGAGTGACCAAAGACCGAGACTTTCTTTGAAACAAAAATACATTCTCACAAGTTCACACTCAAGGCACTTGCAAAAAAAAAAAAAAAAAGTAAAGAAAGAAAAAAAAGTTGGTTTCACAAGTATCAAAGAATGCATTCTTTTAGTTCTTTAATTTTGAAGGTTTTTCTGTTAAATGTTTTTTACAGGTGATTGTCCACATAAAAAATGCTTTTGATCTTTATATTCTTCAACTGTCAGATAAGAAACAAACCATCCAGATTTACATAAAAATGAGGGAATACATAAAATACAGACTCACATAGTAAAGGCTTTCAGTTAAAATGCAATGTTTTATCAACACAAAGTATACGTTGCTATAATTGATGGCTCAGTTTCTGCAAAGGGAAATTTTTCCTCTTTTTTCTCTCTCTCAGTCTGTGAAACCACCATTTAATATTATGGGCCCTGTGGAAAACGTGCTTATAGATCATTGTAGTTTTTAGTTTTGAGATTTAAAACCAGTGTGCTGGAAACCACATTTTTGATCTTGAATTCTATGCAAGAGCTTGTGGGAGTTTTGAACTCATGACACACATTTGCCATGGCTGCTCTTTGCAGATACTTGTATTTCTGTGGGTTTCGATTGTTTTCTTCTAAGAACAAGATGGCCAAATGCTTCAGTGAGCAAGATCTTAAGATCTTATTTCAGAGTTTAGGCTTGTATTTACTATAACTTAATTGTGTGTCATTTTCCTTCTTATTTAGTCCTAGCCTCCCTACAGAAATTGCCTGAAGGGATGGCCATTATTACAGTACTGTTTTTATGGTGTGAGATACCCAAAAACAAGTGTATAGAGATCAAAACTATGTACTTACCACTTCATTTACAATTGTTAACTGGTGAGGATTTTGATTTTGGTCACAGTGGAAGGAATGGAAAAGTACCTCTAAATCTTCATTATGTAACTTCTGAAGGTCCAGAACTTAAAACTAGTTTGATTTATTGTTAGAGGATACAGTAATTTCATAAGAAAACAAGGAGGAAGATACTTTGTAGATTTTTTTTTTTAAGAGCAAATACTTATTAGTGCTGCCATGAACTACTTTATGACTTTATTTTAGATGAGTCTGGAAAGTTTTAAGGAAGTGAACAAAGAAGCTCAACTGGAGATTGAAAACTGGCAAGACTTGGGAAAGAACTTGCAAACAATAAAACGGGTGTTAAGCAACAAGAGCGAGTGACACACAGCAGGAAAGTGAGAGTTGAGGCAGCAGAGTGACATTATCACAGTGGTTTAAGTGGCTATGATCTTGCAAATCTTTGCCAAATGAACATAAAAAGAAAGGCATATTTTATCAACAGTCTGTACTGCTCAGGATTGATATGCTACTTAATCATACCATACATATACATATTTAACTGTATCATTTAGTCCATCTACGAGAATTTTTGAGGAACCTTGCTAGATATTTTATTTTAAAAGTTGGTAGGACTAAATGTTAACAAATTTTCTTAACTCATTTTTCATTTTCTGACTGATTTTAATATCAGTAGGTCCTCTGCTTATGCTTCCGTCTTCAATATTCTCTACATTTTCAGCAGATGCCTGAGTTTTTTATAACTTTGTTATATCTTGCACAGAATCTCCCATTTCCTATGTGTTAGTCCAAAAGACAGCTAGACAACTAGCCACTTTCCAGCTCAGGAAAGACTTCATTTCCATTGGCAGTGAACTAATTCCATTCAATCTATATGCTGGAAACGTGAACAAAGGAAGAAGAGAGAAGCGAGAAGCACTCTGTAAACACAGTATCTCATGTCATGTGACATCTCAGCACCATTGGCTAGAACCTGGATAATTATCTAGACTAAGCAGGATAAGAACAAGTCTAAATTTGGATAAAACCTTTGGCACACAGGAGTCCAGATAAGAACATTGCTCTCCTCACAGTAATTCAGTTTGTGTTTTTATATTCTGCCAGTTTAAATGCCTCTTGTAACTGCAGATTTTGTCAGTTTTTTTCCCCAGCTTTTCTTTGTATTGTTAGAAAGAGCTGATCTTCAGTCTAAAATTGATTCAGTTATGGCAGCTGTAGAAATGGCTTTAATTTAGCTCGTTGTCAGAAGTTGTAAAGTTCTGTGTGGTCCATTTCGTTCAAAGATGCTTCTCTCATTTACTAAACAGAAGACTTGTAAGAATGGCATATTACATCTCTATAATTTATCCCAACTGAACTGAAAAGGAAAACTAAAAAACATTAATTACAAAAATTTCCGTATTTTTATTGATTATAGATTGCATTCATTGTGGTCCACACTATTTTGTTGTATTACACAAAAGGAGAAAGAATATTCAGATTCTGCATTTAATGCTGTTATTTGAGACTGCTGCTTGCTGTTTCCAGCTATTTATGGCTATTTTTCCCAAGAGAATATTGACCCTTTTGATACGGTCTTTTGATCTGTTCATGTGTACATCCTTTCTCAGTCAGGTGAACTGGATTAATTTTAATTATTTGCTATGTCTTTGCTCATCCAGCTTGTTTGGAGTGAAGTAAGTCAAAGGTATTAGAAGAGCAGTTCAGCATCAACGTCTGAGAAGGCAGTAACCCTCCACAGGGAGCTGCAGATCTGTGCTTGGATGTTAGCTGAGGTAGCATAGCTGGTGCTGGAAAAAAGTTCACAGCCAATGCACTTCGACCAATCTTCAAAAGTTCTGAACAATTAGTAGCTTTATTGGAATTTAGAATTGTAAGGATCAATGGAATTATGAATGTTCTGCTACTAATGGTGTTAACATTACCGAATATTTGCAGATACCCCACCTTTGCTATTTGAAGCATCTTCTCTGGAGAATGCATTTCAAATTGGAGGTTACCCTTGGCATTATATCATCACACCTAACAAGAAAAAACATAAAGGAGTCTTCCATATTTGTTCTCTGAAAGACAATGCTTTGGTAATATATTCAGATAGCAGCTTCTCTGAAATTAATGTGTATCATGTCTGTCTTCATCTCTTATTCTGAGTAGCATTTGAGGTAATAATACCCTTGTTTTCCAATGTGGTGCTTTTGCAGGGATCACCCCAGAGTATCAAATCAGCTATCCCATGGAGTCATGTATAAAATGTTTCCTTCTGAATTAGTACTGCTTCTCATATTTCCTTCATTCCAATATAATAGTGGCACTGTCAGGCCTACAAAGCACTGTATTCGTGACTTAAAAGTTAAGTCTCATTACCTGATTCCTTGCATGGTAACATCTTAATGCACTTCTGCGTAGTCAGCCTACCAAATGCTGACTAAAGAATTATTTTAAATTTTAAGAAATTGCAGAATAAATTTCCTTAATGTTTGTAGTTTATTTTTGATTTTTGCCTTCTCAATCTCCCTAGAAAGACTTCATTGCTCAGTTTAATCCCTCTCTGTGCCTAGAAAGGTTTTATGACTCAGTATAATCTATTCCTAATTATTTTTATGTACTGTTCATCAGATATTCTTTTGTGTGAGCTCTCTATCTCGGCTTTTATTTTTAACCTGGAGTTGACCTGAAGATTCTGTAATACAAGCAGCTTCTAGGCCTGTTCAGAGTTCTTGGCTAAATAAGTCTCATCTGTAGATGTCCCTCTCTCTTTTGCTAGCCTGATCAAATCAATGATTTGCCCTCCTATGTCTTATTTTCAAAACTGTTGTTTCACAGCTCTAGCTGAAGATCAATTTTGATTAAAATGGACATGTACAATCCTTTCTTATCTGTTTTTTTCTATGTGGGTTCATATGTTTGGAAATTTGAATGATTAGTGTCAGCTAAATTTACCAACAAAAAGCTACTGCCAGAGTCCCAAGGTTTTAACGAGCTTGCATCTGATTGCTGAAATCACGAGCTGTCCCAGGCTTACATGCTCCACAAATAATTTGCACATAAGAGGCTAAGCCTGAGGTTTGAAGCTCAAGTCAAACTTTGTGCTAATGTTTGTCTCATGTCTTGACACATCCCATGTCTTGGATATTCAGGTTGCTGAAATTGTTGATGTATTTGCAGAGTGTAGGCTAAATCTTCATTTTGCTTAGTTTCAGGAGAGAAAGGACTATATATAGCTAAGATACAAGGTCATTGCTTATTGCATATTAAAAATGTTAAAACTGTTCCATGGAATGTCTTGAGAATTGGAACTGAGTCTTTTTATTATTGTTGTTATTATTATTATTGTTCCACTGCCATCCTTTCTGGTCATGATTAGGAGCAATACTTAAAAACCTTCAGAGGTATGTAGTGAGGAGCTCAGTATTTCCTCTTTAATTAGATCTGTGAGACTTTCAAAATACTAATATTCCTTTTCTTCTTCAGGCAAAAAATGGCATACAGGATATGAAATGCTGTTCACTTGAACCTGACTGGATATATTTCCATCCAGATATGTCAGGTAGAATAATCCACGTGGGACCAAATTTGATAAAGTATGAGCTTCTTTTTTTTTTTCAAATCCTATTTTCATCAGAGCAGAGGTTGCATAACTGCACAAATTCAGTAGTTTGACAGTTTGCAGGCCCAAGCACTCATTAAACTATAGAAACTGTAAAATGTCTTAAATTTGTCAGAAGTTCTGGTAGAAACATCTGCAGATTTCTATGTGATGAATATGGGGACTGGAGGCCAGAGTCTAGATTTTTATATGAAAAATGTTCAAGGACCACTGTGTTAAAATGTCATTGATAAGCATAAATTACAAAAATAATTGATTTCCATTACACTTATTTCTGATGTTTTTATGTACACAGTTTAAAAAGATTATATAGAAGTGTTGTAGTAGGCAGATTAGAATATGTGACTGACTTTGTAATTTCTGTTTCTTTTGTAGAGTCTTGAAGCTTAAGGAAGTTAAAAATCGTACAGATCAAATGGAGATTGCAGAAGATTTTACGATTGTAGCCAACAGAGAAAACTGTGTGAGTTTAGTGTCTGAGATCACAATGTATGACTTTGAGCAATACAAGGGGGGTTTGCATATATGAGTAATCACTGTGTTTTATGGGCTCTATTCAAGGTTTACTGAAAGACATTCTGTGTCATCATCAGAGTTTAAAAAAATTTTTGAAAACAGTAACATTTTCAGGATAGATTTCTGAAACCTCCAGTTTTTTCTTTAGTTTTCAGCATTCTTTATGGTGTGCAGTATCACATGTGTCATGGATATAAAACATACTTAATAGATGATAACAGATTTCCTTCAAATGAAGGCACCACTAAGTGATAATTGTGTGCCTTTCTGGTGCTCAGGTAATATGATCATACAAATGCTAGAAATGTTCCAAGTCCCTCATAACTTAGGGGTAAGTCTTCATAAGACAACAAAGACAATACGTTGCTTCCAAAAGTCTGTTTCTTTTCCTGGCCGTGCACACCTGTCACTCTCTTGTGACAGGTTTGGCATTCAGCTAACTCTTGGTGAGCCAAATCAGTGCACTACAATAATAGAAAAGGTGAGTGCTTGTCTGCTTGCTTGCTGAGCTGAACTGGAGCAGAACAGAACTGAATCATCAGTGGATCAGAAGAGTGCAGAAAGGTAGAATCAAGTGGTGAGGAGATGATCTAAACCTACTGGTAGGACTGAGCTCTTAAATCACCTCAGTTGTTTTGTGAAGTCTTTTGTGATGTAAAATCACAAAGACAATGTAACATCAAAAAGGTTAAAGAGCACACTCATGAAGAAAATTTTTTTATAATGGCTGGAACTGTCATTTTGCTTCAGCAGACAAGGTTATGTCTTACCTACTAGCAGGTTTTTTAGTTTTAGTACTGTAAGATGCCTGGAAATTGGTCAAACTAAAATTTTGAAGCTTTTCCAGAAAAAGGTTCATGTATTAAAAATCTTCACAAACTCAGGAGTAAATCTTCCATTGAATTCAGAAACTGAAAGCTAGGTCATCTAATGACTTGCCAAACTGGTTTTTTAGGCTTTGTTTGGGTAACTTCTGTTATAGTAAGAACAAAGAAATATGAGTTTTAATCCTGTTTGTGCTGTGCCTATTCCTTTTGACTTCCATTGTGACATTGATAACCCAGTTTTGAATGTTTCTTGTGGTAAAGAAGCCCAGTGGAAGCAGCCATGGTGGTTTAAGATGCTACTTTTCCCATCTTCTGCAACTAAGAGTTTAAGAAACAAGCTGATGGTGACTTTGCTGTGTCAATTCTCATTCCAGCATCTTAGTTTCTGACACTTCTGTTCTAAAAATCATGGTAGCTGAGAACCTTTGCCACCTCTACAGGACTGAGAACTTCTGAATATGAGTAAATATCAATAATACCTCAATTAAAGTCACTGAGTTCATGAAGCCTCATAAAGAAGCCATAGCAGCACTAGGGCGATGCACAGCTAATGAGTGAAACAAGGTCTGAGAGATTAAAACAAGCTCAGAAAGCAAAATATAGGAAATTGTCAAAAAGATGGAAACTAAAACGCTTTGAAGTCTAGAGACACTTCTCTATGTTTCTCCAAAGGTGAACAACACTGTTACTGTAACAGCTTCTGGTCGAGTGGTGAAAAAGCGTTTTAACTTGCTGGATGATGACCCAGAACAAGAGGTAACTGATGCAGTGAGTAAGACCACTTCATGGATTATTTTAGATGCTTAGCTATCCAGAAGTCATTCTTGTTTCAGGTGCAGTGGGTATAACCATTAGCTATGTATGTCTTTGAGTTCTTTATTCCTCTTCTGTGTCTGTCTTCTCAACTTCTAATTGCTTCAAATGCTCTGTCATCTTTTCCCCTTAGTTGACATTTGAGCAATGGATTTTCTCTTTCTTGCAAGAACTGCTCTTGTGCCCCACAATACCATCATAACTCCATGTGACTTCAGTGGCAAAGAAAGGAGATATTAATGTGACAAACCATTACTCTTTTCTCCATTCAAATATCTCCTTTAAATGCTCCTTACAAAGCATTTTATGAAATTAAAGAAATTTCTTTTTTTTTCTCTGCTTTAGGTTCCTCTTGTCTTTGATGTAATATCTCTAAACTGCATTTCCTTTCCCAGTTACTTTGATTAGATTGCAGGAAAAGGTATTTAACGCTTTTCCTTTAAGTAACTGCTTCTTGAGAATGAAAACGCCACATGCCTTGGTGTTGAGTCTTCAAGAGGTTGTGAAAAATATTTTTTAGCTCTCTATCTAGAGCTGGAGCTGTAATTGTCATAAGCACAACAGTTAAAATGCATCAGTTTCTGGCAGTCACTTCTTTTTTTCTGAGAAAATAGATTTTACTATGGTAAAACTACAGCACAGTCCAATATAACCCTTAAGGGTCTGCAGTTCATTTCTATCCAATTTTTCTTTTAACCATAATAAAAATAGTCTACACACTCTTTTTTCCCCTTGCTGTTACACTTTACTTGAGATTCCAGTAGATGTTTTTACATTATGGAAGAAAAAGACTGGCGTGAATTTAATGAGTATGTCACAGTGAAATAAAAGCAATTAAGTTAGTTCACAGTCTTTACATTTTGGTCTCAGTTCTTCACTGACACACTCGGTGGAGCAAGAGAGAGCTCTGAACAGAACATAGAAATATTCATGTGAATGGAATTACCCTAATATACTCATCCTCTCAAAACCAGTAAAGGTTTTAAGCTACGCTGTCTCTACCATTTCTGCATCAAGAGCTTAAATATATTTCTTCTGCCACTTTAGAAGTACCTTTTTTCTATATCCTATATGTTATATATAAAAATACATCTACTTGCATATTAGGATTCTTCAGAATATCACTTTATTTTCTCCTGCTTAAGGAATTTCACTGAAATACACTGGACAACTTGTGTTGGGAAAGATGCCTGTTGGGTATCAGTGTCCCAAAGTTTTCTTTGTCAGACCAGAAGACTTAAGAACTAGAATTTTTCCAATTCTGCTTTCACCAGAAAGAAAAAAGAGCTATTCAATTTAGGTGGAGGGGAATGTGAATTTACGTTTGATTTCTAAACTTGAGGTTTTGTTTTTCCTAAGACATTCAAAATCGTGGATTATGAAGATGAACTGGATTTATTATCCACTGTGGCAGTTACTCAGATAGGAGCTGATGGAAGAGCTCACCTTGATTTTCATTGTAATGAACATGGGATTCTCCTTAAGAGTATTCCATTTCGGGAGTCCTGGGATGTGGTGAGGAAAATTCCTGTCTTTTGTTCACACTGTCTCTTCCCTATACTCGTTTACCTGCCATTTTTGTTTAGATTTGAAGCAAATATATAAATAGTGTTGCCAAGGGATGAGATTTGTATAAAATAATAATTACAAACTCTAAAATTGTAAGTATTCCATCAGACAGTAGCTCATTTATCTGAAAATCTCCATTATTTGAAATTATTATTCTTTTTGTTTGTTGATTTGTTTGGGTTTTTTGGTTGGGGAAAGGGCTGGCCTTATGTATTCCTGAAGTATTTATCAACTTAAATACTCACCCTATGGCTAGTTTCATCAGATTAACTTTACAACTTGTAAATAATTTCACTGTCTTAGCTTGAACTACTCATGCGTAGAATTAAGCATGGACCTCCCTGCGTGTGTATCTGGAGAGATGGAATGGGCTGTTCATACAGTCCAAGTTTAGGTGGACATCCAGCTTAGATGGTCTGAAATTTTCAACACCTTTGCACCTCTTTTATCATTGACTGCGTAGGCAACTTGATATCTTAAATCAGATGCATCTAATTGCAGTTAGATGCCTCAAATAGGTATGTGAGAAACCTCTCGAAGTTTTAAAATGCTGTCCTTTATCTGGAAGGGCAATCTCTGTGTATCCCCACAAAAATCCTGCCTGATCATGGAGGTCACCAATGTTAAATATTTTTTGTTCCTCGTGGAAAATGGTATGGATATTAACAAGTTGTGGAAATAGAGACTACAATCCAAATTTTTTTTTCTCATTTCAGACTTATAGTCATGAAGTTTACTTCGACAAAGACCTTGTATTACATATAGAACAGAAGCCTAACAGGAGATTCAGTTGTTACGTTTACCAAATGGTCTGTGATACTGCAAAAGATGATTAATGTTCAAGCCATGAAAAAACAGAAAGTGTTTTGTAAAAAAGGAGGGAGAACTTTTGAATATATTTAAACCATAACAACTACAGAGACTTCAGTTTGGATGTTATTTAAGGACTCCATACATAGAAAGTAGTCAGCTACTGTTTTTCTGACAGGATTTAATCGTAACATTTTGTACTGCTACAAGAGGTTTGGGTTTTTTTTTTTCTTTGTAACACTGTACACTTGCCTGTAGTCCATAATGGCTTTTCATGTATTTACCAGTTCATTAATGCTAGGTGCAGCATTTATTGCTTCTCTTCAGCAATAGGATCGAAATACTGGACATCAAGGAGAAAGATGTGGACTTACTGATTATCTGCCATCTGCTGTGATGTCTCACATAGTTTTACCTATGCAACTCTAATATAGACTGTCAATTAAACAAAGTATATAAAACTGTCTAGGATAAATTTTATATGTAGCATGAAAATTGCAGTGTTACCATTAAACCACTTAGACAAAAACCTTCTCTTGCTTTTGTGTGAGAAATAAAATCACGCAGGTTTTCTGGTTGTGTGTTGGTTTAAAGAGAAATATTAATCAATTATGTATTTTACTGTCTTTTTAATATATATTTTTACAGATACATATAGCAGTTCTCTGGTTCTCCCTGTGCCAAGGGTCAGGAGTTGTCAGGAGTCTGAGCCAAAGCTCCCAGCTGCTCACCCTGATCACTGTGTGCATCCTGCCTGATGCATGGAAGCACCATGGGGTACATTCAGAATCTGCAGAATGCGGGCTTTCATTTTAAATTAAAAAGCACCCACAACAAAACTCAGGCTGTAGACTTCATGGTGATAAAGAGTGTTTCCAAATGCAAGCCAAAGATGGGCTCAGGAGAATAGCTCTTGGAGGGCATGACCAACATCTGCTTTCTCACTACCACCACCATCATCATGACTGTGGTAATTCTAAATGCAAATATTCTTTTTACTCCAAGCTTTACTAATTAATCATGGATCATTCTAGAAGGTGCAATAGAGAAGAGCTCTAGAAGAATGATAAAAATTTTCTATTTTGAGTTTTTAGAAAAAGTGTAATGCAAGAGAGAAAGTGAACTACAATTGTGGAAAGAAAAAACAACACGAAATGGACATTTATGAAGATAATGAAACAGCAGTAGTAATAAAGGGCAGCAGCAACACCTAGTTTCCACCCTGGCTTCCATAAATTTTCACTTAGTGTCCAGGAAAGAACACCTGTCCATTACCTGCTATTTTATAAATAACTACATAACTAATATATGAAGGTAATGAGTCTATAAGGCAGAAGACCCAAATCTCAAGCAGTTACTTAAGATACATTTTATGCTCATTTCTGTTTGGGTTATTGAAGCAGTTCCTCCTAGAAAAAGACATTTAAACTTCATTGTTTATTAAATACTGCAAGTGCTGTTCATGTAGATCAGCTCTAGCTTTCAAGGGTTTGCTATACTTCCCAGTGGCTTATTCTTAAATTATTACAGACTTCTGAATTGATATTCTGATAAATCTATAAATGCACATCAGTATCCAAAAATGCAGCAATTTGTAATGACCAAAAGGCAGCCCAGACTTTGATGAAGATTATGGGATCTCAGGTAAGAAATTCTATCACTCTAAACACTCACCGTGTTGCTGCACTGCAGATAATGGCAGATGTTCCATCCTGGAAGATCACACATAGACATTTTCATTCAGAAACAGGAGTATTTTGCTTTAAAACACCTTGAAAGCTATTTAAGAATAAAGAATCCCCAGTCATTAGGCCTGAGCACTTCTGTCTTCACACCCTACTTACTAATGGGCTGGAACACACCAAAGAAACAATCAAGCTGTGAGTTGCCTTCTGTACCTATGCAGAGACTCAGAAAATTCTAAAAATAAACTTCTATTTAAATGGGATGAAAATCCTGACCACAAACCAGTAATTTTTTACACTGTAAAAAAATAACTCTATCTAAACCAAATAAAAATACCTGCATGCTTGGTAGCAGCTCACTTGAATCAGCTGCTTTTATTTCAAGTTACATTTTTAAACTCATCCACCAGAAAAAACCTACTTTGCCAGGAGACTTCATATGTAGGCATTTTTTGGTCACTGTTGCTGGCAGGGGTGTACTACTGTGCAGTGTCAAATTGATAGTTTGAATTAATGCATTAAATCTGACTTGTAGACCTATATTTTGATGTCTGTTTATGATGATTCTAGAGCACTTAGGTTTCTCTTTTTCATAATGTAAATTATATGCTTGGAAATCTCTTACAAAATCTGAATAATTCAGTATGCTAAAGAGTAACAGTGTGTGTAAAGTGGAAAAGTTCTGAGGAAACCTATGTGGTTTCCATTACAGAGGAAAAAATATTCTTGTGCACATGCCCAGCATAATTATCTGCAAACACCAAAATGTGACATTAGTACAAGAAAAGAGGGGGAAAAAAAGCTTTGAAAAAACAGAAGTAACTTTTTCAAATGTAGTTTTATTTCCCATTTCTAACTTCAGAAATTAACATTAATAAAATAGAGAAGACAAAAATTTTCTTCTCATAGGCAGTAGCTTAATGATCAAGAAACCCCTTTACTGATAGTTTTTTGTTTTACAAAAGTCAGACTAAGGAACTCTTGGCATGAAATTGTGAGTTCCCTTACTTCCTGTGTATTTCAGAGGGTGCTTAGCACTCATGCCATGGCTTCCAGAGTCTGCAGATAAAGCCTCAATTAATTATTTCAAATGCAATTTAATAAAAGATCAAAGCTGAAAAGTTCATGCTTCTTTTATTTTCACTAGCACTAGATGTGCAAGGAGAAGATTATATATACGTATATAGAGAGATGTAAATATATATGTGAAACGTTAATGTGAATAAAGACTCAAATGTGTATTTCAAACATAGAGTTGAAGGGATCTTACTCACTTTTGCCAGTTAGGTGATTTCATCCAAACTTTCTGCATTTTCAATGTGGAGAAATGTTTCTTTATTCTTTTGTTTGTTTGTTTCTGGATATGTCCAGTTACTTTAGCAGCACAGTTTCTTGCTCATTTTATTCCCATTTTGTATTTTATTTTCCTTTTGTTATTGAGAAAAATACCATTTATATTACTTAACGTTAACTGAAGACTGCCAAAAACTCACCAGCAAGAGATTTGTTTTCCTTATGGAGCTGTAACAGCTATCCCACATGATGGAACAACTAATAAATTAATTTGCTTCCCAGTTATGATAAAGATTGTTAATAGGAATACCTGCTAGAAAGGACATCTGCATAGGGTGGCATGTAGGCTGTTTCCTGAAAGAACAGTTGGGAGGAACTGCTGTCAGCTGCTCAAAGCAAGATCTCTGGGCACTCTGCCTGCAAATGGCAAAATGTTGGTCTAGGAAGTAAAAAGATCACAAACTAGTGAAGTCACGTTGGATTTCATGTAGTGTTGTATGATACAAGCTTTTTGCTGTTGCCAGAATGAACAAAATCTAAATGATAAGAACAAAAAAGGGGAAAAGGTAGGAAAAATATGGTTTTCTAAGTCTGAACCACAAAAGAACATGGAACAGCAACTGAGTTCTTTCCTGACCGCCAAGTATTGCTACAGCCACAGTACAAAACTTTTAAAGAGCTTTTTTTTTCTGGAAGATGTGTGAGTTGATCTGATATGTATGTTGCAATGGCTCACCAATAATAATTGCATTGAGTCAACATGATTTCAGGTGTCTCTGATACACAGACTGATATGTTATGAGTACTAAAAGAAGGAAACAAGAATTCCAGTATTTAAATCAATGTTAGAGATATTTAAGGGAACATATTTTTTTGCAGCTGTTTCACAAGCTTAGATTTTCAGAGAGGATCACTTGAAGCTCTCTGGTTGCTACACTTGGCATTTATGCAATTATAACTTTAGTATTTATTTCTGCTTTACTGAAGTTACAAACTGATGACCCAAATAACCTTCAGGAGCTCCAAAACAATTTTATGTCAATGCATTCTAATGTTTATAGATTGAACAAATTTAAAGTAGTTAAAGCGTTTTCTTCGGCTAACAAAAGATTACATGAACTGCAAAAATAGGCTGGGTTTCTTTTTTTTAATACAAAGAACTAGGTATCCTAGTTGAGTGAAGAATTACAATGATGCAATTGTTAAGAGCTGCTTGGTATAGCTTAATAACTCGTTTAGTAAACTGGGAGTACAAATGCCTTGTTCCTGCCTGTGTGGAGAAGGAAACTGAGTTCTTGGGAATATATTTTTAAGGAAGAGTAAGTGCACATTCTTCTCAGGAAGAGAAAAAGGAAACATGGAATGCGAATCTAAAATTCACTGGTATTACTCCACTGGGTGGTTAAAGAGCTCTGGCTTACTTGAGATGCTGCAGGAGAAGCAATGCATTCCACATGATAGGACTGCAGGCTCTCCAGACAGCCCCCAGTGAGAGCTATTTGCCAGCAGACAGACAGGAAAGTTATTCTGTGAACATGTTGGCTTGGATGCTCCACATTTAGACTCATACACGAGCAGTTTTCCTGATTATATCTGAGGTTAGTCTCAACCTTGGGTATGTAATGTGTGTGTTGGCTGCCTCTAACATGCACCTTGCACGTGGTCGCAGCACATTTCCATGCTCTGGGGCATTGGAGATCTAGTAAACTGAATGTTGACACTACGCCCTTCCTAGTTTACCCCTTTATAATGCCACTGCCCTTCTTTGTGCTGCCTGGAAGCTGGCTTGATTTTATGACTGTCTTAGAAACATTTTGTTTTGTGGACTAATGCAGCCTACTTCCAGCATTTCTACTTCAACAAAATCAGTTGAAGTCAGTAACAATAAGGTTGAGTGCCTGTGGATCAAAATCAGGGGGAAGGCCAACAAGGCTGACATGCTGGTGGGAGTCTGTTGCAGACCACCCAACCAGGATGATGAGGGTGATGAATTATTCTACAAGCAGCTGGCAGATGTCTCAAAATCGCCAGCCCTCATTCTCGTGGGTGACTTTAACCTGCCGGATGTCTGCTGGGAACTCCACGCAGCGGAGAAGAGGCAGTCTAGGAGATTCCTACAGTGTATAGAGGATAATTTCCTGCTCCAGCTGGTAAATGAGCCTACCAGAGATGGGGCCCCACTAGACCTTCTGTTCACAAACAGAGAGGGGCTGGTGGGAGATGTGGTGGTTGGAGGCCGTCTGGGGCACAGTGACCATGAAATAATAGTTTTCAATACTCAGGGATGCAAGAAGGGCCATCAATAAAACCTCTACACTGGACTTCCACAGGGCAGATTTTGGCCTATTCAGAAGACTGGTTCAGAGGGTACCCTGGGAAACAACCCTTGAAAACAAAGGGGTCCAGGAGGGATGGACATGCTTCAAGAAGGAAGTCTTGAAAGGACAGGAGCAGGCTGTCCCAGTGTGCTGAAAGGCAAGCCGACAGGGAAGACAACTGGTCTGGCTGAACAGGGAGAGTTTGAAGGAAATTAGGGTAAAGAAGAGAGCCTACCGATTATGGAAAAAAGGGCTGGCTACTCAGGAAGAGTTTAGGAATATAGTTAGGTCATGCAGAAAGAAAATTAGAGAGACAAAGGCATGACTTGAACTTAATCTCACCAATTCTGTGAAGGATAACAAAAAGTCCTTCTACAGATACATCAAGAGCAAAAGGAGGGGCAAGGAAAACCTCCATTCTTTATTGGACACAAGTGGGAATATAGTTATCAAAGATGAGGAAACACCTTCTTTACCTCAGTTTACCTCAGTTTTCAACAGTAAGAAAGGTTGTCCTGAGGACAGCTGGCTTCTGGAGCTTGTAGAAAGAGATAAGAACCTGAATAGCTCCCCTGTAATCCAGGAGGAAACAGTTAGTGACCTACTGAGCCACTTGGATCCCCACAATTCTGTGGGACCAGATGGGATCCACCCAAGGGTGATGAGGGAGCTGGCGGAAGAGCTCGCCAAGCCGCTCTCCATCATTTACCAGCAGTCTTGGCTCACTGGGGAGGTACCAGATGATTGAAAGTTGGCAAATGTCACGCTGATCCACAAAAAGGGGTGGAAGAAGGACCCGGGAAACTACAGGTCCGTCAGCCTGACCTCAGTGCCTGGCAAGGTTATGGAGCAGATCATCCTCAGTGCAATCACACAGCACCTACAGGATGGACAAAGGATCAGACCCAGCCAGCATGGGTTTAGGATCCTGTCTGACCAACCTGATCTCCTTTTATGATCAGGTGACCCACCTGGTGGATGAGGGGAAGGCTGTGGATGTGTCTACCTGGACTTCAGCAAAGCCTTTGACACCCTCTCCCACAGCATACTCCTGGAAAAGCTGGTAGCCCTCAGCTTGGACAGGGGCACTCTGTGCTGGGTTAGGAACTGGCTGGAGGGCCGGGCCCAGAGAGTGGTGGTGAATGGGGCTGCATCCAGTTGGTGGCTGGTCACTAGTGGTGTCCGCCAGGGATCAGTGTTGGGCCCAGTTCTGTTTAATATCTTTATCAATGATTTAGATGAGGGGATTGAGTCCACCATCAGCAAATTTGCAGATGACACTAAGTTGGGGGGAAGTGTCAATCAGCTGGAAGGCAGGAGGGCTCTGCAGAGGGACCTGGACAGGCTGGAGAGTTGGGCTGATTCCAACGGGATGAGGTTCAACAAGGCCACAACAACCCCCTGCAGCGCTACAGGCTGGGCACAGAGCGGCTGGAGAGCAGCCAGACAGAAAGGGACCTGGGAGTTTGGATTGACAGGAAGCTGAACATGAGCCAGCAGTGTGCTCAGGTGGCCAGGAAGGCCAGTGGCATCCTGGCCTGGATCAGGAACAGTGTGGCCAACAGGACCAGGGAAGTGATTCTTCCCCTGTACTCAGCGCTGGTGAGGCCACACCTGGAGTGCTGTGTCCAGTTCTGGGCCCCTCAGTTCAGGAAGGACATTGAGGTGCTGGCACAGGTCCAGAGAAGAGCAACAAGGCTGGTGAAGGGACTTGAGCACAAGTCCTATGAGGAGAGGCTGAGGGAGCTGGGGCTGTTCAGCCTGGAGAAGAGGAGGCTCAGGGGAGACCTCCTCACTCTCTACAGCTCCCTGAAAGGAGGTTGGAGCCAGGTGGGCATCGGTCTCTTCTCCCAGGCAACTACCAGCAAGACAAGAGGACACGGTCTTCAGCTGTGCCAGGGGAGGTTTAGGTTATATATTAGGAAGAAATTCTTTACACAAAGGGTAATCAGGCATTGGAATGGGCTGCCCAGGGAAGTGGTGGATTCTCCATCCCTGGAGGTTTTTCAGATGAGACTGGATGTGGCACTTAGCGCCATGGTCTAGCAACCATGGCAGTAGTGGACCAAGGGTTGGACTTAATGATCTCAGACATCCCATCCAACCCAGCTGATTCTATGATTCTGTTTGTATTTGATAAGCACAGGTGTGCAGATGCCAAGGTGGAATTTCCCAGTCAGTGCCTAGGAAATGAAAAGATAAGGAAGGATTGACTTTTCTTGATAAGATCTGCTTTGAGTATTAAAAGAGTGCCCATCCTGCCCTTCTCTCCCAAGAGATTATCAAATGAATCATTCAGCACTCAGCAGTTAGCTGTATCACGTTGAGTTCCCACTCCCATGTAAACATGGAATCCACTTGGACATTGTAGCTGTGCTAAGGATTGCTTCTGATTCAAGACCAATCTGACATTTGCATCAGGTGGGCAAGAAGAGGCGGAAGAACAGGAAACAAGGAGAAATACAGGTAGGAGTTACTAATCCTCTTTGTATTACAGATGTTCCGTAAAGAACATTTCACTTTGTCTAAGAATTTATTTTGCAGTTTGTTCTGGTTTGGTTTACGTAGCAATCTGTAAGCTTTCACATTTCTTTAATTCTGTTTTCAAAATATTCATCCGTGGTTAGTTGGCAAAACTGGGCCTCATTTTTCAGTTCAATAAGATTTTGCGTTTGATCTTGTTATTTGCTGCTTAACAGGGTAAACTGGTTTGAGCTATAGGAATTCATGAAAGCCTTCTGAGAAATATAGTTTTAGGTATAAGTAAAATCCACTTGGGTAGAAGGTATCTATATGGGACTGTTGGGGCACTGGATGTAATGAAAGCTTGTCGAAATCAGTGGGAACTTGAAGTATTTTGCAGTTGGGAGATTTAGGTTCATAGAAGGTAAATCAAAATAAATATTTGCATCAGTTTTTAGGCTTTACAGAGACAAGAGTAATTTTATTAGACCACGCCATATAACTGGAAAAGAATGGACACATTTTGGAGCCTGTGAATCCTTTTTTTGGAATTTTATGTAATATTTTTGCAATTCCTTGCATGGAACTGACAAGCACCATAAAAACAATGCTTTGCTATCTGTAAAATTTCAACATCAATCTGAAGGTTTTACAATACTCTTTAAGTAAATGCTATTTTTCAAAAAATATAACAAAGATTGATTGTTCAAAAGATGGTGAGTAAAGAATTCCAAATAATTATAGAAAAATACCCCAAAACTGATAGCTCATAAATACCATTTTGTTTAACCCACATGATATTTTTTGTGTACAAGTAGGCAGAGCTATGGTTTTACTATATGCTGGTTTGCACATAAAGAATAAAAAGATTCACTTCATTTAACAATCCATAAAAAACTTAGTAAAATTTTTATGACCATAATATTGAGATGACCTTTGTGCCTCATAAGCTAATCACAGCGTCCTTGAAAGTGCATTCATCAGAAGATTTAGGGCTTAGATCTTTGCTTCTCAGAGATGCTGTGATTTGTGAAACTTAATGGTATCAGTGTTATCAGTTCTAGTTCCCATTGTGACTAGAATGAGCAACCACTTACATCCTGAGGGCAGGTCACACCAAATCCATGCAAATTAAAGCTAAACATCTGTAAACAATTGATGCCCAAGTGAAGCTTTTCTTTAAAATGTCAGAGCCCAGCATCTATTTTTAAGAGATTAGAGAGAATAATGAAGAAATATATTTGCATCCTCTTCCAATCTGGCCTGGTCTTCATGTCTCTATGTAAATGTTTCCAGCACTTTCATAAGTACAGTGTTTGAATTGGCAGTATTCTCCTGAAACTATTTTAAGTTCCATAAAACTGTTTCCTTTCATTTTTTTAGGCCTCAATTTGAGTGTGAGACACCAGACAGCTCAAAGACTAGCCAGAGTAAAAAAAAAATATTTTTTCTCTCAATCAGTTAATGAATTTCTAAGTCATATCATATGTATTTCGATACTATATGTATATTTTAAAAGTAAGCTAATCAAATACCAGAAAGTAGTGCTGAATATATGTTTGGGCATAGCCTCCTACTGACAGGAGAAACAGAAACACTGTTCACAGCACTCCGGAATGCCCAAATAAGGAACAATATAATCTCAGAGAATCCTAGAGAATTAGATGAGGGATGTACTCAAACAAATAGGATGTAAACTAAGCTCTGCATACTCAAATAAGATAAAGAATAAACGTTACTGTTTTTGGTGGTGAAACACAATGATGCTGTGCCTGCTCAAGAACTGAGGTCAAGACAATGAAGAAGATTCAGCAGGACCAAACAAGGGTGCTGACTATGGGGGGGTGACTATGCAAAGCAAACTAATGACACTGTATTAAGCGAGAATATCTAATGAATATGTAATATGCAATAAAAAGCCCTGTCTGTCTGTCATTTGGCACATTTGATTAGAGGAGCTGTCCTCTGAACATCCAGCATGCTGCTTTTTAATACCTACAAATAGGAGTTAACAAGTTTGTTTGTCGCTTTTCAGTATCGCTACTGCATTTGACAGTCTTCAGAGCCAGCTGAATGTTCTTAAGCAAAGCAAAAAGTGACTGAATACATGATTTGAAAAAACTGGTCTAATCTATCATGTTATATTTCTGGCAGGTGCTGCCTGTTGTCTCTTCTGCAATTCTGTTTTATTTCCTTCTCTTTTCCTCTCTAACTTCCCTGCAATGGGTCCTTCCATACCTGTTGGAATTGTCTTAAGTTTCATGCACTCCCCTTCTTAGCTACTGGACATTTGATATATTTATGCTATTCAACAGAACAATGTCCACATCCTCCTGCATACTTAGGCCAGACTCCATATGTGAAACCGGTTAGCATCTGTTCTACATTTGCAGCACTCGAATCCAGTTGGAAGGGGACGATCATGATGGCAAGCCGTGCTCCAAGTACAGCCAAATCCATCAGTATCTTTAAGTGCGCTCCTCCAACTCTATATTTTCTGTATGCTCTGTCTGCCTCTTCGTCACAGCAGCGCTCCTGCTTTATCTGTAAGTCCTTATGGCTGTAGTGGCTTATCTTTATGGCAGGTCTCTAAATTCCCCAACGTCCACTACGGGCTCCCCCACAAAACCCCCGACTATCAGCTCCTTTACTCCGCTGCTGGGGGGAGCGCAGTGGGGCCGCCACCCTGGAAAGGGACAGGCTGACACAGAAAATTCTTTTCTAAGGCGCGGTTCTGAATCCGAGGGCACACTCAGAGCTTGTGAAAACTTAAAAAAAAAAAAAATGGCAATACGTTCCTCGTAAAAAGCAGCGCTGAGACGGCCGCGGGACGCCGGGCGGCCGGCGCGCAGGGCGGAGGGGCGCGGAAGGGCGCGGCGTGCTGCCCTGCTCCCGACCCTGCAGCTCCCCGTCCCGTCCCGTCCCGTCCCATCCCCGCCGGGCCCGACCTCGACCCCGCCCGGCCGCCGGCCCGCCCCTACTCCGCGGCGCTCGCTGCTGCACTCGGGGCGCGGAAGATGGAGGACTACGGGCGATTCTTGGCGCTGCTGGCCTCCGCGCTGCTGGTCGGCTTCGTGTCCGTCATCCTCTCCTTCGTCTGGGTCTTCCACTACCGCGAGGGGCTGAGCTGGGACGGCGGCGCGGGAGAGTTCAACTGGCACCCCGTCCTCCTCGTCACGGGCTTCGTCTTCATCCAGGGCATTGGTGCGTCGGGGGCCCGGGTCCGGGGCTGACGCGGAGAGGGCCGGGGCGGGTGGGCGCGGGGCTGCGGAGGAGCCTGGCGGGGGCGGCGGGCGGAGCCCCGGGGCGGCCCCCGGGCGATAGCGGGTGACAGCGGGAGCGCTGCGGCTGGTCCTTGGTGCACGGACGGAGCGGTTCAGGGAAGCCAGCACTCCCCGAGAAGGGACAAAGAGTCCCTTGTAATAAGCCAAAACTGCTACGTATCGGTTTGGGCTTTCTTTTTCCTGTAGGACCTTGTTTACCCTGGCCTAGGATTGCTGTGTACTTTGAGTAATATTTGAGAGGTGTGTTTTCCTAGGCAGCCTGAATTTATGCAGGTTGAGAATCTAAATGCCAGAAATGCTGCCCTAGGAAAGTTTCTCTTTTGGCTCTCTCCCATGTCCCGAGAGGAGAAAGGAAAGTTCAATACCACAGAAGCTTGATCCAGGAATGGGGTTTGTGCCAGAGAAAATATAGCACCATTAAAATGCAGTTCTTCAGCCCAGACTTAGCATAAGTCGTTTTGTAAAATATATATTTTAAATTAATTCTTAATTTTGTTACCTAAATAGCATGCAATTATTATGATGCAGTGTTGCTTTTTTGTTTTGTTTTGTTGCTTATAGAGTGTATGAACATTTGACTTCACAGAGTTCAGCCTTGTACTGACATTTAACTGTTTCCCATTACACTTAGAAAATGAACAGTATCATTTTTTCCATCCCACACAATTAGTGTGTTGGGTCTTCTGTGCAAGGGTTGTTCCTTGAGGCCAGCAGGAATACGGGAGTTGGAACTGTGTTTTGCTGTTGGCATCGTTGGGTAATTCCAATAAATCAACTAAATTAAACACACTGTAGTTGCTAAACTGTCAATTTAGGAAAGAAATATACAATGCTTTCTGTAAAGTTTGAAATGCAGATAATGAGAGAGCGCCACAGAAGTGCTTATTTACCCTGTGAATATATTCTAACCAGAGCTAAATATTGCAAAAAATAACATCACTACACTGTACCTTTAAAATCCTGAAATTTGGGAGTGTAAATTTATGCTAATGGCATTAAAAAGTAATGGGAAAATCTGGCAGAGAGAACAGCATCCAACAGTAATGTTTTTATAAACTCAGTGACACAAATCTTGCTAATTTCAGTATGTGGAGAACTAAGTGAAACATTAGTAACCGCCCCACAAAGGGCAAATAAATACTGCATAGAACAGTGGAAATGCTCCCACAATATTACCACTGAGTTTTGAGGGGAGAGGACAGGGAAGATTTCATTGTTTTTAAGGAAGGAAGAACCTCTGGCGACTTAGACTATAATTGTAAGCAGGAGTATTTCTTCTTTGTAATAGAATATAAACTCAAATTTTATCTAGACAAACTTGGAATTTAATTTTTAATAACCTTATTTACATTTGCTTCATTACTGAATGATATATTGCATTCGTCCAGCATTCATTTCAGTGGAACATGTTGTATGCATCTCGTGTGCTTGCTTGCTCTCCAGCAGGAGCCCAGCCAGTCAAGAGGTTGGAAGATGCCGAAGGCTGTCTAGTTCCGGAGGTGAAGGGAATGTTGTAATTTGAACATACACTGTAAATTTTTTTTTTCACTGGGAGTGGTGGTATTCTCAGTTTTGTGGCTTCAAGTTACAAAGTACTATTGAGCAATAAACAGTACTTCGAGCTTGTTCTACAAAATATTGCTCAATAGGAAGTGTAATTTCAGGCTATAAATAAGCAATGAAATTCACCTGTTGACTTCACTAAGATCTATACTACTTACTGTGCTTAAGCTACTGGTTTTTTTTATATAAGCATAGCATTTTTAAAGAAAATAGGGAGAGATTTTCTGCAGCTTTTTCCTATGTGTTTTCTATTTTTTTTTCCTCTGAAACTCAGTTTTTTCCCCTGTGTCACAGAGAAAGGGTGTTGTCTCAAACCTTCTGGATATATGTAAAGTAAATGGAGGTTTACCATAGTTAAAACCCCCACATATACAAGGAATTCACTTAGATCATTATTTACGGAGGAAATCCTGTTATACAACATGAAAAGCAAAGTTAGAGACTGAAGGAGTATTGTAGTAAATCAGATAAAATATCAACAGATAAGAGACCACTGTGAATCTGATTCAAATTTGACTGACAAAAGTCTGCCACTGAATTCAAAGTAATTTGGATGAGACTGGGAAATCAGGTACCTCTTTGGAAACACACAAGAAACACAAGTCTTTAAGTAGTTAAAAGTAGGAGTATCTAAAAAAATCTTGCTTAAATTTTTGTGGAGGATTTTAAATAATAACAAAACCAATTGTTTCTTGAGTTTATTAGTCTATACAAAGGATAGAAATATTGTATTGTCTGTAGGAGGTAGAAGAGATGACTATAATATAATGTGCATACTGGGAAGTAGATGTGCCCTAATAAAAGTGTTGTATATATCTTGTCAATCAAGTGGAAAAGCTGTAGGCATGGTAATATTAAGATTTAATATTTGTGGATCAGCACCTATGGGTAAATGATACCTGACAAAACACTATCAGTGCACAGTAATTGTCCACAAGATTTCCTAGACTTAAAGTGAGAAAAACGCAGGCAATAAAACTGTGTGCATATTAGTACAGCAACATTTTTGAAAAAAAGAAAAAAAAATGATGAAAAGATGAGTTTTAAGAAGAGCTTGAAGGAATAGTAGTGTGATAGAATGGGTTAAATAAATTAATAAATTCACATGTGCAATTGTTGAACAGTGACTGCAGACTCAGAACATGATCCAAAGGAATATTTGCATGATAGTTCATGTTTGGCCTGCGAATGATTAGTCCTCTCATAAGAATAATTAAGAAAGCCATCAAGATATAATGTGGTGTAAATGGTTTTTGAGAATTTCCCATTACTCACCTTATAAAAGAATATCTTTTTTTTTCTACAAAGAGGTGACAATCTCTGTTGCAGACTGAAAAGCAGCGTGGTGGCTTTTGGGGTGTGGAAGATTGAATAAAAGAGTGAGTCAGAACAAGGAAGGTGGGGTAGTCGGTCTTCCATCCTCAGATCAGTCTTCTGCTGCTTATGAGTCACATGTATGCTCTATACAATAAAGTTGTAGATTGACACTAAATCTTGGAAGGTGCTTGGAAAATTAATATTCCTCATCATAGATGATTTATAAAAATCATATAACTTGTATTTTAAATGGTCTTAATACATGAGAGTGTAGCTTAACATCATCAGTAGCTTAACATCAGCAGTACATTAATAAAGGAATACGATAAGAATGTTACTTAAGAGTGCTTACACAGAAAAGAGAAGGAAAAATTCAAGTCTACCACATCACCATGTGGTTTTATAGAGTCAAACTTCATCTGTGTGGATGAAATTACCTACCTAGGTGAGACAGTCCAACAGCTCACTATGGTTGAAATATTTCTGCTTTTTTCCTCTACTTCTCCCTTTCAGCTTTCTCCTTGACTAAGACTTCATCTTCATACACATCTGTTTGTGCCAGCTCTGGCCATTGTCAGACAGCTGGCCCTTGTTAGATGCATAAACTGAATTAACTCAATTAGCAGAAAATTAACACACACACACACACACACACACTCCTCAAGTGAATTTTTTGCTCGAATAAAAAGCTGAATTGCCTGCATGAAGGGTCTCTGAACTGCCGCACATGGGAGAAGGGAGATGGTGGACAATGTGCAAGAGCGAGGAGAAGGAGTGTAAATCTATTTTAAAGCAAGCATAGGCTTTCATCTTGAAATCACAGCTAAGGATAATGCTTGCTCTGAGCTATCTGACACACATGATTACTTTTGCTTCAAACATAACAAAACATTTGTTCAAAGGAAAGATAGTTAGATGCTGGAGCTCCTAACATCCAATAGGCTGCAGAATTTTCAAGAACTGGAAGGGCAAATGACTGGTGAACTGTGAGGGTCTCATCAGAGGCAACTTGTGAAGAGGCCGCTCTCTTGATGAGCTTAGTTTAAGTCCCTTTGAAATCATAAATGGGCACTTCTTGGTTCTAGCATTGAAGTGGTTTCCAAAGAATCTATTGGGGATTCAGAACTTCCAAAGGTAAGCAACAGGATCAGCCAAGAAGGCAGAAGAGGAAACAGGCAGAGTGAAGAGGACCATTCCTTTCTGACAGCTTTGAGGTGTTGTGCAATGCAGTCCTAGTGCACTCACAGAGCCATTCTGTGTGCCTGCTAAGGTGGAAGGCATCTCATGAGTAATCTGTGACACTTCCTACAGCACGTGAAGCACATGCCAGAAATAACTAGAAAGCCAACTCTAGAGTTCTGCCGTGTACGTTTGTCAAAGAAAGGTGTCCCATGCCACATAAAGATGTTGCAAGATCACTCTGGCCTGTGTGATGTGTTTTGAAATCATAGCTCAAAACAGGAGATCCGAGTGAAAAAGTTCAGTCTAGGATGCCTAGACTATCAAATGACTTAACAGTACTAGAGATGCTGTACCTAGAGAAAGTTATTCACAGGGCTGCTTTACTATGTACCCACTAAAAATTCTGTAACTGTGTATGTGCTTTTAACCAAGGCTTTAATTTTGAGATGAAATTACACATCACATCTGAGTAAGTTTTAAGAGCTTGAACTACTGAAAGACAAATCTTCCTTTTCTCCCCTCTGTTCCCCAGATTGTCTTGTTTCCTCTGGCAGGTCAAAAAAGCACTAGTTATGAGAAAGGCAGGGAAAAGCACACAGAAGAGGTGATGGGGAAATAGACTGTGTGTCTTTTCACACTGATAAACAGTCAGATCTGCTGAAGTTGCAATGTGTAGCTTCATACATAGCCCTCACAGAAAGAGGATTAAAACAAATTGTACTACCTTGCATATGTCCTGGGCTGTGGCATGTAACATACTAATGCATGGTATTGTTAACAAGTGTCCAGACCATTAGTCTGTATTCTGTGGTTTTCTATCATATCGTTTATGGGAAACAGCCCAGAAAATTCAAGGCTCGGATGAAGATCTGAGACTATGTGGACAAGGGACTGGTGAATTTGATAGTGATTTGTGAAGTTAAATCAACTAGATGAAACCAGAAAAACATTATAGAAACATTTTAGCCTGGACTTGACTGTCTGAGATCAAAGACTGAAAACCTATGCTCATGAAGTTTTCTTTAGGATGTACAGAGTCCATTACTCTGCTGCACTTTGAATAAATGATTGACAATACTGTGGGCCATATGGTAAGGAGGATTTACCGGGAATATCCTCATGGGATGTTGAGGCTTGTTTGGGGCCCTTTGACATACCTGCTTTACAAAATTAGAAATCATTATCATCAGCACTAAGTTGATTTAATAATAGTCTAATGCAGGATATTATTGGCAGCTGGCTGAACTGAGCCAGCAGTGTGCCCAGGTGGCCGAGGCAGCCAACAGAATCCTGGCCTATATCAGAAATACTGTGACCAGCAGGACCAGGGCAGTGATTTTCTCCCTGTGCTGGGCACTGGTGAGGCTGCACCTCGAGTGCTGCGTTCAGTTCTGGGTCCCTCAATTCAAGACAGACATTGAGGTGCTGGAACTAGTCTAGAGACAGGCAGCAGAGCTTGGTAAAGGGTCTGGAGCACAAGTCTGATGAGCAGCTGAGGGAGCTGGGGTCATTTAGCCTGGAGAAAAGGAGGCTCAGGGAGGACCTTATCATTCTCTGCAACTACCTGAAAGGAGACTGTGGCTAGTGGGGATTGATCTTATCTCCCAAGTAACAAGAGAAAATGGCCAGTTGCACCAGTGCCATTCACTTGGAAGAATTTCTTCACTGGAGGGTGGTCAGGTACTGAACAGAGTGCCGAGCGAAGTGGTGGAATCACTGTCCCTGGAGGTGTTCAAAAACCGTCTACATGTGGTGCTCAGGGATATGGTTTAGTGTGAACATGGCAGTGATAGGTTAGTGGTTGAACTCAATGGTCTGAGAGGTCTTTTTCAACCTTAATGATTCTATGATTCTAACATTACCATTTAACTTTTGGGAAACTGTTGGAAGTGATTGTAAGCTTGGTGTGCTGAGTCATACTTACATATGTAAGTAAAGTAAAACCTTCCTAAAAACAAGGTCTCTCTCTTCCTGATTTTGTAGGAATTACTACTGTTGCTTTTTAAAGTAGAAAGCTGAGAACTGCCTAAGTGCTGAATATATTTAAATATTTAAAGGGACACTTTCATTCCACTATTACGTTTTCACACAGTATGTAAAAGCATACATTGATTTAAAATCTGATCATAGTCTGGAAATTTGACTCATGAATAGTGTTTTCTTTGAGAATTATTTAGTGCGGTACTGTATTTACTGGCATGCATCCAAGTAAAAAAAAAGTGTAAACAGAACTTTGAAATGAATTAATCATTTATTATTATTATTCACTACATACAGAAAGAGTATTCTGTTTACAATCAATGCTTTTTGCCTAAAAAGCTAGGGTTATGGAGGAGTCATGAGTAATCAGTAAGGCACATGAGAATCACTTAAGAAAACTCCTAATTTTTGCATTTATAAGGTAATACTTTTCTATTTCTATGTTTGGAACAGGAAGTTTTAAAAAACCTGAATACATTATTATTCTTTTGTTTTAGTATATCTAATTATATGTACAGATTTCAGTGTAATTCCACAAGCAGAAACCTTAAATGAGGATGTGATGAATCACTGAATGGGGCTTTTTGCTCAGCCAAGACATTATGGATGTGGACATTAGCTTTTATTGGCCAGGTTATCACTTGTCCTTATACATATTTGACCCCTCTTATCTAAATATACTTATGTGCTGTCACACATCCAGAATTACTACCTAGTTTGTAATCAGATGTACCTGGGGCTTCACTGATCTAATCTGGCCTGTTTGCATCTGCTGTACAAAGCACCTGGGTCATATGACAGGCAGGGGACAGTCGTGGCAGGGAAGGGGTAGGGGGGATCTTGAAGAAAACTTGGCAAGAAGCAGCTCTAGGCTAAGTTATTCTTATGGACCATCTGGTGTTGGATCACTGGATCCAACACTGGATTGTTGTTTTGTTCAGACTGGACTAAACACTATCTGCTACAGTTATTAATGCAAGTATAGGCAAAACCCCCCTACAGTCATCTACCAGTGGTGGAAGAGTTGTATTTGCCAAATGCTTTTGTCTCTTACAAGTAAGGTTATGATTCCCTTATGCCAAAGAGCACTTTTCCATTTAAAGTAGATATGTTAATATCAATGCAACAGACAGTCATACAAATATTTCCATAATTACAGAATAGCATTATCTAAAGTTGGCAAAGAGAATAAATATTAGAAAATAATCTGACACACATTCTCAACAAGTGAGATATTCTAAATAGAAGAATCAGGCTCTATTCCTCCAATCTGACTAGTAGGAGAACAATCAAAATCCTATGCAGAATCCCTGTTAGATCAATTTAATGACTAAGGAAAAGATGACACCAAGTTGTTTACTAGTTTGTTTTTTGTTTTGGGTTTTTTTGAAACATGCTTAAATTTGCGTTTTTTTTAATTAGGAAAAAGTCTCCCTAAAAGCTATATTTAAACCTCAGTTGTATATTCAGAATATGCTATGCTATGTGTATGAGAAAAAGCCTTTTAATAGACTTATAGAGGACTAAAGGTTGGATTTTTCTGTAATTACAATGGAACTATGTGAATTATGCATAATTTTTAACATCTGAGAGAAGTTATAAGGCATAAAATCTTGTTTCTGTCCTTTCTTCAGCTATTATTGTGTACAGATTGCCCTGGACCTGGAAGTGCAGCAAACTTCTAATGAAGTTCATACACGCTGGATTAAACACCATAGCTCTGATTCTTGCCATCGTTTCTATGGTAGCCGCCTTCGAATACCACAATGCCCAGAACATTCCTAACATGTACAGTCTGCACAGCTGGATCGGGCTGACTGCTCTTATATTTTATTCTCTCCAGGTCAGAATCTAACTGTATTTGTAAATGGGTTGTAACTTTGAGGAATGTTTCAGGTAATTTAGGCACAATAGGCTCTCCCTAGTACCTCGTAACTACTGGGATAGCCATTTTACACTGTGATTTGGTAAATTAGCATGTAAATGTGCAAATACTGGATCCTTGATTTTGAAGAAAAATGCATCTTAAAGCATATTTTGTTTATTTGCTGGGATAGTGGCCATTTATTTACTGTACAGTTACACAGTGTGTTTCTAAGCTCTGTTAACTCCTGAAGTTAAAGCTTTTATTAAGGATGTCTCAAATGAAATAACTGCTTTTCTTTTTTTTCAGCTGTCATAATTTTAAGTAGTCACTTTCTGGCCTTGTTCTGTTTATCAGCAGAACAAGTGCTGCAGGAAGCAGTAGAGATCTAAAGGATCTGACATCTGAATGAGCTACTACTGGCTAAGCAGTTTTCCTGAATCAGGAAAACTTTGACAGATGTTTGTGGGCATGCTTTTAACTGCTCCCATTGGCAGAGAATTACTGTTATCATAATGTAAAATGAGCTAACTTATTATTTTGCATTTGGCATAGAAGAGGACCAGGCGTGCCCTGACATTTACAGTACACATACAGATGTGATGTTTCTGCATATACATTCTGAACTCCCTATATTGTGTTATTACACTATGGAAATTTATTTTGTTCTTTCAAATATTTTTTTTTGCAAAAACACTAAAAAGAAAAAAGACTTCATTATCTGTGATCAAGCACAGAAAATCCTCAGCTGAGGGGTTTGGGTTCTGGACTTTTATCCTTCACTGCTCAGGCTAGGAGCTACAGGAAATAGTGTTGAAATAGTGTTTTTAACACTTAGAAAAATAGGAAGCATATTGCAGTATTGTTGAGTATATTCTCTATAGGTGAAAAAGTTAATGGAATGAGTATAAATAAGAAGGAACAATGTTATAAAAATCTTTGTCCTAATAATGCAGCTATTTCAGGGAAATGGCATGTCAGTTCTTATGCTCACATACTCTGCCTCCCGGAACAATAGTGTAAATGTATTTATGTCAAATGTATGTTAATACAGTATAGCACACAGACATACATTTAAGAATAGGGCAGAAATTTAAAATGTAGACTGTAACTTGGAAAACAATGTCTTTGGAATGAAGTACTCAAAAATTACATGAATCTCAAAATGACTTCTCACAAAGCTGTGACAATAAGAAAAACATGGCATTAGCAAAACTTATATGAAATACTGTGGAATAATTTTTTTTTTAAATATAAAAAGAATGACCAGGAAAAAAAAGTAATTTGAGAGCTGGAAAAACTTATCTTCCAGTGCAAGATTTAAAAAGTTCTAACTGTTTAGCAAATCTAAGGAAGATTAAGAGATGACTTGATTACAGTGTATTAAAAAGCTTCCCAGGGAGAAAGTATTGGGCTCCTTAATCTGTCATGGAAAGACAAAACAAGGACTAAGACAGGAAGTTAAAGCAAGATGAAATACAAATTCATGCACTATTTCTAATTTAGCAGCAGGGCTGAGTAATGGTAGAACAAACTAAAGAAGGGATGCAACTTCAGTATGTCTGGGCAAGCCTGTGACTGCAACCATGTGACACGATGGATTATTTTCCATCATGAAAATAGTGCTAATGGGAGAACTAATCTCCTCTCAATAACTTGACACCACTCATACATATCTTCTCTGTAAATGCCATCTGATTGATACATTGAGAGACTATTCCCCTTCTGAGGATATGTACTTTAATTTAACTAAAACTTTAAAAAAGTAAAATTATTTAATTCACTCAAGTCAGAAGGTTAGACTGCCTTCTGAACTTCCTTTACGTGTAAATCTGTAACAGGAGCAGAGAACAGGACTTGAAGAGACTGTAAAAAAGTAGCTACCCACACCTTTAAGATATCATTGTATTAGTGACACTGAAAACTTGTGTTTTCAGTACTTAGTTTGGTTGCAGTTTTAGCATTACCTATAAGTTTGAACACTGGTATTAAGTAGGATTATTTTTAAAATATTTGATGTCTGCTTCCTAAGTGCTAATCCAGAATTTTCTTTGGTTTTGAAGGGAAACACATTCAAAAATAGAAATGCCAATTATTTTCAAATTTTTACCAGAAGACATCTGAGAATGGAATTTTTACGATTATTTTTATTCTGCTTGAGAAGTGCAGCTTGTTTTCTATATAACTTTAACTATAAATCTGTTTTGTGTTTAGCTCTTCTTTGGTTTTGCTGTCTTTCTGCTGCCTTTTGCTCCAGTTTATCTCCGAGCACTTCTCATGCCAATACACGTTTATTCGGGTCTTACCATCTTTGCAACAGTGATTGCAACTGCTCTCATGGGAATCACAGAAAAGCTTTTATTTTCATTGTAAGTATTTTTTCCACTTGTTTTTGAAGTTATTAATTGGAAACTATACTTCTGTTTGCCCAGAATAATAAGCATCTAGTATTGGGACATTGTTTTGTTTTAAAAAGACTACCCAGCAGGAGACTGCTGGTTTTGGACCAGGATTGTCTTCAAAACAATCTTTTCTGACTTTTCCTTTCTCTTTCCTCTTTCAAAGGAGAGATCCTGCATACAGTTCATCCCCACCAGAAGCAACTTTTGTCAACTGTCTTGGTCTTTTGCTTGTCATATTTGGTTTACTTATTTTGTGGATGGCAAGCAGGCCCCATTGGAAGCGCCCTCTAGAAGAGAACACTAAAGTCCTGCGGCCCATTGGAGGGACTGCTGAAGGCACAGAGGTGGAATCCACAATGACAAGTAGTAGTAATGCAGATAAATCTGATATGAGGATCAATACTGAAGCAGCCAGAAAACAAAACCTCAAATTTGATGAATCAAGCCAAAGATCAACTATGTAAAGAAAATACACAGAATAAAAGTACTATTATACTGCTAAAATCTGCCTGTCCCCCTGGTGGGGTTCCTTCTAATAGTTGTATTGATATAAAAATAGGTTGAGGGGTTATTTTCATTATGGCTTGCTCAAAGAGACTCAAGTTTTCTGCATATGAGTTTAAATTCCAGTAAGTCCCAAACATATTATACTGGTTCCTGCTCAGTTCTCATTTAAAAAATGAGAGCATGAATGACATGAATGACATGAATGACATCACATAATTAAAAATGTTTTCCATATAATTTCTTAATTTTATGCTTATATCACTTATAGCCATGAAAAATTAACAAGATTGAGACTAAATTTTGCTCTGATTTTGCAGGTTATGACTCAGTCATGCAGTATACTAGACAGAAGAATTTAGTTGTTCACGCATAAACTTTCTGGTAATGTTCAGTTTTTTAGAGATGTGATTTCTCTAGCTGATTAACCCCCTCACCAGCTGCTGAGATCTATGGGATTTGAGGTAATTCAGCACTTTGAAGAGTTGCTCCATAAAAATTACTCCAATTTTAGTCTAAAATTTTTAATTCAAAACAAGAAATTAAAAGTTTGCTTGATAACTTCATAAAATGTTATGTTTCCTTTACAAACTTGTGGGTTATTTTTTTTTCTAAATCAGAATGTATCTGTTGACTTTTTAACAGACTCTACCAAATATATTGTATACAGACAACATTTGGTTTTGGATTATGTGCAATCATTACTGAAATCTAAGGAAATGCAGAATGGAAATCCAAATGCAGAATTTGTCTTATTTGAAAAGCTATAGAAACACACTTAGAAAAAATATATCACTTGAACCAAGTCTTCCTTTTATCCCAGAAGGCAGCATTTTACTATCTTTATTTGATTGCACAGTTCTGTTGATTTATGGCACTAGACTAGGATTAGGTGAGCAACCAGAAAAGACTACTATCAGTCTGTCAGAAAAAAAGGAGCCTGAAGTAAGAAATGCTTTCTGAAAGAAACAGCTGAGCTTTGCTGATTTGATTGAAGTGTTACCTATTAACTGAAAGCCAGTTTGGGTATCTCCACACTGATACAATCATTATTGTCACAGGCATGAAGACGTACTTTATAAGCAAACTATCTAAACTCTATGACTTTTTAATTTGAAATTAGAGTGTTAAATAATGCAGTCTGAGTCTCTACTGGCACTTTACTCTTATAGCTTTTTCTAATAATTGAAATATTAATGTATTATGCTCATTCATTAATATCACAGATATAAACAATATTTATATTTTTACTACTATAGAAGAATAAGTATAGTAGATTATTTTGATTGCATGTCAAAAATGATGAGCCTTTCTATTATAATCTCTTGTAAAAGTTGCAGAGCCCACTACAAGTCCAAATTTACCATTGTTCATGTTGGAATAAAGACAGTTTCAGACAGCACATAATTTCCTAATTTTTTAAACACTACATAAATTTTTATCTACTTCAGCTTTTAAAAATGTTTAAACACAGTAAACTTTAACAAATATGCCATTTTTGTAGGTCAGTGTTGTGTTAGGAGAACCTCCCCGTCGGGAAATTGAACCTGAGTATCCCGCGTGACAGGCAGGGATACTCACCACTATATTAACAAGGACAGACACCACCATGTGCTGGTTTCACCAGGGCTGCACTGTGGAGCCACCACGTGCTGGCCACCGGGCTGGGCTGTGCTGCCAAGCCATGGGGGTCCTCAGACCCGCGGGCTGTGCTGTGCCCATGTGGCCGCCAAGCCATGGGGGTCCTCAGACCGGCGGGAGGGCGGGCGGAGCAGCCCTGTATGGAGTGTCGCAGGAGAGCAGCGTGAGGGAAGATCTGTGGTAACACAGTGGGGGGAGGATAAGGCCGGGTAGATTCTGGGTTCCCTTGGGGGGCTGGAGGGTTTTGGCTGGGCTGGGGCCATGGGAGATACCCAAGCCCCGGGTGGGTGCAGGGGCTGGAACGGCTTGGTTTTGGCTCACTTGCCCAGGTTAGGTTTATTTTGGATTTATTTATTGCGTCCCGAAAGGGTGGTCAGGACAAAGGGATGTTCCTGGTTATTTCCCTGTGTTTGAGTATAGATGGGTGGCAGAAAAGTAGGGAGTGAATGGCTTGCCCTAACCATTTAGAGTGGGAAAGAAGCCTGTGTACCGCTATGCGGTTGCAAGCTGTGCTGGTGATGGTACATGCCTTCGGTAGGGTCTCCCATGCCAGACAGGTTCAAACACTGATAGGCCTTAGCGGCCCTGACCAGCCTCACCCCCACATGCCTGCCCATAAATCCAAGGGCTCTAATTAAGCTCAGTCTGGGTGTTTTGGGGTTTGCCTGTGCCCCTTGGACCTGACTTCTTGGCCTGATTTCTGCCTGACCCCATCACCAAGGACCTGCCCAGTAAGCACAGGACTCTAACCCTCGGTAGGTCGGGTTATGACCTGTGGATTGACTTTCCAGCATGACTATTGACCTGCCTCAGCAGTTGAACCTGGTTGCCATTTCCATGCCTGCCCCGCTCCCAGCCAGCCCTCATTGCTCCCTGACATATTCAGCCTGGACTCAGAAATGGAGTACTTGCTGTAGACATGCCGGGGCTTCTCCATTTATAACTATTTCTTCTCTTCATATTGTTTTATGGAAATACTATGCTTAAAAAGCCTCAAAATTACATTTTAGTTATAATCTACAAATAACAGATGAGGTGCATGAAATGAACTAAGATGTTTGCTGGACAGTTAGTCCATAAAGCAATTTTTTTCCTGCATTTACAATGATGCAAAACAATACCATCACTTCACAGGTCTCCACACCTAATAAGAGTAGCATCTGCAAATATACGTTTCCATGTTGAAAAGTATGCTTAAAATCTGTAGCAATGTAAAATGAGAGATAAATCTTGTCCTCACTTTATTGCATACTGTAAGAAGTTGCAAGAGCCTTGCAAAACAGAACCTCAGCAGCTTTCAAAATGTACTGATAACTATACAGCTGGTGACTGGAATTAACAACTGCAGCCCTGCAAAGAAGGCACTGTTATACATGGATTTGGATGAACTCTTCTTGGCTACCAAGCAGTGGGACCTTGGCAATGGCACTGCAAAAGCCTATTTGCCTATCCATGAGACTGTAAGTGTATAACCATAAGCACTGTTTGAGTTTGCATACAGACCTAAGCACTGCTATCCTATCCTCAAATAAATGACAAAATTCACAGGCAGTACAGGCAGTCAGCCACTGACACATCAACAGCTGTTCAAATCCCCCACAGTAGTGTTACTCCACTTCAAAGAAAAGTATCTTTAAGTAAGAATTGCTCCCAGTGATTTTAGTTGACTTCAGAGACAGTAGAGTTCACTGTTATTCCAGTCTCTGACTGTACCTGTACTGCATTTGTACCTGCTTTTAATAAGAAGTCAAATATTCTGGCACAGAATCACATAGAGTGTGGCTTTTGATTTCTTCCTTTGCAAGCCTACACCAGTCATCGGAGAGTCTTGTGTACTTTGAACCTCTTTCTGATTTTCCATTGCTACTCAGGTACTAACTATAGGAAGCTCTATCAAGGAATCTACACATGGTTTGAGATCTCCACAGCGACTCCCATGTCTTCTTACTAAGTAAAGAGGTGACTACAATCCTGTGAGAGTTCAGACATTTTTTCCCATTTCTTTCACATTATTTTGTACTTACTAACATTATGCTTTCCAAGCTACTGAGTTACATGTGCTCCATTCACTAATTAACATTTCCTTCTTATTCCAAACTCCTTTCTCCATTTCTTCTAAGGACATTTTATTCCTATATTTGTATTCCCTGAATCTCTGCTCTAGTAAATGAAATCTTTATATCTCTGGGTATGTTTTCTCTGGTTTATAACCCTAGTAAGTAATCTCTCATTTTTGGGACGGTAGCTCAGTTACCTCCCAATGCCTTGGAGGTAGACAATTCCTCCTAATGCCTTAAAGGACTAATTCACTCTGAAGTGAAATCAGCTCTTGTGGAATGTAATAACTGGGTAAAAAGACATTTTGTACATCAGTCCAATATGTACAAATTAAAATTATATTACAAACCACATGTATGGTTTTATTATGTTATCGACATGTTTATATGATAGTTATTTGTAGTACACTTAGTCTTCCTTTGCCTATCTCTAAACATTTAAACCATCCCTAATCAAATTACTAATAATATTTTTTAACATTTAGGACTGTAATAATAAAAAATATTTTGGGGGTTTGCTCTAACATTTTGAATTTTCAATTAAGAATATTTTTGTTGCTTTAGAGTCAGTCTGTATGTAAAAGATATAAAACCCATCCCACTAGCTACATCCAAAAAATTTTTAGTTACTTTATAATTTAAGGTCTGACTCATTTTGAGAGAAGACAGCTTGTGTAGCCTCTATGTAAAACACTAGGAGAAGCAGAAACTTCAATCTGTTCTCTTTATAAATTTGTTTATTCAGAAAGAAGCTTTGAAATAAAAGGCTTTGAAAGGCTGGCAGGCTTGCTGAACAATGAGTTGTTATATTTTGAAGGCATATTATCTTTAAAAATACAAGAAAACCTGAAGTGTTTCTAATGAGAGAACTCGTATTTTTGAAAGGAAATAAATGGAAGAGTTTGAGAGGATATTTTTGTTGTGATTTTTTTTTTATTTCCTCCTGGGGCTGCCTGTTGCTCTTATGGGGAAGTTTCCTGCTGATTTGACTTTCTATTCTGCTGTGAGACTGATGCCAAGATTTACATGATTGCTGTGGATAGAAACTGGATTTAGCATAAGGAAGATAACTGCTTTTCCCCTAGGGAGAGACAGAAAAGGGAAAGACAGAGTGGGGCACATAGACAATATTATTTGAAGCTATATTCTTGGTCAATTACTTTATTCAGCCTCTATTTTAGGTTATGCTGCAACTAATAAAAAGCAAGAAAGCTACTGGTCTCAAGCCAGGAACAAGATAAAGAAGTAAACTCTTTGTAGTTTAATGCAAATGTCCAACTATAATGGAAGCAATGTACTGGTTTTATATAGAACTGTCATAGCACATCTTGTAACATAAACGTAATTAACAAAAACTCTCATCAGAATTCGCTGGGTGGTGATTTGCCCGATATGTGGAGTCCTTCAGCAGAGAGAAAAGAGTGAGTGTAGAACTGTGCATCGTTACAGTTATTTTAGCAATTCATTGTCTGTACAGTCTTTTGCACATTCTTTAATTTTGAATTACATGCTCTGAACATTTAAACAGGGGTTAAGATTTTTGTTTATAAAGCAGGTTTGTGCAACCTGAAATCATTTCCAGCCAGTTGGCAGACTGTTATCTTCTGTCAACCTACAGTACCTATGGAAAATGCAATCTTTTGAGATACTGAGAAAAGTTTGCATCACAATGCAGGAAACTTCAAAAGCAACACTCCACAGTAAGCACACAAGAAATACTGTGGGTAGAAGGCAGTTTGAGGGAGTTTGGCACTGAGAGGGTATAGGTTTTCAAATGTAATTATTAATAGATCATTTAACCAAATTTTAGTAATTTTTCTAATTAAATAATATACACCAAATAAATTAAATACCATAATGAGTCAGTAATTGAACAAATGAGAAATAAATATTATCTACTTGATCTAAAAGTTTAAATTAAGTAACTGGAAGATAGTATCATATTACTGAGGTAAATAGTCTGGAGTTCCTGAACTAGATGTATATAATAGAAAGATGGGTAAGAATTAATTTTGTTCCCTTTTTGTTCAGTTAGTTACAAGACAAGCTTCCTGCAGTTTAGAAGTTTATCTGAGCACCCAAATTCTTAGTGAACTCACCATTTTACTGAGACTCTCCTGAACACAGAATTATTTTGGAGATAAACCTAATAACCTGATACATAGCTAAAAAATTACCATGAGGGTTATGGTATAGACTCATTAGCATTTATCTACTTTCCAAAACCATTTATTTTCTTTTCAAAACATGGTAAATTGAGACTTGATTCGGGGTTTTACATTTTGCCCCCTCTGCTTTTAGAGTGGAGTGTTGACGTAGACTTTTTTGTTTCAAAACCTCTTATTTGTTTTACTCTCTTCTGCTATGTCACATTTCACTTTAATTCCTCTTGCATGGGGAAGAGAGCACTAGAGAACAAGAAGTGTCTTATTTCTCCCCTCTCTATTTTTCACAGTTGGCTAATGAGATTTCTAACGATGAAATTCAGGGCAAGGTGCCTTACCAGAAAGTTCAGTGTGAAGTCCAACCTCTGTGAACTATTTTGACCTTCTACAAATCAAAAGTTGTAGGTCTTTAATCAATAATACCCATATCAGTTCAGAAATTGTGTGCAAGCATACAGAAAAAAAATGGCAGTTAAAGAACTTTGATGATAGAATATTCTCCTTACTCTAGACACATTGTTCCAAACTGTAATTAACAAAAACTTTTTAGGTACCTAATTAAGATTCTACATGAATAGCTTAGAAATGTTGTAAGACTGAAAGTTTTTCTGAAAACAAGAGCCTTGACTATTGTGTGTGTCTACATGTGAGAAAGTTTATGCAGGTACATACATATACATACATACATACATGTATATATACTGTAGAATGAACACATTTTTTCATATGAATTAACTAGCAGGGCAGCTTTATGTTGCCATCATTTTGTATGCACTGATGGAACCAACTGTGCTTTTAAATGGTAGTAATTAATTTTTGGTGCCTTAAAAGGATAATAAAATAATAATAAAATCTAACCAACACTTACTCAAAGACGTATCTAAAGCCCTTCAAGTGTTTTAGTGTATATTTAACCATGCATTAGCTTCTACCAGTTTGAGAGGACTCATCTTTGTATTCTATTTGTAGTAAAGAAGTCAGCCAAAACATACAAACGTTTGACCTGATTTAAGTGTCCCTTACCAACAGACTTATGAGCAGTTGCCTAAGCAGCTGTCTAAGCTGTTGGGATCCAGTCTTGCCAGATCTCTGGAGCTCTTCCCTTAAAACTGTCTTATTCCCTGATGCTTACCAAAACTTTACAGTGCTTCACTGATACACTGAAATCACTACCTATTATACCAGTCAATACTGTCTTGGATTTTTTAAAAATTAAGCTTAATGCTAAGCTGCCTACCTCTGCCCAATCTATTTTGTACTTGGATTATTGGATACACCAATGAAGAACAATCCTTTTGCTTTTTATTTGTATAGTCCATTGTACAGCAAATTCCTTGTTCCTGACTAGAACCCCTATTTATGCTGTGTTGGAAGGGACTCACAAGGATCATTGAGTCTGACTCCTGGCCCTGCACAGGACCATCGCAAAGAGTCACACCATGTGCCTGAGAGTATTATCCAAACACTTCTTGAGCTTTGTCAGGGTTGGTGCTGTGACAACTTCCCTGGGAAACCTGTTCTAGTGCCCAACGACCCTCTAGGAGAAGAACCCCTTTTTCATATCCAACCTAAACCTCCCTGACACAACTTCAGGCCATTCCCCTGGTTTCTGTCTGTCACTGGTCACCACAGAGAAGAGACCAGCGCCTTCCTCTCCTCTTCCCCTCACAAGGAAGTTGTAACTGCAATGAGGTCTCCCCTCAGTCTCCTCCAGACTGAACAGACAAAGTGCCCTCAGCCGTTCCTCACACGGCTTCCCCTCAAGGCCCTTCACAATCTTCGTTGCCCTCCTTTGGACACCCTCTAGTAGCTTAATATCTTTCTTATATTGTGGCACCCAAAACTGCACACAATATTCAAGGTGAGGCTGCCCCAGTGCAGAGCAGAGCAGGAAAATCCCCTCCCTCAACCACCTGGCGATGCTTTGCCTGATGCCCCCCCAGGACACAGTTGGCCCTCCTGGCTGCCAGGGCACTGCCGAGTCAACTTGCCATCAACCAGGACCCCCAAGTCCCTTTCCATGGCACTGCTTTCCAGTATTTCATTCCCCAGTCTGTATGGACATCTGAGGTTGCCCCACCCCAGATGCAGAATCCGGCACTTCCCTTTGTTGAACTTCATGTGGTTGATGATTGCTCAGCCCTCTCATTTGTCCAGGTCTCTCTGCAGGGCCTTTGAGGGAGTCAACAGCTCCTCCCAGTTTTGTGTCGTCTGCAGACTTGCTTAGTATTCCTTCTAGTCCTGCATCCAAATCATTTATGAAGATATTGAAGAGCACAGGGCCCAAGATGGAGCCCTGTGGAAACCCAGTAGTGACAGGTCACCAGTCTGATGTTACCCCATTCACTATTACCCTCTGTGCTTGAGCTGTGAGCCGATTTATATCAGTAATACAAATATAATAAGAAGAAAGCTTTTCACTGAGGACAGCAGAAAATGTCCACTGTATTGAATTCAACTGAGTTGTATGACTGAAGGTCTAAGGGGCTTAAACCTAGATTTCTACAGTAAAAGTATTTGTATATCCACCCAAAGATGAAATTATGAATACATCTGCTTTGCTTGAAATAATGAAAAATCTCATTAAGAAAGTGTGCTTAACATTCCACAAGTCAATGCTGTTTATTACAGTGTTATCACACACATGCAGCCATTTGTTATAGAATAAACAAAATGATTTTTTTTGTGTTTCACTGGGTCAAAAAGCATGGGCAAAGATGTGCTGCAATTCATTACAATGTCACTGGAAAAGCTTTCATAATAATGAAGCTTCCTTTCTGGATTTATAATCAAATCACATTGATGTCAGAGAGCTCATCTAATTAGTTAGTTTTCATTGACTTAAATATATGTTTATATTTCTTAGTTGTTGTTGTCAGCTTTACAACAGTGTTTTTCATTAAAGGTTGGCAAAAAGTATTTAACCATATCTTAAGTGAACTCATCTGCACAGTTCTGGTTGCTGGGATATTCTGCTAAAATCTCTTGATTCTTCAGAACAGTTTTGTGTATGATAGACCCTACTTCCCCATCTTTATGCAGCTGTACACAAGATTGAATCAAAATCAAGATGGGAAGGCTTGCAGAATGAATCAGCAAACAAGTGTTTCTAAAATAAAAACAATATCTGTCACAGGTTTCCTGATGATATGAGAAGTATAACACATTGTAGTGAGCCTACCATTGAACATGTGGAAGGAGAAATACAGAACACAAACATACAAAAATCCAGTAAAATTGTAAAGTCTTTCGTAGTATCAGTTCTACAGATCACATTATTTCTCAAGGCCAGAGACAGAATCTCATAATGTGATCCTTTTCCAAACAAAACAGGTGTCCAAGTAAAAGACAGTTGTGCTTTTCACCACAGTTTTTAAGGAGATTATTGATTTTGTATGTGTCCATTTAAGTGTGTCTATTTGAGATGTGTTAGGATGGTTTTTTTAGAACTATTGAACACCCATAATTGACTGTTGAGGTCATTATCATTCTTGGTGTTCATTTTAGCTCATACAGTTAATAATCTTAAGAATACCCAGTTTGTCATTTTCTTGTTCAGCAGTTCTATTCTCTATACCATATTAACAAAGACATATAAAAATCTTTTCTCTCTTCAACTCACTATCCATGGAGTTTGCTCTGGAGTGGTCTAGCATGATGTTCTGGAAGTTGTTTGAGATATATGCAACACATATAGGGTGTTCCTGCATCAGTATATTCTAGCATCATCATTTTGGCAGCTCCTCCAGTACAAAGTCAGTTCTAATTTATTCCTAACATCTTTATATTGGAATCTCAGAAGTTTCATCCTCCACGCTTCTGCAGTCTCCTGACACATAGTTTTGCACATCTGGTTGTCTTTCTGTTATTTGCTTTGGAAAGACTCTTTCCAATTCAAGCTAAATATGGAATAAAATATTTTGCTTTAAATGCTTATTCTTTCTCTTTCTCTGTGGTTAGCCTGCACATTTGGTAACATTTTAGAACCTTCTATTTACCTTTCAAGCCATTTCAGAACACCTCAATATTTTTACTCTTATTTTAGAACCTTCAGAAAATAAGAACTTCTTTCCTGCATTCACATACAAAGCAACAGCAAAGAGAACTTAGCTGTAGTTTTAAAAACTCAGAACACTGAGGTTTGATTACTATTCTGAAAGAAGTCCTTTAAGAAGGGAAATCTCAGGAACATTTACCTTTGTGCACCACAGTACAGTGCAGAGATCTTTGGCATACTGATGACAGAATCTGCAGATTCACTTTTAGCTCTCTAGGGAGTCTTATGAAGTTCAGATGCAGTAGTCCATGGTTCAGTTTCTTGCTGGAATGGATTCTCCACAAGTAGGGATAATCCTTCATTTGATGCTTACTCACTTGGATATGTTTCTGTATTCCATACTGGCCATATCAGGTTTTGCAATGCTTATTTATTTTTGCCAGAACACATTGCTGCATTAGCTGGTATTATTACCCTTACACGGTTGAGATGGCACTTTTCTTCTATGATCTTCTTTTCATTAGCTTAAAATAACTTTTTAAAGCAATTATCTCTAGGTTAATACTTCTCAGGCTTGTTCTCAGGCTAACAGTTACATTTTTACCATTTTTAGTTGGAAGAGAATGCACTCAGTAGTTTTAGAGGATCAGGCTTTCAAATATATACAGATACAGTTGGCAAATGCAATAGTTCCTTATTTCCATTCATTTAATTCTTATCCTCCTAACTATAAGTAAGTATGATATAGTAACATCTCAAATACCACTTCCAATCTTTTTTGTTTTGAAGTTCCTCCCGAAGTTTGTTTTTGTTAAGTTGTACGGTATTTAGAGCATCTTTTGACTTGACTCACTATCTGAATTCATTAAATAAAACTAGTAATAACCTCAATATCTTTACTATATGAACTGTGCATGTTAACATACATACTACATGCATGTATTGATACATTACCTCAATTACATAATTTTAATTTATATTATAATAATAAATAGATGGTCTTATATCTCAAAATATAGCTTAATTACATAACAGAGATGTTAATATTGTAATTTTAAATCTGTAAAAGCTATATAACTAGGTAAGATTTCAAAAGAATATTTTGTTCTCTAGGTAAATACAGCACAGTGTGGCATAATGTATAACATGACATTTTATGACATCATGGTCATATATATATAAACACACACACACATATATATAAAAACCAGTAACACAGTTTAAAGAAAGAGGTTATTGCACCTGAAAGACAGCAGATGAAGATGGGAGACATGGAAAAATTACCTTTATGCAAACCTTATGCTGTACCACCCGGCAGCTCGGGTCACGAACCCTTCAGCCACCACCGAACCTCCTGTGAACAATGGAACATTCAAAACAGATACAAATCAGAACAAACCACAGATTTTTGCATTAAATATTGCTTAATCTTCCTAATAATTATATTTTTTGTTATCCACTATTACTAAACTTCAGTTGGCTAAGAAAATTCTAAAAGCATTTCCAATATTTTCTTAGCAGGCGCTGAATCAGAACTTTCAATTGCTACAGCACCATCTAAAAAGTGTATTTAAAAGGTATTTCAGTCCAAGGCCTGACAGAGCAATTTCTAATCACTCAGCTTCTTACCACCAGCACTATTCTTCCCAGTGCAGAAACAATTCATAATACACAGAGTCACACCAGCATTCTGTTAAGTCCTACATGCTTCAGCAAATAAAACAAGGTGATTTGACAATCTCAGATGTAGCTCACTCTTTTTGGATAAATAAAAAGCCAGTAAATTTAAGCATTTCTTTTCATTTTACACAACCTTGTGGAATTTATTTTAATAAAATGATCTTGGAAATCTAATTGATCAGTTTCCATCAGTAATTTAGAGATAGATTTTCAAAGGCATGAAAATCTGATAAGAATGCATCTAATTCATTTTCAGAAGGAGCTGAGGACTTGATCCTGCATTTACTGCAGCTGGCACTGAAATTTTCATTGATTTAAATAAGAACAGGTTCATACCTGCAGAGACTAGCTGCTATTTATGCCTTTCACACTATCCCTTCCATAGTTAGAGATTTCTTCCCATTTTTTGTACAAATAACCTACACACTTGATGTGAAATGAAACCTCTAAGAGCATATATTCATGTCAAAACAAAAGAAAAAAGGAAATAATGATTTTGTACATACACTCAGTGCAATTCACCTTATATTACAAAAAAAAAAAAAATAACAAATCAAAAAACAACAAACCAAAAAACAAGTCACATTTCCAAAGGTAATGGAAGTTTTAACACTTAAGAGTGAACACATTGCAACTGCCCCTCAATTTTATGTTGCCTCTCTTCCCTGAAGTCAATGGCATTATTTATGAGTAAAACAACGTTGAATACCTAGCTGTTTAGAGGCCTACAAGTTTGAGTAACTATACACAGAACTATTGCTTTACTGCTGCAAGTGAGGAAAATGTTATGAAACATTCTATCAATAAATGAAACACTGTGATCTTATTCTGTTTTATGTAGTAAAGAAACGCAACTGAGTGTTTTAAAAGTATTCCTATGTAGGGAATATCTGGCCTTTCAGAGAATTGTCTCACTGACATATGCAAAGATCAGAAAGGGGTGATAGTGTTAGCATTCCAAATTCATCTATATGAAACAAGAAGATAATTAGGTGTAAAAAATGCATAGTCATGCTCAAGGCAGCAAAGGATCACTTTCATCTAAAGGCAAGTGGAGTGTGCACGGTATCATCTGATCCAAAGGAGTGACCTCCTTGAATCAAATGCAAAACACCTATTCCTGTTGCAGATGGAGTTTTCCAGGACAAAGTGTTCAATAGAAAGATTACATTTCCAGTGGGGCAGAAAGGTATTTGCCAGTGTCTCATTACAGCTTTGATACAAACACCTTGGATTTCAATTAGCTTTGAGATAGAACAGCAATAATCCAGCATTGAAACTATAGAAAAATCTTTGTTTCTTACGTCATTATATGTGGATTTTTGTTTCATTTGCAATAAGATATTGCAAGATTTCCAAAAGAAATAAATAGAAGGAAATAACATTCCATTCATTTTAATGGCAGAGATATCACTTAGTGATGTCTGTCTGATAACTTTGCACTAGGAGGCGAGGGTGACATAATTTACATTTTTTCCAGCATAAATGAAAAGTGCTGAATTCCTTGAACCGTAAGTGTCCCATCAGTTCTACCCTCACTGTCCCACCTCCTATTATTAACATACCATATCCACTCTGATGCTTTTGATCCCTTTCTATGAAAAGTAATTTGCCTTCTCAATGGAAATAAGTATGAAATTTGCTCTAGTACATTTCAGGAGTTCAAACAATGGCCCACAGAAATTTCCACCCTGTGGAGATAATCTTTTAACCTCACAAATTTAGACTTTGCAGTCATTTAAAATGCTTACTCCTAAATATTATTTGATATTTAAGAAAACTAGTATGTTCTTCTGAATCGATCATGGAGCTAGGAGATTGAAGGGCAATTCTTAATCGTCACTTGAGTATCTGTGACTGATTTTGAATTAACTCCTGTAAAACTGGATAGTATTTGCCATCCTTACTTTAGACCTGCATCACAAGGGTAACTGTCACTTTCTGATATGTGGCAGGAAGAAAAGCTCAAAAACCACTCAGGTATGATTCAGTTATTGATTTGTTTGTTAGTAACGAAGTTATGATCTACGCCATGCAGATATGATTTTAGTAACACTCCAAATTACATATGATGCCTTCCATTCAAAAGGCTTCCTTTCAAATATCAAATCACATAGCTTTAGCAGTAAGAAATATTGCTATTGAAATAAATATGGTTAATTTGACACACTAAACAACTGAGACTAAGAAAAAATAAAGATAGGTCTGTAACCTAGTAACCAGTGGCAAAAACTACTGGTGGCAAAACACCACCTTTCCTCCTGTGACACCAAGGTGAAATTCAAGACCTGACTGCAGTCACTTGCCCCCACAATTCCAGAGCAGGGGTAAGAGCTGCGAAAATGGTCCTTTTAAGAGGAATTGTTCTATGAACTAGCCACAAGGTTTTTTCTCTCGGAGAAAGAAACGCTACAAAATGTTAGATTTATCACTAAACGTAAAAATGAAAACCAGGAAATTATAAAATCTCATGGATCTGTATTTTTTACTTTCTTTTGGACTCTAATTGGCCGTCAAAATAAATCACAACAGCTGATCAGTAACTGGCTGTGGATATATACAATGAATTTAAGCCAGCCTCTATAATGGGTTTTTTGCCTCACTTCTGAATTGCAGCCATCTTTAGGGGAATGAATGCAGGAAAGACATACTTCCTCTGACTGTAATACCAGCTGTAAATACATTTTGCTCATAAAAACAGATCTGCAAATGTGTTAGAGCTTGGTAGCATTACTGGCATACACAATACTAACAAAACCAGTGCTGTTTACTTTTTGTCATAGCGCTATAAAAAAATTTAACAGGCTGGATGGTGCTTTGTGTATGTTATGCAGAACAAGAAATGCCAAATTATACGTGTAGATTTTTTCCAGAAGAATATTTGAACATATTCTATTTACTGTAAAATAAGTGCAAGTCCCCAACTATAAACATATATTTATTATTATTTTAAAAAGTTTTATTTTTATAAGTTTTTTTCTGCAAGTATAATGTAATTGAAGAATTTAATTTTTTCAAATTATTTATTTTTTGCAGAGTAGTAGATTTTGATTGTAAACTTTTAAAGCCACAGAAAAGTCCAGATGGCTGTTTCACAAGATGTTCCATGAGAAAAACTATATGAGTTGGTTGTTTTTTCTTTCTGTACTCACAGCACTCTCAGAATACAGACTTGAAAAGGACATCAGAGATCTAATCTGCTTTAGCAGAATAAGTGTTCTTTAACATGTAATAGCTGTCTAATCTCCTGTTAAAAATTCCAGATAGAAGAGGTTCCAGTAGCAAATTTAACAAAACAACACCACAAACTGCTTTCTCTAAGACAAACAGGCTCATTTCTTATAAAACTTTTTCTGACAGGAACAACAGATTTGACTCAACAGAAATCTGAGTACTAACAGCCATCAAGACCCGTGGTGATGATGCCTATGTTTAAAAGCAGTTATTGAATAAATATTTGCCAGCAGTACAGTAGCCACTTATACACACACATACCAGCAAAATATACTTTATTTGTTGAAAATTGCATACTTCTCTCAGCCTTTAAAGAACTGAAAGAAACAGCTGTTTAGATTTCTACCATTAGAAAACGTGTGCATTTCACTGTTTTATGGTTTTCTGGAGTCTCAAAATCACATGTCATGGGAAAGATGTACACTTACTTAGGTCTCTACAAGTTCACACATATATATTCCATTTACAAGCCTTACAAAAGGCCTTTTGCAGGTTTATTCTCTTTCTCTGTCTGAAAACATGTGCACTAATGCAGTCAAAGGCATTGAAAGATGTACCAGTCAAACCTAAGCGGATTCCTTTTGTTCAAAACGTTATTTTTTAAACTAAACTACTTGCACAGATCAGACTATCTCAGAAGAAAACATAAACCAAAACACTTGTCAAATAGATTAAATAACAGGATACTAATGTAACCAAATTTAGGTCAAGCAAAGTAGAAAGAAAAAATTAATCCTGATTAAAAAATATAATGAACAGTTTAATACGATATGACGTGCTTGTCTAGAAAACATGTCTATAAATTAAAAAAAGGAAATCCGGTTTGAGAATAAAACATTAAAATAAAATTAGTCCTACGCTAGCAAGTAGATGGGTTTAGCTATCCAAATTATGTTTAGGAATTTTATGGTTTGAATTTAAAATTTTTTCTGTTAATTTTTTCATAGGAACCCACACAGCAAGTTTCTTAGCAAAGATACAGAAAAGGAACAAATTCTATCTTTACTTACAATTCTGTCAGCAGTAAAATGACTCCATGGCACCAGTCTTTATCAAATAGAATTGACTGATGCTGTGAATCAGTGACTCAACTAATTCTCATAACAATGTGAAAAGATTAAAATTTAACTGTTCCAGTTAACAGTTACAGCAGAATAAATATTACTTCATGATAAGAATAGAATATCAGAAGCTAGGAATCCTAAATGCTAATCTCTGTGGTCTTGTCACTTTGTCTTTTTAAGGCTCTTATTTCATTTGTAAATAATAATTAAGTACTTGATCTGGCAATTATTTAACATTTCCAGAATGAGATAATTTGATGTCACTGGATGAAAAGTGCATTCACTTTAAGTAAAATGTAGTATTTTAGTGTCCCTTAGTTCATAATAATTCTAGTTTAGAATATATTTTATGATTATATAAGATATCCCTTTTGCTTACACACAGAAAAATAATTAAATCCTAATGCAAAGTTAAATAAAGTCCCTGAAAAAAGTTAACACTTTCTCTCTCCTATTTATCCTATTACCTTTTTGGCTAGCAACACTAACTAATTCATACAAAAGGAACTCTGATATCATCTTAACGAATGTTCAAACATACTCTCCCCTCTCAACAAAACTTCCCCAAAGATTAACGGGAAAGAGGTTCTCAAGCTGAGGGTAGACTGTAGGCTGGCATACAACATACTTTAAAACCTTTCCTTTGCTCTGATCTCTTGGTAGTTCTCATATTCTCTCATAAAACCAGAGCTAGTGCAGGTTTTGGTGCGTTACAGGATCCCTTAGGAAGCTGCCATTATCTCCTCTCTTAACCACATAATAGAAAAAAAAAGAAGAGAGTACCATACACAGACCACACTGAGGAAGGAGAACTTGGAATTTTTCAACTGGTAACCTTATTTTCTGTAATCTTCAAAAAGGACCCATTCACCACCACCTTATTGTGATACAACAGGAAAAAAATATGTCCATCTAGCAGGAATAGGGAAGGGGAAAGAAACTTATATTAGCAATGCGGCAAATTTTCTAAGCAAAAGCACAGACTAACAAACGATATTAGAAAAGTTATATATTTATATCATGAAATAAAATCTTCCTGATTATTTCAATTCCAGTAAGTCTGTAGGAGGGACTTTTAATTGCCCTGAAATATGAGGGGGAAAAAAGGGAGCCTCAGTGGAGAAAGGTAGGCCAGCTGCCTTTTCCTGGACTCCTGTACTTCCTGAGAGGACAGCACAGCACTGGCAGTTACTTGGGGAAGGAACTACCCTCTCCAGCACAGATCTTGGGCTCATGCTCCAGAGCAAATCACTGTTCCTCAGCAGCACAAGGAGGTGACAGAGCAAGATGATGGCCCAGTTGCCTTTGCTCTCTACCCTTATGATTCAGGCAGCAGAGGAGTCTAATGTTCTCCAAAAAAACCAAAAGTTAGAGACTCTTCTGAATCAAATGGTATTTTCCTCTGCTTAGTCTGGATTCCTGCTCACCTGCAGAGAGACCTGATGCACCTTTATCATTCTTTTACATGTCTCAAAATAACTTCTCAGTAATACACTAGTTCTGTTTGCATGGGTACACAATCACTGTGAACTCTGGTGTTCGTGTCTTAACCAAGCTGTGACCATCCAAGAACCAATGCACAGGATGGGTGTATAAAATCCCCTATAAGCTGTTTTCCCAGTGCTGGCTGCTGAAAGAGTTCACCTCACAGTGTAACTCATCCACATTCTTACAGGCCATTATAAAATTGGGGTTTGCTACAACGAAAAGATGCCACCACCGGGAAGCTGAGGCTGGAAGAAAACACTCACTTGTAAACAGCTACAACCTGTGTGCTTTCTCCAGCCTGTCCTCCCACCACAGACCTCACGCCTTCCAGCTGATCCAAAATGTACCAGCTTACTTAAACTGAAACTGCTGTTACTTGTGAGATCCATGACTGCTAAGGCCCCACAAATTTATTTGTGTAGAGTTAGTACTCTGTCGGTGTTTGTGTCACTGCTAAACTGACTCGGGTAGAGTTATTTGAAAACTACAGCTATCACTTACAAAGAAAAAGGGGGATGTCAGTGCTGCAAAAATTAGCTATTCTATTTTCTGTGTTCTAAAATGAAGGACTAATGTGAAAAATAATAACATGACCTTTAGCATATATATGTAGGTTCAAGACCAAGAAATACACTTCAGTATTGAAGATCAATTACCAAAAAGCAATTGGCTAAATTAATTAGAAATGTGAGATATCTGGTTCCTACATTCATAATTTTAAATGTAAACTTAAAAAATATTACTGGAAAGCATCAAATGCAAAATTAATATTTTATAGCCAGACAAGAAATATAGTAAAATACAGACATAAAACATAGATTCCTGTTCTGAGGTGCACACATTCCTTTAAGTGGTATTAGAAAATTCTGGCAAACAAATCCAAGGACGACAGATGTCAGTGGAAGTTCATTACTATCATCTTCATATTTCCATCTCTGGAGAAAGATGCAACCTCTTGTCTTGCACATCATACAATTTTCTTTGACACTTTCACTTAACAGTTTCTCTGAATGGTAACACCCATACTCTCACAAAACGTATGGAGGTTATTCAATGATCAGAAGCCATCTAGACAACAGACAGTTTCTCTAAATTTTCTTAAGGTACAGTGTGAACCCTGACTCACATGGAAGACAGTAAATAATCAACACTGATTCCTGCAGCAATTGAAGTTCTCCTGGCAGCTCTCCCAGCAAAGTACCAACCAACCTGTTCAGTTTATGATACCTAGCAGAATTGCAGCCTGACAAAGGCTGACTGCAAACATGGCCTTTTTCCAGTGCTTGTCAGGACGAGTTCAAAAGATATACTCACCAGGCATAGCTATTTGTAGATCCAGTGATTGCAAATAAATTATTCCAATTTGCAATAGTAGCAAATTTAACCTGCTATGGAGTTAATAGTTACTGCTTCCAAAAGCTTCGTTTTGTAGGGTGTTGCAAGAATCATCGATATTAATTCTGCCTTGGAAAGCACAGCTCAGGAAGATCAGCAGGCTGAGGTGTCACGCACTTCAGTGAGATACATTCAGCAGCACCAGCCCAGCAGTTGGAAAAACAGGCGGAAGATTTTGATACAGGTTTCCACAGGACGCAAGCGACAATATACTTATTAATTTAGGAGGAGCGGGGAAGAGCAACGGCACTTGCTACCAGTTTGTAGCTGTACCCGAACGAGGTGTAACTTCACTCCCGCACGACGCCCGTGAGGGACAGCGCCGTGTCCCCGGGACAGCCCAAGGCCACGGCGGGACACCCCGCACGGCACCCTCTGCGCGGGCCATTTGTCCCTCGCCTGACGCTCAGGGCACAGCAGGCGTTCACAGCTCTCATCCCCAGCTCACTGGAGTGATTACGGCACTGGCCCTACGCCTGGCCCGCAGAGAAAACCCTACAGTTCAACCAGCGCCCGCAGCGACACGATCCGTATCACTGATCGGCAAGGCGGAGTCTGAGGCGGCTGGGCTAAGGTACATCCTCACTGACGGGGGTGGGCTGAGGCGGCTGGGCTAAGGTACATCCTCACTGACGGGGGTGGGCTGAGGTGGCTGGGCTAAGACAGATCCTCACTGACGGGGGTGGGCTGAGGCGGTTGATCCCTCCTTGCCCCGGGACCCAACCCCGACGGAGAGCTCGTAGCCCCGCCCAGTGGATCCCGCCCGGGCGCCTCGGCCGCCGCACGCGCTCCCCGCCGCCGAGCGTCCGCGCCCCAGAAGGACTACAGCTCCCTTCATGCAACGCGCGACGGCGTCACGCTCCCTCGCGGCGGGGCGCCGGCGTCGAGTCACGCCCGGCGGCGCGCGCTGCATGCCGGGCGTCGTTGTTCTCCGAGCGTCTTCTCCAGCCCCGCCCCGCGGGAGGGGCGCGGTGCCGGGCCCGGGAAGCGCCCCGTCCCCGCCTCTCTTCGCTCTCGTTCCCCGTGTAAATTGGTTTTGGGTCCCTCGCTGAGTAGCGCCTTAGGTGTCTTCCTGAACAGGTCTCCGTGTTCTTCCGCAGTTCTCGTAAGTTCCTGCGCATCCCGCAACGCAGTTAGAGCCGGTTTGTCCTTCGGCGCTCGCCGTAGGCCGCCGCCCTCCCGCTGCCGGCGCCTTTGTGCGGCGGCGGAAGGGGCGCAGGGGCGGCGGAGCGGGACCGGAGCGGCGCAGGAGGCACCGGCAGGTGCGGGGGCCGAGTGGCGCTCGGGCCGCTGCTGCCCACGGGGAGTGAACGCTCCTTCCCTGGGGCTCGCCCTGCGGAGCGAGGGCCGGGCGGCAGGGTGGGGCTGGGGGCGGCCTGGCCGGGGCTCCCTGAGGGGGAGAGACCGGGGAGTGCCGCCGCCTCCTGGGCCGCGGGTGTGGGGGAGGACCCTGCCGGGGCTGCCGGGCGCGCTCCCCGGTGCGGCCCCCATGGGGTTTGGGATGGGGTCTTTGGTTCTGGCGGCACCAGGTTCGTGCCGCTGTCAGCCCCGGGCGGGGCGGGGCGGGGCGGGCGCCCCTCTCGCTCCTCGGGAATCCCTTCCCTAGGCGGGCGGGGCGGGGACCCGCGGTGTGACAACGCGCCTTCCTGGTGCTGTGCCAAAGTGACACGGAATGCCATTCAAGAAAGCCAACCGTAGAGTATTTATTTATTGGTACTTAAATGTTTAAGTACTGGTAGACGTATGAGGCTTGCAGCATTTTGCATTCTTGTCTGTGCTTAGGTGTGCAATGCAAACGCAGGTATTCTTAATTTTGAATAAGTGCGTAGTTATATTACTAATGCATAATCCTGTGTCCTCGGTGTCAAGCTTAGTGTAAAAAGCATTTATTGTGGAACCACTCAGTTGTTGTAGAACCACTTCTACATTTTCTTTTCAGACTTAGGTTTGCTTAAAAGCGGTAAAATTAGGCTGGTCTCCCTTTAGACCATTCACACAGTTTTTCATACCTGTGTTCTAAATCTTTGTTAAGTTCTAAGTTTGGGAGTTTCCCACCTTTTGTTGTTGACCTTCTCATCTGTATCTGAGTTAGTTATATAGCAAAACTTTCTGTAGCATTTTTGTCTTTAAAAGATCCACCAATTTCTTAACAGTGTACAAAAAGTTTGGGGACAAAAATTGATAATACACATATTTTATAGTTTTCTTTGACCATCACACTTGTACTTACATTGTCTTGTAGTTTATAGTAATGCTACTAAATCTCTTAATAAATATTTTGAATCATACAGTATGTAGAAGTATATATAGTTTACATACTAAGTTATAGTGTGCCGATATTTAGCTGTTGAAGTGAAAAGTGAAAGATAAATACTGTCTTGGTGCTCTCCTTGCTGTTTTCAGTCTCAGTTGGCTCTGTAGCTGTACAGAATCCTATGGGAAAATCAAATACTCCCATCTTCAGTACCTAATGTTTCTTTCAAAGTAGTTCCTTCAAACAGCATCAGAACTACCTTAAGAATGGATGCTGTCACCATGTCATAGTTCTGTCTGTTTTAAATCAATCCCTTGAGAATGTGTTAAGTGAAAGAAAAAAGGAAATAGGAATGTGATTTTTTTCTTCCAATTATTAGTGACTTTTCAGGCTTCTGGTCGTGGTAAGCTAGTGTAATTTCTTTAAGGATAGCTTCTTTAAAGGAAAGCTGCTCTCTTAAAAAAAACTCAGCAAACGAAAAACCCCAAACAACCAAAACAAAACCCAAACAGTGATGTGATTTCTGTTGATCAGCATTTCAGCCATGTCGGACAAAAGTGAGCTGAAGGCGGAGTTGGAGCGCAAGAAGCAGCGATTGGCTCAAATCAGAGAGGAGAAGAAGAGAAAGGAGGAGGAGAGAAAGAAAAAAGAAGTAAGAAATAATTTTCGCTTTGAAGTTTGGCTTTGCATATGTAACTTGCCCAAAATTTAAGGTTAGGTTCACATGATCATTTGCTACGTGTAGTTCAGGGAGTGTCTGTTTAATGGCTGGTGCCAGTACAAATGTAGTATTTCCACTGTCTGAGGAGAGGAAACAGCTGCTGTTTTCTTTAGAATTGTCCATACGATGTTATGTATTAATTCTGGGGTTTTTTAATCCTACACTGGTATAAAGTTCTGATTTCTAAAACTACTTTTGTGCATGTAACATCATTAATCAAATCACTGTAAACTATTACCTGAAAGCTCTGCTTAATAAGTTGGAGTGGTGTTAACTTATTTCTGAAGTACAGTCCACAGGATGTCTATATGAGTTGTCTGACTGTCAGTATTATCATGGTACAAATACTGTGCTATGGTCTTGTGCTCTTTGACCCATCCATAGGGTGAATTTTAAAGTCAGTACTCAGGATGCATATAGTACTTGTGTGTTAGACTTGGTTTGTTAACATTGTCTTCTGGATTTCTGTCTCCTAAAAGATGTGACAATCAGAGATTTATTGCTATTTCTCCTGAATGCGGATTATGCCTTATAAAAGAAACTTTTGCTGTAATGTTTTGGTGTTTGGGGATACTTTTTCAAGACTTCTTTGTGTTTTGGTTATAATCTGGTTGGTGTTCTAAATTAGGATATGACTGAAGACTGGACAGCTGCCAACTACATGATTCAGACAAAAAGGAGAGGGAAATATCTCAAATCATGTTCTAATGATCTTGTACTAATGTATTGCCTGTATCTGAGATTCCACATGTGATACAATAGCTTAGCAGCTGAGAACTTGCTCTAAAATTTGGGAATTGCTTTTTAAAAAAGCAGTTAAATGATTGTGGAAAGATACAGAGTGTAGTAGAGCTTGCCTTATGTCTAAATTAAAGAGGAGGAGGTGTAGGTTTTTGAGTGGGTTTTTTTAAAATCTAGCAGATAATAACACAACTTAAAGATAACTACTTTTCCTTGATACAGTCATTGTAATTTCAAAATTGTAACAATATGACAATGTCTCTAAAACACTTTCATACACAGATACAGATTATTGTGTCTTCAGTCTTTGCATTTTACAGTGCTTAGCATTAGCGTAAAAAAAAGGTATTCTTAATCTTATGAAGTGTTATTCATTGTGGCAAACTTTTTGGATGTTTATATATGTCTTTTAAAGACAGTACCAAAGCTACAGAACTTTGTTATTCCTGTCTACTTTATCTACAAAAAGGACCATCAGAATTACTGGAGTCAAATACTTAACCCGTATGATGATAGGTTTCAGAAGAACAAAGAAGTCCTATGAGGTCTCAAAATAAATGAAAGGTTAAATGCTGTTAAATGCTATAACTTAATTATTGAATCACTTTTAGACTGACCAGAAGAAAGAAGTTCTTCCTGTACAAGAAGAATCTGATCTTGAAAAGAAGAGAAGAGAAGCTGAAGCATTACTTCAGAGCATGGGGTTAACACCTGACTCTCCCGTTGGTAGGAATGTTAATATTTGTTTGAGATGAATGTTTGAGATTTTTTTGTTTGTTTTTTTGGGGGGGGGGGGTGTTGGTGGTGGTTTTTTGTGGTGGTGGTTTGTTTGTTTGTTTTGGTTAGGGTTGAGGTATTTACATATCTAAAATAAAAATTCTCTGGCCACTTTTTTGGGGGAGTGTACATGTCTGGTTTTAATACTAATTTGTCCTCATGGTCTTTGGTATAAATACCAAGTGATGTGCTTCAGTACACATTACATAACACTCTTTTGTAAAATACGTGTTTTACCCTTAGTGTGTTATTTGAAGTATATTAGTTAAAATATATAAATATCATGTATGTGTTTTATCCCCCCCCCCTATTTTTCCTGCACATTATTCTACTGTACTTTTTCTCCTTACTCTTTTTCATAATGCCAAATTTTAGTGCCAGTATTTTTGTTTGGAGTTGGCGTGTTTCCTTTCTGTATCTTTTACACCCTTGTTTTTCTTATGTCATTTACCTGACTGACTTTGATGGAGCATTAGCAAGGCTGAGTATAAAAATTAACTAGCAAGGGTGATGACTGATACCTGTGCAGCATATTGGTTGTTGATTTTTACCTTTACGTAGACACATTGCTCTGGAAGATGAAAGCAAAGAGTGTGATAATTCAACTCCACTTTTTGTCTCTAACTCTGAAATTGAGGAGGTTTAAAGCTTGTCAGTTTGGCTGATTGGTGAGGTTCTATTTCAACTGGGTTTGGAAATAACTAATAATAATTTCTTATGGATATAGTATATCTGTGATTATATTTTCATAATTGCTTTTGCATAATCCTCAAGCAGTCAAAAGCAAGCATGGAATAAACACTCTTACTGCTGGTTCCATTCCAACAGCCACAGCAGTCATTTCTGGTAATTTGAACTCTTTGCATTGTTGAGAGAGTGCATTTGGGCTATGTTAGCACTGGCATACAGCTTTTTAAGTAATCAGTTCTGACCTACTACTGATTTTGCTTGCTAGACTAATGGTTGAACACTTCCCTTGCATAAAGTTTTGCCAAGGCAGTTGATAAGACTTTTGTAGAAACTTAGGGCTATTGGTTTTTTTCAAATCTGTGAGAGGATCCAAAAACCACAGAATAGTCAGTCCTCAAAGCAAGTTGTTGCATAGGCTCAGAGTAGCTGTTCATGAAGAGCTTGGGAGTGTTGACATCCAAGACTGGTGCACAGCCCTGCATGTTGTGGTTAATTCCACTGAGCATCTACTTAACCACACCCTTCAGTGGAGGGTTTGCAGGGGATTCATTCTGTTCCCTTTCAAGATAACCAGATCTGATGTGGATCCTAAATCAAGCTAATATATCCTTGGTACCTCGGAATTAGCATGCCTAAGGCACAGGCTCCTTTTCTGCTGGCAGATGCAGTGATCCTGTCCCTGAGCTGAAGGTAACTCATGGCTGAGCTGCTTGGTGTGCAGGAAGCTTGTGTGCTGGCACTGTCGGTGGAGGTGGATACCTTGACGTTAGATTCCTTCATAGAAAATTGTATTAAACATTCCTAAGACAAATCCTGTCCTATTAACTGCCAGAGAGAGAGAGAGAGAGAGCTCTCTTATGGGAGGAGGGACCACAGCAATGTCAGTATGATTTTGATATCTACTGTACTTCTTATATAAGAAGCCATAAGTTAGTGAACCAGAATTACTTTCAAGAAGGTATTGTAGCTGAATCGTCTGTTGGGGTAGGTGAAATTTCATTTGTTCTTTTGGTAAGATGTTGGTCTCTCAATGGGATTCCCCCCAGTTACGGGAGGGCTCTCCCGAAAATGGCTTTTCCCACAAGAGGGCGGTGCAGCACCAGCGCTGGGCGCGGGTTCCTCGGGCTGCGCGTCCTGAGACCTCAGAATTCCTCTCAGCGCGCCTGGTAATGCTCAAAAACAGCGATAGAAGGGCCTGTGGGCGTTTCCTTTGGGGTAAATTAATCGTGCACGGCGATAAGGAGTTGAAGAATATACATCCCTATTTATATAAATATGTGCGAATTAACAAAATATAACTCTAAACCTATAAAAAATTTCTCTCCTGTTGGAAGAATGATTTTTTTAAAAAAAAATTGAGGAATTCACCGTGGGTTTTCTAAAATTAGGGGAGAATTTTTTTCAGCCAAAGTCGTGTCTCTGTTTTGGGATGGGACGGAAAAATTCTCTCGAATTCACAATATACTTGTGATTTCAGGAAATTCTGTAGAAATCTTGCAGATCTAAATTCACAGTTCTTCTATGCCTGACCCTTGACAGAGTAGATACCAGTTTATGTACATAATTTGTGTTCTGTTGATTAAAGGTACTTTTTAAGGGTTCCTAAACAGTGAATGTTTGACATATTACTGAAAAATGAAGCATATGAGTAGCTTCAACACACCCCCTGATTCCTAAGTATCAACCCTAAGTTTCATTAAATAATAGATTTGGCTATTTCTAAAAAAAGTTAAAAGAAATGTCAAAATAACTTTGTGTTTGTATCAGATTGCATGGTATCATTCACTATTATGTATCAGTTGCAAAAAACATGTTCCTTTTTAAAGTGTGAATGCAGTCTTCACCTGTATGCTGAAAATGAACTGACTCTTAAGATAAAGTTTCAGTATAGCAGTACTAGACTGTTTACTGTCAATTAAAAAAGAAAATCATCCTCAAAACCCAACAGTAGAAACTTTATTGTAAGACACAAGATTTATGTGGATTTGATTCAAACCAGAACAAAAATAACTGCATGCTGCATGACAAAGCCACTTTTTGGTCCACATTTTAGCGATCATATATTTTGAAACAACATTGCCAATTTAACACTTTCATTGTCTAATTTTTAACAAAGACTGATGTCAAAGCTGTATTAACAACTATCCTTTTTTATGTTTAAGCAACGTGATCTCGTGGAAATTACCCTTTGAAAATCGGTGTCATCATTTGTCAAAAGTTCAGTTTAAGGATATTTTTTCAGTTCATTTTCTCTTAAATGTCTTTCGCTCCATGTTTTTTTTTTTTGTACGCCCCAGATGCATAAATGCCAAACAATTGCATGAAAGTCCAGCATGAATTGTTAACATTGTCTTTTCCCCTCTCTTTCTGCTGTTCATTTTCATCCATGTATTTTTTTTGTTTGCCATCACTTTTTTTTTTTTTTTTAATACTTCATTTTAAATTAATTTGAAAACATCCTAAGCTGTGCAACCTCTGCGAGTAGTAACAGCGGATACCTGTCTGTTTCACTATTTAGTCCCTCCTCCTACCTCTCCGTCTTCCAAATCCGTGAGTACGCCAAGTGAGGCTGGGAGCCAGGACTCCGGAGATGGTGCTGTTGGATCTAGGTACGTCACTTTCCTTGTCGTGTTGCTTTGCTCACTACTTGTATTTTGAATAACTGAGCTTCAGAAGGAGTCAAGATTAATTACTTGATTATAATAGCATGAGGTTACAGTGTACAGGATTGTTTTGCAGAAGTGCTTTACTTTAAAATTTGAAGTGCAACTACAATAATGTGGAGTTGTTTAAACTTGCAAGTTTAAAGTAGAATGATTGTCTTGGGACAGCAGCAAACAGGAAAAGTCCAACTTCTGGGCTCTTCCAGCTTTTTCTAAAGAAGAGTGTGTATGTGTATAGTGTATTTCCCTTTTTCCTCAGTCCTAGTTGGTCTAATAAAAGATAATGTCTACAGACTTTGCATTACTTCTGGTTTTAATTTTTCCTTACTCAGAACCGTATTTCTCATTATTTCACTTTGCAGCCGTCTGTGTAACACAGCTACAGCACTTGCAGTCTCTCTTATTTTGCCAAAACATAACACCATCTTAATGCAGCCACAGTCATTTTGGTCTTTTTTCTTTGCCAATACTTGCCCCATCTATTTGACCATTTCTTTGTACATGATGATTTGAGACAGGCTGCTGTAAAGTAGAGTCAGATAAATATTTGTTATATATTCAAAGTGGTGATAAGGTGGGAAACACTACTTCCAAAGGGTATTCCTACTGTTTCCTGTGCATGATCTGCGAATAAGAGCAGTAGCTGCCTGTTAATATTGGTAAGATATTTTCTCAGCAAATTAAGTTCCTGTACTTAAAATTTACTGAATATGCATTGTGGATGAAATTTAGTTAAAGCACAGTAACCTCAGCAGTTATCATCAGTTACTTTTGATCATATACTTGTTTTGGAGAAGGAATGAGTATTTAGACCACTTTGAAATATCTTTTAAAAAGACTGCAGTGGCATCTTGTATACATGTGGATCATGCATTCTTAATTATATACAGTCTTAATCTGCAAATATTCAAAATGTTAATGACCTGAACAGCAGTTTTATGGTGCCTATTTCTGAGTAGAAATCATTATGTTAAAACAGAGAATACATCAGGCAGCAAATATGAACCCAAACTTTTTTTTTTTAACAGTGCCCAGGTGTGATCTTGTTTGTCCATCATGGTAATTAAGAAACAATGTAGTTGTTCCTTAACTGGGTAACAAGCAGATTTTAATTATTTTAAATATGTGATTATTGCTTATTAAATAGTAATTTTATATTTAAATTTACTATCTGGAAGAATAAACAAGAAGTATTCGATGATAACTTTTTAAAAAGAAAAGAACTTTTTCCATTCATACCTAATTTAAATTCACAAGGAAACAGTATGTATAGGCCACATACCTGTAACTGAACACCATGTGGTGTAGTAAATTTATTTCTACCTCATCAGTGCACTCTGCTCTCTGATTGTATGTTCTCAAACATAGTAACACAGTGTTGTATGCATACATTTTCTTATGAAACCCTGAGAAAACTCATACCCTAAGCCTCAGTACCTTCATGCATTTTCAAACTTTAAATCTGTGTCAGGATTGTGGTATTAAAGGCATGGAGGTGTGAATGTACAGCTACATTGAAGGCACTACAGAGTCCCTGTAAGAGTCCCCTTGCTTATTCTCTGACCACTGGATAATATTCTTCCACTCCCCCGGGAAAGAGGTGTCAGTATCCCAGACTATTAGTACAAGTTCATACATTTCTAACATACCCATACATTTGAACCTGAAAGTTGGACTCTTTGATGTCACTTGGTCTTTTTTCTGGTATTTCACAGGTGACTCGTATCAATATGAGATGTGTTAGAAGGCCTCTTCTGTGGTGCTGAATCTTGTCAGTAACTCTTTTACTAATTAGTAGAACAGTGTTCAGACTGCTCCTGCTGTTACTTCCATCTGTCTTGCTTTGTTTTCATCAGTAAAGAGTTGTTTCCTAGTTTGAACCTGTTTTTTTCCCTTTTCCTCAGTTAAGAGTATAAGTTCAAGACTAGAAATGAATACAGTTGATTTACTTTTTGGCTAAGTGGATGCTTCATAGAACTAGTTCAAAAGCAAAAAAGACTTTTTAGAGATACTGGAGGCATTCGGAATGTACCTGGATACAGGGTAGTTCAGGCATATGTGGAAGAATGGGCACTTCTGTTAACTGAAGCTTGTAGATAAATTCATTTAACTCAGGGTATAACAAACAACTGGAAAACTAGAGAAACAGTGGTTTACATCATTTTGGTACATATGTAATAGTTGAATTTTATCTCAGAATGTTATCTTTATATTAAAAGAATATCTCTGAGAAACATCTTAATTGTTTATCCTGCTCTGCTTGTTGACTTCAACTATTTTAAAAGACAGACTGTCCCTGGCACCACTGCAACAACTCTTGAAAGTGAAAAGAGTGCTTTGAAAGCAGGAAAGCTCCCTCAATAAGGGCTGGATCTTAAGCAGGTGCAAGTTGGAGCGTTTTATATTTGTAGCCCTTTCCCCAGGTTCCTCTCAAATGAGATTGAGAAAGTTGAGAAAATGTTTGACAAAGTATTGTGGTGATGCAACATTTGTATCTCTAGCTAAGTTACCCTTTGCAACGTGAAGTTTTGGGTGGTGGTTTGGTTTTGCTTATGATTGAACATGAAATGCAATATACAGCTTGAAGTCTCAGGCACCAGATTAAACTCCAAGCTTAATTCTCTTTGGTCAAGAATGATAGCAGAGATGTAACAAATAAGTATACTCAAAGTAATTGACTTCAGGCTAAAATCATGTGTTTTCTGATCCACAAAAGATATGAAAAGGTTTTGGAGATAGAGGTGTGAAGTTATTGCTGTGGATGTAATCGATTTGCTAGATATGAAGACAGTGGATTTGTAATTCTTAATTAAACTATGATTAATACTTCTAATGCATACTTTCTACAAGAACAAGGTAGTGCATGACACTCGTATTTATGAGCTTTTATGGCATTGTGTGTACATTTTTCAGATCAACTTTGCTTTTAGGAATTCTGCACCTGGTTTATAGGAAAGTTACCATGTATTGGTTGAAAATGTAAAATTACTTATTTTCTTTATTCAAAAATATGGTATTTTTATATATATATAATAATATCTGAGAATTTCAGAAAAAAACATGCTTGTTAATCTGTTAATCTCTTACAAGTGCGTTTTTAAAATTCAGCCCAAGCCTGATAGCAGCCAATAGACTACGTGAAAATTTGTGAAGAAAGGATGAGGGCTAAAAATGAAGGGGGAGGGAATATTGATTTCCCCCTTCATATTTCTTCTGATACAAAAGCAACTTGAAATAGATCCATTCTGTTCATTATTCCACATGACTTTGAAACGTATTATTAATCCAAAGCCCACTATTTCTAAAAGATTTTAAGTATCTTAAATGGAGTTGGCTCTAACTCAGATGACACTTACAAGCCCAAGGCAGTGCTTAACCCATAATTACTGCAATGTCACATCTTGGAAACTCTAGCACTTCTCTATCCCAGTGGAAATGCTTTTTTACCCCACTACCAAAAGGCTTATGTGTTGACTCATTTCCTTTACCAATATGACAGTTTCCTCCACATATTTACTGCTCTGGGCAAGTTTGCATTATGTTAACAAATCTGTCTTCATATGACATGAACAAATTTGAACAGATTTTAAAAGGAATGTGAAGTTTCTAGTGGTTCTTGTCAGTATTTTTATTTGCCTTTCATAAGAGCTACATTTTTTGCAGGTCTTTAACTTTCAGTCTTTAAAATAGTTTAATTCTTTGCTGATAGCTCTGAATTCTGTGTTTGCTTCTTAACTTTTATAATTACTGCATGTGTTATTGCACTGAGTGCTGAATTTCCCATAACTGATGTTGCATTGCCTCGTTTCTTGTGAATAATGAAATAACTATAAGCTTGCTGTAACTCTAGAATTTTATAGTGTGTATTTGCTTCGCTAATCTCTGGCCTTTTTTGCTAATGCTGCATGATTGTTCAACCTGGGGTATCAGGACGCTGCATTGGGATACTGATCCATCAGTTCTTCAGCTCCACTCTGATTCCGATCTGGGGTATTGCATAGATTTCTTATATTCCCTCTTTCATATGCTTATGGATAATAAGTATAAGAGCTTATTTTTTCTTTAACACTTCAAGTTGTTGTTGTTGTTAAGAAACTGTTGTGTAAGTGATAGAAATTCACTGTCCCTAGACCTAGCACAATTTGCTTGTAATGGGAAATTTTTATATTATTTAATATACATTAGATGCTTATTTCTAATAACAAAACTTATTTGTGTTTTCCTTTGAGTCTTTCTTTGACAAAATGTAAACTTTAGGAAGTAATTTATTTAATATAAAAAAGTTAGAATGACTGTATTTAAAAACAGAGCAACTCCCGTTTTTTCTTATAAATATGTTTATAAAAACTGTATCTCATTATAAGCACTTACTAGAATCTGTATTGTGCTCTAAGAATTATGATTCTGCTCACCAAAACCTTTCAAAAGGTGTTACTCTTCCACTTTTATCTTAGGAAAGGAGTAGATAATAAACAACTCAATTAGATATAGGTAAATTGTTGGATCATTGCAGTATTATTAGAGGACATACTGCAATTAGCTTTTATAGGAAGCTACAATGACTGAATTAATTTTGTGCCAGTTTTGGAAGTACATTATATATTGTAGTTTGATGTTAGCTATATCTACCTTTTTAGGATCTTCCATAAATTAAAGCCAGAAAGCTCAGAGGTTTTCAGTATTGTGCTCTGGAATAACATATTATGGATAAATACTGTTAGAGCTGAACAAAAAAGGGCACCAAAGTTAAAAGACTAGGAAATGCTTTTCCCTGCAGAATAACTAGGTTGGTTTGCAAACTTTAAAATCCTAGAACTGTTGCTCTACAAACATGACTTGTCAGCAGATCTGTTCCACTGAAAATGGGGATGTGTCATATATGTGGCAGTACTCTGGTCAAACGGAAAGAGCAAAAATTTAAAATTACATCCTACAGTCCAGATATTTATATATGCACATATTTCTTTTTGTCACAGATGTATAAATAGCTGATTTTAAATAATAATGATAAAATATTAGTCTTAATTGTGTGACTTCTTCAGAGTTGAGCTTTCACTGGATTTAAGTTTGACTAAGCAGTGCTGTGACAGGATGACTTGGGTATTATTGTGGGCAAAATATGAAATAATTAATAAAGTTAATTTTTTTTTCTGATCTCTGTATTAATTTTATTTAGACGTGGACCTGTTAAACTTGGAATGGCCAAAATTACACAAGTTGACTTTCCTCCTCGAGAAATTGTTACATATACAAAGGAGACCCAAACACCTGTTATGACTCAGCCAAAGGAAGGTGAATGATTAACTTATTGCTACCTAAGTTATTTTTTGGTGTCTTCGATTATTATAACAATGACTGGCTGAATTGAAACCAGCATTTGTGATCTTGAAACTTAATAAGGTAAATGAAGGTTGATATGTGAGATAATTGATATAAATTCTGTTATTAAATTCATACAGGTCTTGCTAACTGTCATTCTGCATCTTGTTTAACATCACTCTTACTACTAATACATGGTATTTTCACACTCCTAGTCACTGTTCAGATTAGACACTGAGTTGCTTAATTAGCTGACAGCTGATAAATAAATGGGATATATTTTGCATTTATGACGTTTTAGAATACACACACAACTTGGCACATGTAGGACAGGGACATGATTTGAGACAACTGGCTTGGCTTCACCAAGGGCAAGTCCTGACCGACCTACTGGCTTTCTACAGTGGAGTGACTACACCAGAGGACAAGGGGAGGGCTACACATGTCGTCTCTTTGGACTTCTGTAAGGCCTTTGACACAGTCCCCCACAACACCTTTCTCTCTAAATTGGAGAGAGATGGATTTGGTGGGTGAACTGTCAGTTGGATAAAGAATAGAATGAACAGCTGTATCCAGAGGGTGGTGGTCAATGGTTCAGAGTCCCAGTGGACATCAGTGACAAGTGATGTCCCTCAGGGGTCCATATTGGGACTAGTGTTATTTCATACCTTTGTTAGTGACATAGACAAAGGAATTGAGTGCACCCTTGGCAAATTTGCAGGTGACACAAGGCTGAGTGGGGTGGTTGACGTGCCTGAAGGATGGGATGCCATCCAGAGGGACCTCAACAAGCTCTAGAAGTGGGACCATGGGAATCTCATGAGGTTCAACAACACCAAGTACTTAGGTTGGGACAAATTTGCTTTACAATGTTGAAATACTTGAATTTAGCTGCAAACAAAAATACTAGTCTTGACCTAACTTGTGTGTAGTTCTACAACACAATCTCTTGGTAGTTTAATGTGACTGACTTTGAGTATGTGTCTTTGCTAGTAATTTTAGTACCTAATTCTACATTCATAATTTTGCATTTTCCTGCTCTTTAGTATGTGAACTTTTGGGTATTTATGCAAATACCTCCAAACTTCATTATTCAGAGAGCCAGAGGATATGCTTTTTTGCTAACTGTGCTTCTTTTCCATTCTTCATTTTGTCTGTATCCCTGCACAGATAAGTGTTTAGGGTTTTCCTGCTTTCGTTTCTCCTATGACCTTAACGTTTCCTTTCTCTAATCCCTCAGGTCTCTTTTTCTTCCCTCTGTCAGGTTCATGGAATCTGAAGACTCCGTTCATAGTTTATGTGCTTGAAGAGTTTTATTTCTGCTGCCTGCTGACAGTGGAAATTGCTTGGGATTGTATGATCTGAGTTTCACAGTGGATAGGCTGTAGTAGAGGTTTACTGTAGTGCAGTTGGAAAGGTGGTCATTTTTATTTCTACATTTACCAGAAAGCTCTCTAATACATGTGTTGTCTCCTGATCCATTCCACCTTAGAAAGACTGATTTCTCTAGGGCCATCATAAATTTTTTTAATGTATGTGTGCTTACAGGTACCTTTTTATAATATTAGCAAAGATCTTTTTGAGGTCTGTCTTAAGACTGCTTGAATACATTCATAATTAAGCTCTGTGTTCACATTTTACAATGACAACACAAATAGGACCTAGGCTTAAAAAAAGAGTAAATCACGCTGCCTCCAAAAAAGGAGACACTAGGTAAGAGATTTTTATTGTGGGAAGAAAACTTTGACCTCTTTAAAAACAATTGACAAAAGCAATATGCTGAATTTTTGGGTGCAATTAGATAAATTTAAATTCTATAAAATGTGTCTTATAGTTTCTTATTCTCACAATCTGAGTTGTTGTGGTTTTTATTTATCTAAGAGCACGTACTGTAAACAAAGTTACCTTGCAAAGTACACTTGAAAGTGGAGCTTGCAACTGAATTTATACCTGCAATAGCTCCTTTGTAAAGGAACAAAGTTGCATCTGAGCTCAGTTAGATCCAGTGTTCACACCTCCGTATAAAATGAAGTGAACTGGACCCTTAATTAATATATCTCGAGATTTTAGAATGCTGCTGGAGCTGTGCTTTTGAATAAAGGAAGATAGAAGCAGTTTTATTAGATATGCTGTGCAGTTATTCTGCAGGTTTAGGTCTGCTTGTGCTGTAGGTTTCATTGTGCTAACACTGATTTGGAAGCGGGGGGGGGAGGAAATAAAAACAACAAAACACCAAATTAAATAGTTCTCTCTGATCCAATTCTGTGTGGCACAGTGGTTTTGTAGTTGTATTGTAATCTGAATTAGGAAACATTCAAACTACAACCAGTCTGTCCCACCAGAGACAGATAAATAGGAAATAGAAGTAAATTAGTTTTAAAACAGTTTCCAGTTGTTATGGAAATGGCAACACATACCAGGTAAGTTAAATAGAAGAGACTTCATGTCCTCAACTAAAAGTTGGCATTTGGAAATGCCTGTTTTGGATTCAGTGTAACAGTTAAATTAATTTTGAAATGTGACAGCTTCCTTGGGTGATGAACAGCTTCCTTGGGTGTGCTAACAGTTCTTACAACTTCCATTATTTTAGTGCAGTACTAATGTGTTGATTTATTATGACCTCGAAGTATTTGAGAAACTGCCTGTCTTAGGAAGATTAAGTCTTTTTTATTGTAAAACAATAAAATTGGGGTCTCCTAGAAGTCAGTTTCACTGAGATTATAGGTTGAATTTTATGTAGAGTGGTAAGTATTTTGTCACAGGAAGTCATTCACTGTATACTGAACTCTGTGGAATCTTAAACTTCCCCATTAATTGAAGTTAATAAACATGTTTCATATAGGAAGATGAACATGTTTCACTATAGGAAGATGCCCACATCCAAAGTACACTTAGAAGGTAAATTTGCAATACTTGTTGGGGTGTTTTTCCTCACACTATTGGTTTGATTTTTTTCTCTTAAATTTTCAATAGCCTTAGTTTTCACCCTCCTTTCCTGTAGCAGTTGTATTTGTTACGTAAAAGAAAATGAAATGATGAAATGGTTCATTGTTATGAGGAATATAGCAGAGAAAATAGGTCCTTTTTTTTCCATGTTCTTTTAGCATGTTCTGTTTCTGTTTTGGTGAGTTTTGTCATTCTGTACATACAGTAATGATGACCATCTTTTTTATTTAGTGACCAATTAAATTATTTTTGGCTTGATAAAAGTGTTGTGCCATACTTGGTGCTGTTCTCCCTTACTTGATAAACTAAGCCTAAGTGTCTCTGTCTGTATGCCATTACTACAGTAACTTGTCATGATCATAACATGAACATACGGTGTTTAGGTTGCTTCATTCCGCAACATCCTTTTTCTGACATCCCCTTTTCTGCTATTTCTCACTGGTGCTGTGTGTAACACTTCTCCTTGTTCTCTCATTGTTCAATTTTGGTGTTGGTCAGCTGGTTATTAGGGCTGTTATTTAACCTCTATTTGGCAACGAATTTTTCAGATCTACTATCTGAAAATACATTTGAAATTATGTTCCATTCCTTGACTCATTTTTTTCTAGCAGGCAGCAGAAATTGTTTCAACAACAAAGATGTAATTCAGATGTGAACTCTGGTATATCTTAATGTTCTGCAGGCTCTATGTTGACCACTACACACAGTATTGTAATCATTGGTGTTAATTCTTTTTTTCTTATCTATACATCTTGCTACACTGGTCTCTACTATACTATTTGGTCTCTTCCTTTGTGATTTGATAACATATTGTTCAAAATCACATGGAAAGAAATTAGCCACCAGTATGCCCAGTAAAGATGTGTTCTGAGTCCTTGAAGTCATTAATTCAAAGAAAGATGGGCATATAGGGGAATATGATTTTGCTCAGCTGTCACAATTAAGGCGGACAGTATTAATGTATTAGCTCCACTCTTTGAGCATTGTCTGCTAATGTCTCCAAGACATAGAATTAAAATATTAAGCAGAGTAATAACAGTATGGTGTATAGGATTTGCTTCTTGGATGCTGTTATGATGAATGTAGCATTTATGCATTTTAATATTTTAATAATAATACCAGACCCTTGTATATTCGTGTATGATCCTTGTGGGTCCCTTTCAACTCAGAGTATTCTGTGGTTCTGTATTATCTAGTACATGCCTTTAAATGTACAGTGAAATATAGATGGGAAAACTTGATATGAAGACATTCAGCTTAACAAAAGCCACCCATTTCACAGATGATTTAACTTTGATTAACCTACTCTGCAGCAACAGATTACTCAGACAACTGGAACTGCACTCTACAGTGTTTATTGCTAGGTGCAGCCTAATTTATAGCACTGCTTTTCTTTCTGTCTTGCCAAAATACATCACAATTTCGATGTTAACTCAAAGTAAAAATTCAGTGGTTCATTAAATCCGTTTTTAGCATTCATTGACAAGAAATTTGTTGCCATTAAAGATTGCATAAAAATAGCAGCTACTTTGCTGCTCAGTTTGTAACCTTAGATCCCCTGTTCGCCTGTCAGAAACAATATGGTGTAAATCCCTTAGCATATTATAATGAATATTCATTAATATGTTGATGTGACAGTCCCATTTCCTGTCTTCACGGCCTTATGACTTTTCCTAGTCTTAGCAGCCTTTTTTAAATCTGAAATTGTATTTGGTATACTGACAATTGAAGTGGCGTAAAATGCCAGTAGGGACAGTCAATAATGAATAAGGAGGATGAAGTTAGGAAGTTCCCTTAAGGTTTCCAAATTGAGCTGGCTGACTTGAAATAAATGCAGTGCGCAACTGTATCGTGGTTCTTGACTTCATAAATGTGGAACTTTTTCAGAAATAGTGTGTCCAACCTTTCAGTCTTTTGGTGATATGTTATTATTATGCCAATTCCTTGCAAATTCCAGCATCTTACTTGTTATCAAATAAATTCAAGATAAAGGAGACACAAGAAAACTAATTAAAACAAACATTTCTTACCTCTTTTGTAGTCCAGTAGTTTAATGCTTCCTTTTTTGATCGTAAACTTCTCTGAGAAAGCATCCCAGGTTTGGATAAGCAGCATTCTAGTTTTGGATAATAAGGTCAAGAACTTGTATATATGTAGGGTTTTTTTGTTTTGGGTTTTTTTCCCCTACAGATCCCTGAATGAGAAAGTTTGCATATGACACTTTTTTAGACAGAAGGTTTTAGATTTATGTAGTTACAGATAAATCAGTGAGATGACATGTTCAATTTCAAGTCTGATACTTCGAGAATATTAAAATAAGTGCTGTATCCTGCATTTAAATGCAGTAATATCAGCTGGCTGTATGCAGTGAAAGTACTATGAAGGAATTTAGAGCTCTGTATAATATATGCCATTTATGTTTCAAACATTAAAAGGCAGGAGCAATCAACTATATGATCTTTTGAATAAAATATGTAGATTAGAAGGTCACTTAGCACTAAGGGGTTGACCGTCTACTTTGACAAGAAGTTGACTCCTGTCACTGAAAATGGTACTTAGAATCAGTGTAGTATGACTAATGGGGGGTTGGGCTGAAATTTCTAATTTGGGACTTTCAAAGCTAGAATAATGTATCCAGGGTGACCCAAAACCAAATCTGTAAATTTGAAGGCATCATTTAATTCTGCAAGATTGATTGGCAGAGTGAACAAGAGGGGGATTTTTATTGAAGTCACTGTAACATGAATATGTGGTCCTGTATTTGTTGTTCTTAAAATCCATGTATGTTAACTCGTATTACATTTTTTATTTAATCATTGTTCATACCTGTAGTGATTTGACATTAAGAATTCCATTCTTTAGAATGGCTATAAGTTATACAGTTTTCAGGTTACAAGTCTGCTGTACATGCGAATCCATCTAAAAAGGAGCAGTGTCTTTCTGTTTCTCTGCGTGATTATTTTGCCCAAAAAAGCTTTCATTTTTTTTAAGTAGCACAAAAGCTGTAATTGGCATGCTTTGTAAGGAAGTGTCAATGTGCAAGAGAGTGGAGATCACTAAGAATTCTTTTACGGGTTCTTTCCCCTTTGCACCACCGCCTCCTCAGCAGGGTCACTGAGATCACTAGCTTTTCTTGAAATGGCCATTTTCACTGGCAGGTGCATTATACCCTGTATTTTCAGATTGTTTTTCCATTCTGAATGTTTGGCAGGTTGATTGCTCTGGCTGCATTGACGGAGAAAGGGCTGACAAATGCGGTTGGGCTGGCTGAAAAGACAGTGATTACTGTTTTCCTTTGTGGCTGATTGAGGCCCTTGAAAGGAAAGATTTTAACCTTCACCATTTGGTTCAAAAGTATGAGCATATATTGAAATCATTCATGCCATTTATCCTAGTTCTGTAAACTTGTCAGAACATAAAAATCGCTCAATTTCAAGTAATGTAGGATTGGCATACGTCATTATCATTTTGATTAAGTTGGAGTTTGTATTATTGTGTGCATTATACGGTGTCATTTAAAGCTTTCTTTCCTGCAGGTACAGTTATATTTTTATTGCCTATACTATGGAGTTAGAAAGATTTTCAGACCTCTTTAAACCTATCACTATGTGTGTGGTTTGGCAGCTGGTATGGCCTACAAGCTGTATTTTGTTTGCAGGGTAAAGGCTTGTCTGTAGACCTCCTGGAGTGCTGGTAATTGCACAGGCTTGCCATTGGGGAAAGACATGATTGGAAGCAGTCAGGCAGAAAAATGTTGTGCCATCCCATTGCCACCTCACAGTAGAGAGACAATCCTAGCAGTACCATCTGGTTGTTGCTATCTAGTCAGCTGGCCTGGCTGCTGGGACCATGGCTTGGCAGCTGGTTCCCATCCCTTAACCACCCCCTTTTTTTTTAACCCTTTTTGTGTGCATGCATGTGGATTTTTTTTTTCCTTTACTTTTTGTGTTAGATAACTTTGAACATGGGTCAGGGAGAGGCTGCAACAAACAAGCCTAGTCCCTGTTGAATACTGTCTCATTACTTGTGATGAGGCATGCAGCAGTCTCCTGCTGCCATTCCTTTGTAAGCAGATGACATAGCTGTTTAACCAATAAAAAGAATCTTTTCAGAAGCTTATTCTAGAAAGTGGATGAAGAAAAGCCAGGAAATACATATTCCAAAACACTAAGTAATTTAAAGGTATTTTCTGGTTTACGGTATTCAAAGAATAAAATGTAGAAATGCAGAAAGTGCTGTAAGCCTTGTCAGTATTCCCGAACATTAACATTTTGTTATTCATTGCAATTAGGGAAAACACATTTTCCTGTAAAGTTCTCATTGCCAAACATGATACAGATAATGAGACTTGCATCTAGAATGACAGAAAAAATGTAATCTCTCTGCTATTATCCTTAGCAAAATTTGCCTCTCAGAATAGCAACCTGAAAGCTAATGTAAGCCATCTTCATGCCATGTGCAGACCCATTAGACTCTGATGGTTTCAGATCGCAGATAAGCAGCTGCTCTGTAGACTTAGACACTTGATTTTTCTTTATTCTGCAGCATTAATGTGTCAATATGTTACACAGAACATGCATCCACCACATGGTTTTGTGTGGAATCGTGAATGCCTGTAAGAGATTTCTGCTTTGGATTCTTTACAATTTCTTGTGTGTCTTAGTTCAGTTTATGCAACTACGTAATTTAGTGCAACTAAAACCCAGGTGTAGACAGTATTCCAATGATATTTTGGTTGCGATAATGTTATCCTGGGGACTGCATTTTACAAATACAACCATTTTAAGCTGCATGATACCATTTTACATCAGCTTATTTGAGATTCTTCTGGAATGTTACTGTTACTCTTTAGAAACACTGACAGTCTCACCATAATGTTTCTCCTTAGATGAGGAAGAGGAAGATGATGTTGTTGCACCAAAACCGTTAGTGGAACCTGAGGAAGAAAAAACATTAAAAAAAGAGGAGGAGGAAGAAGGTACAGTTTACCTCAAGACATTCTCAGTGTGCTGTAAAGAAAGGCATCAATACATTTTTAACTTTTTGTTCCATTCATTTAAAATTAATTTGTTAAATATCAGTCAGCTAGCAAAATATAAAACGTAAAAATTATTTTAAATCATGATAAATATTTGTTTTTCATTCTTGAAAAGAATTGGTGAAAGCATGTAGTTCAGAAAACATATGTATAAATTTTTTTCAGCTGCCCCTCATGAACTTACTGAAGAAGAAAAACAACAAATTTTGCATTCTGAAGAATTTTTAAGTTTCTTTGATCACTCCACAAGGATTGTTGAAAGAGCCCTTTCTGAGCAAATCAACATTTTCTTTGACTACAGTGGAAGAGACTTAGAGGACAAAGAAGGGTAATGTGAATTTTGAATACTTCCATGTCCAATACTTTTAATTGAAAAAGTGATCTAATATTAATATCTCCTAATTGTCTTTATAGAGAGATTCAAGCAGGAGCAAAACTGTCATTAAACAGGCAGTTTTTTGATGAACGTTGGTCAAAGCATCGTGTTGTCAGTTGTTTGGACTGGTCATCTCAGGTAAGAAATAATGCTTAGATTAAACAGTTACCTTTGTAAATTGTTCTGTGTATTTGACTCAAATAAGAAGTACAGTTGATACAGGCTGCATTTCTAAATGTGTTCTCACCGTGATTTGCAAAAAGTAGACAGAGCTGTTAATCTTTTGTGAAAAGTAGCAAAAGGTTTGTATTATGAAAAAAGTCTTTGGCATATTTGCTTTTGGTTTATGGACTACTTAAAGGTAACTCCGAGCTCCACTGAAAAGAAAGCTCACTTAAAAGTACTGGGTTTTACAGTTAAAAGCAAGTTATGATGAAAGAACTGATGTGTACATTAATGCTGTTTTATGAACTAAATTAGTAACGATTACAGTTTTAACTGACAATTTTTCATTCGTTTGTAATGTAAGGTGGGTTTTTTTAACCCTATTTTGGTGAAAGAAAGCAAAGATTCTAGATTATCTGAACCATTAGCTAGTCATCTTCCTTACTTTGAGGTTTTTTTCCACTTACTGTGCAGTACCCAGAACTACTTGTAGCCTCTTACAACAACAATGAGGATGCGCCTCACGAGCCTGATGGGGTCGCCCTTGTATGGAATATGAAGTACAAGAAAACTACCCCAGAGTATGTCTTTCACTGCCAGGTATGATTCTGTCTTGGGAGGCTCAAGATTTTATCATGATGAATTTGGACAAGTACCTTCCTGATGTTTGTCAATATAATTATTTCATTGGGCTGGCATTCACTTTAACCATGTTTATTTGCCAACAGATGTTGATAGCTAGAGATTGTGGCTGAGAAACATTATCCTGTTTCAGAATTTCTGACGTCATTCAGAATTCAGTCGTGTTTGAGAACTGATTCTCTTACTTTATTTAAAAAACAAAAAAGTCTTTTTGTGTAATGGTTGAACCACAAAGGTTTGTATGTAAGGGGATTGAGTGGGATTGCATATACTACTACAGCTTATTTTACTGAATAAAATGAAGACAGCCTGAGGAGATGGAGCAAGGATGAAAACTAGAAATATGCATCAAGAAAAAGGCAGATGAAAGTTTTCTAGTAGTTTTCTGAAAGATAAAAACATGCAAATCTCTTCCATTATGCCAAGCCTGAGATAGCCACTTTTTTTTCTGTTGTTTTGGAAAATTACATAGTTGAATTGAAATTTAACCTGAAGTTGTCACGTTACTGTCAAAGCCCAGATTGCAGAAGTAACTTTGTTGTATCAAAATGTATTTCTACATTCTCTAAGAAAATAAGCACAGAATTTGGCAAAACATTATCAAAATTTTGTGTGTTATTGGGCCTTCCTTTGCTAACAAACTGTGTTCAGAGGAATACAGATGTATGCATGTGAAAGAAAAGACAAGGAAAACTTCATTTTATAATGATAAAAAGACTGTTGAGGGGTCAAAAAGGGTATGTGAATCCTTAAGTTCATTGGACACTGAAACAGTGTATTGAATGAATCTAGGCAAAGAACTTGTTCTGATATTTGTCCTCATTTTCTTTAGACATAGTGTCATTGAATGATAGTTTATGTATATTTTGTTGTTTGTTTTTCTTTCTATCAGTCAGCAGTGATGTCAGCTACATTTGCAAAATTTCATCCCAATCTGGTGGTTGGTGGCACATACTCAGGCCAGATAGTGCTATGGGATAATCGCAGCAATAAGAGAACCCCAGTGCAGAGAACTCCACTTTCAGCTGCTGCTCACACGGTAGGAGGTGAAATATCTTTAAGGACTGTGCCATGTTGAGATGTATTTAATGTCTAGGAAACTGTCCAGTGCACTTGATTGATTTTTCTGAATGTCCAAAATATGGACATGAACATTTAGGCATTATCGCAGTGTCAGAAAAATAAGTATCAGTTTTATAGGGGAGTATTTGTACTTTTGACAATCTGTTCAATCTTTTATGCTTTGTTAAAAGGTGAAGTTGTATATTTTACTGTATGTTAATTATATCAGAACCAGTTATTACCTGTAAATTCCTTTCTGACAGTATTTTACATTTCTTAGCACCCAGTGTACTGTGTGAATGTTGTTGGGACCCAGAATGCTCATAATTTGATTAGTATCTCAACTGATGGGAAAATATGCTCTTGGAGTCTGGACATGCTTTCCCAACCACAGGTAAGATAACTTTGGATATATACAGTATTTATTCCAGGTTAATATTTTGTAAAAAAATTTAACTAACTTCAGAAACAGTAATCAACAGTTTCCCAACACCCAGAATTAAAATAGCTTGATATTTGATAAAATATTTGCCCACCTGTGGAATCAAATATTTTCTGTTGATCCTTTTGTATATTTTTGTTGCACTTTTATTAGTGGTGGAAACAATTTTAATAAGAAAACTTCCTTATTCCTGCCCAATCTATACAAGTGAAGTAAAAACCCCTTCCTATTGCAAAATCTAAATGATTTTGTAGGTGTTAATATTTCTTTTCATAAATTAAGTTGCTGATATTTTCACTACAGGATAGCATGGAGCTGGTTCACAAACAGTCCAAGGCTGTGGCTGTTACCTGCATGTCTTTCCCTATTGGAGATGTCAACAACTTTGTTGTTGGCAGTGAAGAAGGCTCAGTGTACACTGCATGCCGTCATGGCAGGTGAATACAAACTTTAATTATTCAAAGGAAATAAAAATAGTGAAAAGATGAGTCCCTGCATGCTTTACACTCCTAAAATCATTTAAAGTGCATATTTCCTCCTTTGTGTTGAAGGAGTTCAAAGTAGCTGTTTGTGAATTGCAGTGCACACTTTTTCCTGACTAAGAGCTTCATTAAAAACAGGAGAAGTTGGAATATTGAATTGGTATTATGAGTTGTGTTGATGAGGACAGCATAGGTTACTGTGGTTTTATTCATTTGAATTGTAGCAGAACATTCCAAACTTCGTATCAGTTTTGTAGATAATTGTACAGTAACATCACGCACAAATCTTAAATTGGCTAGCTGTTCTCCTGCTGTTCAATCTATTTTGAAATTGTCTTGACTGTATCTTATCAATTGCTTTCTTAAATACAATTGAGTGTCCAGGTTTCATCTCAAATACATATCACCTTCGCTGCACAGCTTTTTGGTTCCAAAATACCCAAAATTGTATCACTTCTGTGTAACATCTTTCCCATCTGTTCCCCCCCTTCTTTTTCATTGCTCCTGATAGGAGGCTATTAGGGATATATTGTTACTGGTTTATGTCTGAACCCCGTGTCCATAAACTTCTCTTAAATCAGTGGGAGTTTTATGCTCATTCCTGAAGACTGGATTTTGTTCCTTGTGTGAATGGAAGTTTTAGCTATTGCTTGGAGGACAATGTAGTTAAATGTGTGGACTGGTACCTGCTGAATGAGTCTCTTCTCCCTGGGATATATTCTGGCACTGAGGGTTAGTAGAAAATAGATGTTGAACTTAAGGTCTGTTTTCAAGCCTGGTCTTCTGCGATCCTGCTGTGGTGAAGCCTTTTGCAGTGAGGTAACATCCATATAAAGCAGCAAAATCTTCCTGTGGCTATGTTTAAATTGCATTTCAGTGCTATCTCTGTCTGCAGATGTACAGTTTCCAAATAAATTAACCTTGGTTGTATATTCTGAAACAGCAAAGCTGGAATCAGTGAGATGTTTGAAGGACACCAGGGACCAATCACAGGTATCAACTGCCATGCAGCAGTTGGACCTGTAGACTTCTCACATCTTTTTGTCACCTCTTCTTTTGACTGGACAGTAAAGCTTTGGACAACTAAGGTAACTTAGATAGTTCAGTGGTTTTCTTCGTAGCCCTTGACACAAGGTGGTGCTATAATGTAAGCTACTTAAGGCAGTTCACTAACCTGAAGTCAAATCCTGTGAAGCCCTGAGGTTCTTAGCTGCAGTCCTGCAAAGAGGAGGCAGCTGATGAGCAAAACTACGGTTAACAACATAAAGCTTTGCTTTCAGCTTGTGCATCATTTGTATACTTCTGATCCATTCTTTTCACCCTTTTGCCCTTTGTTATCAACAATGATTACAATGTAATCAAATGTAAATCATGTTGTAAAGTCAGTTGCTTCATATATTCATAAGGCAAATGTTTTGCTACAATTTTTGTGGAGGACTAGGGGACAGCATCAAAACTGATGTCAGTTAAACTTCATGAGGCTCACAATTGAAATATGTCATTCCCATTGCCAGAATTACTTCTTTGTCAGTTTGATGCCCTGAAGAATGCAAAGCAGAGGAAGCAGAGTTAGAATCTCCCAGTAACAGTCTGAAGTGCTGTCAGTGAATTATCACTGGCTTGATTTACAAGATTCTTAATGTGTTAAATTTACAGTCTTTTAAAATGTTGTCTTGCTATTGATTGTTTTACAGTAGCAGCCAGCAAAAGGACTGTATGCTTTGGAAAGCATACCTTTAATAATAGCATTAATTTTGGGCTGGTTTCTGCAGAGGCATTTTTTTAAAGCAAGTCAAAATGTGAATTACTTTTTAGTTATATTGAAGTTCTCTATTTTGGTTTGCCCTTTAGCTTTATAATTTTGAATTGCAGGTTTTGGGTATTGCATTTTCATCTTTGCTTTTTTTCAGAATAACAAACCTCTCTACTCCTTTGAAGACAACTCAGATTATGTTTATGATGTGATGTGGTCTCCAACTCACCCTGCCTTGTTTGCCTGTGTGGATGGGATGGGCAGACTTGACCTGTGGAATCTCAACAATGATACTGAGGTGAGGAAGTCAGGTTAACTGTCAAATGTAGCTGGAAAACTGTTTGTACACTTAAAAAGAAGGCAAGAGTTTACCGTAGTGTTTTGGTTTGGTTTTTTGTTGTTCTTAGATATTCTGTAGTTCAAGTAGCTTCTGTGTAATAGACCGCATTCTTTGATTACAGGGTTGCAACTCAGATGACTCCTTATAATGAATAACAGCAATAATTGTTTTACCTGTGACAAGAGTGCAAAACGTCTACTGGTGTAACACTGATCCATGTTGTGAAAGTGATTTTAGATCTCCCACCCTGTGACCTTGTCAGCCTATAGCTTAACAGTGTGAACAAACCTGTTACCACACCCCACTGTTGTTCCTATTGCCATGGTAATACTGCAGTGAAGGTGTCATTTGTTTCTCAACTTAGAGAATTGAATGTTTGGTTTTCCAGCGTGAGTTATGAACTTCATTATAGTATAAGTCTTTTCCAAGACTTGTTGGAGGTAGGTCAGAGGAAAAACCTGACAGATACTTAGTACTTAAATTTCACCTTCTTAAAACTACATATAGAAGAAAGTTGTAGACCGTATGCCAGCCCCTGGCTTCAAATTGGAATTACCTGGTTCTAGCCTTTTGGACAGGACTTGACGTGCCAAAACACCTGATTTCATCCCTGCCCTCTGTCATAATCTTTCTTGAGATCCCAGGACTCCTTGTCGTTGACTTCAATGCATGTCTGTGCCTCCTGTCTCGCAGGAAGAGTGCAGATGTGTTTTTTGATAGAGGACATTTGAACTTTGGCCAAGGGACAGAAACTGTGTTGTTTTAGTCATGTCACTGAGTCTTTGTATGGTGTGCAGTCTCTGATCTGCCTACTGCGCATCAGTTGAAGTGCTGGGAACTTCTTTTGATACAGCATGGAGGGAGTAGGTGTGTTCTGTAATCTACAGCTTATGAAACCGGATGCATTTTTAGCAATGTGTTTCAAATCCACATAGGTACCAACTGCAAGCATCACTGTGGAGGGCAATCCTGCTCTGAACCGTGTGAGATGGACACATTCTGGGAGAGAGATTGCTGTAGGTGATTCAGAGGGACAAATAGTTATATATGATGTGGGAGAGGTATGTACACCATATATTGTGCAAAGTATATTGAGTTTCTTTGCCCTTTACTTAGCAACTTGCTTTTCACTTTTTTTCTCCTGTCATTACAGGAATCACTTTTAGGTTTAATTTTTATTTTCAAATTAATGATTCCTTTTAGGGTTTTATTTAGGGTGTTCTAGCATAACTTTTTAGTGTGCTGTCACTCTGTTAAAAAGGAAAAACATTACTGTAAGGCTGGCAAAATAAGATGAAAGAACCAGTGGTTTTGTTTGTAGAGACTTTGTCTTCTTTGTAACTGTGGCACATGTGAATTGTGACTGCAGTGGAGCAGTTCCTATTTTGTTCCTGCAGGGAAGCTGTTGCTATTGCAAGTATGTGTACTGCAGTAGTACAAAACTGATTGATGGGCTGAGGATATAGCATTAGGATTCAGTTTTGGAGGCAGTCTCTCAGATGGAGGTGTATAGCCCAAGTTTGTAATAATATCATTATATACTTAAATGTAGGATTCTCAAATTCTGCTTGTTTTATTAGTTAGAGCTATTGATGGTCAGACTGTTTTAAAAAGTGACACTAAATAAAGGTAAGCTTTTCTATGAGAACCTCTTCTGAATATTTCTTAAGTGCTCTGCCGTTCAAAGTGAGCTCAGATTTATTTATCATTAGGTCTAAATAACACTCTCCTTGTCCACAGCAAATTGCTGTTCCTCGTGGTGATGAGTGGACTCGCTTTGGTCGGACGCTGGCAGAAATAAACGCCAACAGAGCTGACGCAGAAGAGGAAGCTGCGACCCGAATCCCGGCCTAGAGCTGGAAAATAGGCAGCACTGGTAGATTTGTGAATGATTTGATGCAAATCCTAAAAGTGCAAGCATGTGTCAGTTCAAATCATAGCTTAAGGGAGGAATGTATGGATTCAACTATGAACTTTGAAAACATATTAAGATCACTGAAAATCAGATCTTGCATTGTCACTTTTTATATATAAATTACAAGCACATTCTTGGATTTGTGTAACTTTTAATACAGTTAACTTTGACTTTGCAAGGAACTTACTTTGCTGAAACACTAACCTGGTATAAATTTGCTACTTGGCTTCTGAAAATTCCAGTCTGAAACAGTATCTTTCTGAAAAGTAGAAGTTCTGTTCCTAAAACTTTCTGTATTACACAGACTAACCTTCATTAGGTAGTAAATGTCTGAAGCATTCTTTAATGAACTCCTCATATTACCCATGGATATGCATGCCTATGTTCCAAGTAAATGTCATTGTTCATATATAGATAAGCCTCAGACTCTGGTAGTGGGTAATATATGTGAATAAAACTTGTCTGTAGTTACAAACTTACTTGATAATCCACCCTGAATTAATGAAATACATATTTAATACCAAGTTCTTTTTGTCTGAATTGGTGCATTAAAAGGTGAGATTGATTCATAAATAAATACAAGAACTTGTCAGCTGCCCTGACCTCCAATCTGTGTCCCTGCAGTAGTTTAAAGTTTCTGGGAGCTGCTCCTTTTGTTTTACTATAGACATCACAGAATTCTTTTCTACCCTCAACCTCCACTTCCTACCAAAGCCATGGGCTGATAGGAAAAAGGCTATTGTCAAATTTTTCTTTTCCAAAGGATAAGGAACTAGATTTTTACTTAATTTCTATGGCATGATGATTTGCACAGGCTTGCTACTAATTTTCTGTATTAAGTTAAAGGAAGATTTTTTTCATTGATTTTTAACATTTTTGTTGTAAACAAACTTTGTAATGGCTTCAAACAGAATGGTTGCAATTTCTGTTAAAGGTTAATTTTTTTCTTTCTTAGCACATTATAAAGTTTTCCATCAAGACTGGTTGCAGTGGGGATGGGGGCCTGTTGTTTGCTTTTGGGTTGGTTTTGGTGGTTTGGGGGTTTTTAATGAATATTCTGAGTTGTAATAATTAGATTCTAAACCAGTATTGATGCCTTTAACTTAGGATTCTACATTTGTTTCTGCTGTTCTTAAATCTGCTACAAGTTTATTGTTTTCTCAGAAGAGCTGGTTTTATATGCTTAAAAATAGGAAATAGGCTTATATTTATTGATCAGCTTTATGTCCAGAAGTATTCTCCTTGTTTCTTCATTGTTTGTATTTTAACTTTTCTGGTTTGTTTGGATTTTTTTCTGTTTCTCCTCCTCTCAGTTCTGAGTAGTTTATAGAGACATAGGCAGCAGGAACAGCAGTTCTGTCTTCATGAGGTTTTTTTTTTCAGTGGGTCTGAAAGTGAAATGTGTTCAGGCTTCCATTGGTGTTGGTGTGTTAAAAATGACTGTGTCCCCCCCCTTTCCCATGCAGTCAGGCTGCTTGGTTTGCAGATATTTACCCTGCATGTTTTCCTCAACCTTACAACAGCAGCTCTGTTCAGCTGAGAAGCATGTGAACTACATAAAGAACAGGCACATCATGTGATGGTTTGTACCCTTTGGGCACAAGAATTCTTAGTGAGCAGAGTGTCTGTTTTCATGATGTTTTTGGGGGGAGGGGGTGCTTGGGATTTTGGTCGGTTGTTCTTGTAGGTTTTTATCCTGAGAATACATTTCTGTCAGACTTTTTCTTTTCAGAAATCCAGCAGATCAGACTTTCTTCCAGTGACTGTTGCACACATGTTGCGGGTCATAGGGCACTAGTTTTGTGTAGTTTCAACCTTTTTAGTAATTTTCATTTATTAAATTTAGTACTACTCTATATTCATTCCTGCTTGTTTTCCTCCCTCTCAGAATAGCTGAGTCCAGATTAAAAATGTTGTCAAACCCATACCTACAACATGGAGACCAACAGTGATGGTAGGTACTGTAAATGACCATTCTGGGAGCCAAACTGTCCAGTTTTAGAGCTGTAAGAAATACAAATGTTGTTGTGCATTGTAAAGTCTCCTAAGGCCTTGATCAAGTCACTCAACAAGCTGTGACTAAGATTAAATGCCAGTGGGTACCCACCACTTTTGTATCTGTTTAGAAAAGCACAGGACAAAATATACAGATACAAGAGAGGGTTCCTGGGAAGCCTGTCTCTGTGCAGAGAACTGTACAGAACAAGGAATTCCTTAAACAGAATAAAACTAATAAAGACAGGAAGCCTTCCCATTGGGTTATATATATGCATGATGCAGAATAGTGATCAAACTCCCAAGGTCTATTGTAACCTCTGGCTCAATATTATTAGGCATCAGAATATTTTGTATCTTGCTTGGAGGCTAGAGCTGAAGGAGGGCTTGTCTGTGTAGTGTTCAGTTTTTAAGAAGCCGTTTCTTCATAAACTGTCTAAATCTCTGATTGGTCTGCTATCACCTGAATAAGTAAATAACAGAACCTTGAATCAGTTCATACCACTGGGACATGCTGCACTCTAGGGTGCTAAACCCAAGAAGAAACACGTAAACCTCAACATAGGAGGCTGCTGTGCTTCAGTGAGCAAGGCTGGAAACCCACCCATCTCTTCTCTGGCTGCAAGGGCAGTATAACTACCTTTACCTCTAGGACTGTAGAAATCTAGACTCCCCTATTTCCTCTGACATTTTTGCATTTAAATATTATACCAGGGAAACTTTGAGCAGACACTAAGCCAGAAACAGTTCAAGCTTTTGCTTTTTCCTCCCCTTTCACTTCCACTCAGCTTCCACTCCAATCAGTTTTGCATATAAAAATAATATAATAAGTAACTTTTTTTTTTTTACCCCCACAGAATAACATAATCTTTCAATGGTACAACAATCTAAAATAAAGAGAATGCCTTCAATTTTTTTATAACAAGTTTTCTATTCTGGAAAGAAAGCACTCAGTAGTAAGCCCTGTAAAAATTCTTGAGTCTGCTAATAATTGGCAAATCTCTCATTGTGTTTTAAATATGCTACCATAGAGGTAAGATCTATTACACATTTACTAGGACCATGTATTTCCAGGTAATTCCTTGTCACAAAGTAGTGCTGCAATAAAATATTGGCTGTGCTCATCTAGGTACTGTATCCTCTTACACTTACAATCCAGCACATGGCATTTTAATTCCTTTGCTGTAACTACAGCAAAGTGCATTCCTGCAAAGGCTGTGTCCTGTCCTGTACATTCAGTAAGTGGGCACATCTGCTCTTTAATCTGTGGAAGTTGTCCTACTGGACAACTTTCTCTAAACTCAAAGAAGTGAACTGACGTAAGTGGTTTTAAACATTTTATTGTCACGATTGTTAACAAAACGCCTTCAAAACATCTGTACATTTCAAACTATTTTGAACTGCAATACCCATTATATAAATGTACGTGTATAGATGCCCTGATGTCTCTGTACAAAGATGTACAATATGTACAGTAACATTAAATGCAAGCTGTGCAAGGCAAAGTCTAGGCTACAGCTTCATGCCACCAGTTAAAACAAGGCATAGAACCACAGCTTCAATCAGTTCCTTGTGTGTAAATAAATAAATGCAGGTATGTATGAATATTAGAAAGGAGCAGTTAGATTTGCAAGCTCAGTTCAGCTAGAACACATGCAGCTGACTGGGAAAAATACAGTAGTACTCTTGTGAACTCTTTCCACCGCATCACTTCGTTAGGTTGAAACATCTTTTCAGGATTCAGCTGCTACTTTTTGCTTGAACTGAGGTGATGCCAGGAGCTCGAAACTTTGGAAGATATAAACCAAATTTATTTTCTATACCAGCAAATGTAGCTGTAGCAAGTCTATATCCGCCTATATGTGCAGGGTTTACAGGAGGAAGATCTGAAATTCGAGTTTTTGGGGCAGCTTCTGATCCAGCAGGTTTGCTGTTTGAACAAAGAAAAAGAAAAAAAGCCTTTTTGTTATGAAATCTAGACTAAGAAATAACTTTAAATAAAGTTACTCAGGCTTAAATGCTTCAGTCTTTTGTCTGAGTATGGAAGACTGTTAAAGCTGACCTTAATTAACTCTGATAGTGAAGTGGAAGCCAGACCACTACTTAATTTTAAATCAACCCCAAAACTGAAGTTACAGTTTTACTGTAAAAGTTAAAATTCTTTTAACTTCCAGTGCCACAAGGAAAATGGACAAAACTATCTTGCTACAATGGAAATAGAAATTAGTGTATTGAAATAAATATGAAATGGCTCTTTATTTCCTCATCTGTTTAGAAGGAGCATGCAAGTTTCCCTCAATTATATAAAAGGGGGGGGGATTTTTTAAATGGTGCAATTTTAAGTACAGGTGCTCAATGAGTTTTAATGGGTCCCATGCATGAAAAAAATAGTTTTGTTTTTTTAAATTTGGTAGTTGTTTTGTGCAAGCTAAATAGCAAATAGTTGACTTACAGGCCTCCAAAATCAACATAAAACCATCTCTGCAGAAGTTCATAAGTGACCAAAGTAACACCAAACTGGGGTGAAGATCTGAACACGCGAGCTGTTAAATATTACAAATCACAGTGTTAAACAAATGAAAGAATTTCTCAGGAAAGAAGCTAAACATTTTTAACAAGGTGTATGTTTTTCACAATCAGACCTTGTAAATACTGCTCTAATTTGAGTCCTTAACAAAGCAAGTGCTAATCTGTAGGTTTGGGGTCAGCCTTAATATTGAGAGTCCATTTCTCACCTCCAGCTCCCTTCCACAGAGCCGAGGGGCCTTCTTCCCTCAGAATCTTCCTAAAGCAGTCGATAACTCCACTGTATGTTGTCTGACCAGCGCGAGCTGCCACTTGCAGTCTTGTCTTGATGACATCAGCAGGGGTTACCAAAGAAGCAGCAGGCACACCTTTTAGAAGAAAACCACATTTAATTTGCACAAAGGATCTTGTAAAAGATGAAACACTTCTAACTGAAAAATACAACTGCAAACTTTCAGATTTTTACAAGGGTTAGACATTACCAAAAATGCAGGTTCTTACTCTTGATGCTCATATACACTGTTGTGCTTGGTATAGTTTTGTGTTTCTTTTAAAGGCTATAACTGACAGTAAAGAGAATAAACTATCACCAACGAATCTCTCAGCATCTTCTAGTGGTCTGGCATTAACAGTAGTTTGAAACAAGATAAAAGAGGCTATATATGTAATATATAAAAATTAGTTATGCAGCCTTACTGTATTTATTAATACTCTACAACATATTTTGCAAGTTACATAGATGATTGATTTGGGAATTGAATGCTATGCATCCATTTGTTAAGGGTGCTAATGAGAAAACTACTACTTAAAACACCTTTTCTACAGAAACATGTCTGTACTGCTGTTTGGATTGTTCTGTAGGAGAACAGATGCTGCTTACTTCAGTAGGCAAGCCATAAAAAGACTGAGGACAATGAAGGTGTTTTACAAGTCTGCTTAGTACCAAAAGCATGATATTAGCCAACAGTGATGGAAGAACAAATCTCTACTTCCAAGGCACCACTCTTGGCTTTCTAGCCAAAGGAAAGGAGAAGGTTTCCATAAATGTACTCCACAGTATATAACTGTGTTATCTGAGAGATTTCTGAATACTTGTGAATACTGTAAAAATTTCATCCCCTTAAAAAGATGAACCATCTTCTGACTTAGAATTCTGAAATTAATGTAGACTTCTGTTGAACTTTTACAGTTTGTTAATATTGAATTAAAAATTTTAACAAGTCACTGACTCGCATAGGTGATGATAAACTCTAAAGTGTCACTGACCAAGTCAGGAGGTTTTAAAAGAAAACAGAAGCACTGTGGTTAACCCTACAAGCACACACTAATAGCAACCATAAGCAGATTTCCCTTTGCAGGCAGATGGGTTCAGACTGCATAACAGGAATAGAGTGAGCAATTGGGAATTTGAAATCTGCAATTCAGAAAGGCAGATTCCTGTATATACTCTAAAACTAGGCCTGCAAGATTTACACACATTTTTAACAGAGTTCATCACTTAGTATGAGCAACATAGAAACACCGATCAAATGGAGAGAAGCTGTAAAGGTTGCAGTCTAAAAATAAAGTCTTGTATGAGACACAAGTTAGTGATATACTAAAAGATATATATGAGTATTGTACGAGTACAGGAAGCTAAATAATCTTCCACTTCTGGCAGCTCTGCACTACTGAAGTTATCAGGGCTACGAACACTCATTTCCTAGCTGGTCTCCTTTCCCTCTGGCACAAGGAACACACCAGCTGGCAGAGAGGAGGTGCAGCCAAGCTCTGTATCAAGTCCAGTGTGGGAAATGCTCTTCCCACACAGGTGCTTGTGACTGATGTGTTTATAGTGACTCCTTATGATTGTAACAAGTAACAAAGGGCCTTGCTCAGCCCAAGGGTGTTTCTAAACTGCAGATTCCAACACTGAATCGTTCACAATGGAGAGGCTGTGTGCAGATACCTGGTTTTCATCCACTGAGCTCATTCTTGGCAGTGCAGAACCTGGTGATCTCTGGCTGCATGTTTAAATATCCACCACTGCAGTTCCTACAGCTTCTATTTTTACACCCCTTGCCATTCAGTAAAAACTTTTTATTACAGCTGCATATTGTCTTTATACTAAACTTGTTTGAGAAGCCTTAAAATATTTTAAATTTGAGAGTATGATACTTTAACTTCATCTTCTTTACAAACTAATGCCATATTTTTAGCAAATAGATTTGAAAAAAGTTTCTTTTAGTTATTCTAGAATCCCAAACTAGGTAAGCAATTTTCTTCCGAGCTCTTATGATCTCTCATTTTATGTTCATCAAAGATTCAAATTAGCCTTCAACTCTGAGAGCTCAGTAACAAGTAAAACCCCATTGAGACAGACAGATCAAATTTGACTACAAGTTGCTGAGCTGCATTACGCTGTTTATCCACATTATGCAAATGTAATTAGCTCTCATCAAAATTACATCGCCTCCCACTAAGGGTAACAGTGATCAAATTTAGATTAAATCACATACAATGGTACAGTGCCCTTCCTTTATATGGGGCTACTGAATGAATATTAAATGTTACTCACTAAAGAATAAAAAAATTACTTTTGGAAAACATTCTGCAATATTACCTGCAATGGCTCCAGCTGCAAGGAGATTAAGCCCTCCCACATGGCCACTTTCATCAGCAAACATCAGTTTACTATGAGCATAAACCGGAAAGTAGATTGCAGAAAAGGGAATGTCTCTGAGGAAACACGCTTTGGCACCCTGACACAGAGAAAGAAACATAATGCAAATAAATTCTGTAGATAGGGCTAAAATTCATATCCAGCAAGCAGCCTGAACCCAGAAAGCACAAACTCTTTTTATCTGCCACATAAATAACACAGAAAATAAAATGTCTCAGGAAACAGAAGATACGGGGAATTTGAAAATAAGAATAAAGCACATCTAAAGTAAGTGTCTGGAATCAGGAAGATTTTAAGCCATACATGACATCAATCCTAACATCAGTACCTAGGATAAATACTTTTTATACATTATGTCTCCAAAGGCAATGAAGTGACAAAGATCAGTCCCTTACATCTTGCTGACAACAACCCACAGCCAGGGAAGCAGCAAGACAAGTCCCTGCAGGCCATTCTTTCCACCAAACACAAAAGCACTTTTAAAATACTAGCGAGGACTGTAAGACCTCACACTGGTCATCATCTGGTTGACCAAAGAAGCTGCACTGGAAAGGTAACAAAAAGAGAAAAAAAAAGCTGTGAAATGGGCACAGTTTAGTAAGGAAATGCAATGGTCATGAATCTCATCTACTGAATTCAAAACAAAACCCTTCAACTCTGAAAGTAAACGTACACATTTTCATAGTATTATTGCAGGTCTATGGACAAATCACATAAAGCAATGTTTTGTAAGTGCACAGCTAATATAACTGCTGAATTTACGTGTTACCCCTTGCACTGGCAGAACATACAGGAAGAAACACTCTTCCTTGTTTAAGAAAACTAATAGCTTCTGCTCCATTACATCTGATCTGTAATGATGGCAGTAAGTACACCTGCAGGGAAGGAATCTGTTGACTGGCATTCTGCTGAAGTACCATACAGTATGGGCTTTTTTCAGTGGAATTTATTGACAAATCCCACCACTTAACTTCTTAAAAATCTGAATCCTACTAAACTCCACTACTGTTTCACTGCCATCAAATTATTAAGACAAAGAGAATATCCTGCTGGAAAGATAACAATAGAGATAACAGAGATTCAAAATAAATGTAAGAAAAACGCACAGGGAAAGCTAGAGAAACTTCTCAAAAAACCCCACCAAAGGAAATGATCAGTGCCAGGAGCCAGCAGGTCTGCAATACAGGACTCCCTGTAGCTTGGCATAAAAGCCCAAAGGATAGAATGGGGGAGTATTTTTTTGTATCCCACTGCCATTAATTTAGAAGTGAGTTTCTTCAGTTTTCCACTATGGGGCTGCCCTGCAGGAAGAGATTGGTTTTAAATTCAAAAGATAAGTCTTTGTTTTTAACAATTTTTGTTTCAACAATACAAAAGTTTAGCATAAAACGATGGAGCCACTCCAAGCAGAAGCACGTACCTTATAAAGACCAAGAAAGCCCAGATCTTTTATAACAGAGAGGGCACTGACTCTGGGTCCTGTAGTAATTTCTCCTGCTACCTGCAACCGAATCTTTACAATTTCCAGAGGATTAGTGAAGATGACCTGGGAAGCTCCTGCCTGCAAACCCAAAGAAAAAGAAAGTAAATTGCATTACAAGAGCATGTGGTGATGTACCAACTTTTGCAATGTGCTGAGGGCCTGCACTTCTCACTGCTTTGGCTGATATTCTCATGTAAAAATATATGAGAGATATTTAATAAAGCACCTGTGTGGAACTTAAAAGCCCCAGGTCAGAAATCATGCGTTTGTACAAAATAAATTTTTACATTTACATGTTTATAGTTCACAGAGGTGGATTAATTCAGTTTCTCTCTTCTCCTTGACATCATTTTCTAGAAGTCGTGGCTCTGTTTAACTGTCTATTAGATATTACAGGAAATACTAAACTAAAATAATCATTAGACTTGTGCTACTAGAGCATCAAACACACATAAAGAAGACCTTATGTTTATTCAATAATAATCCATCACAAATGTGTAGACATGCCATTTGCATTTAGAAGTGATACTGTTTAAAAGGTAAATTTGCATGTAATGGTGTAATTTTAAATTATTAGAAAAGGTGTTTGGAGTTTTGTTTAGCAGTCTTTAATTGTCCTAAGTGGAAACAAAATATGAAATTTAAATAGGAAGAATAACATTTCAAAATAGATAGAAAGAGAAGCCATATCTTTGAGCTGAGCATGACAGAATTTACTTGGAGGAAATACTCTGTTAGCAGCACTGAAGGACTACCTTGCAAACTTCCTGGCAATAGCATTGAAAAGCTGCTTCTGATTCTGCACTTTAACCAAAGACTTTCAAAGAACTGTGTTTCAGGTTTGAGAGGGATTCAGTCTGACAGTTCAGTTTCAGAGACACGTAAACCTATTTAAAATGACATGTTTATATTTCTCCCTGGTTTGCTGTAGGTACTACCATTCACTTCTGAAGAAGTATGTGGTTCATCACAAAACAGCTAGATTTTACTAAGCTTCTCCCCCTTTCTCCCTAAGCCACCCTTTTTCATTTAAAAATTAAACCCACTTCCTTAAAATTTATGGCATATAACCACTTGAATACAGCCAACTTTAAAAAGCATTTCTTCCATAATATAAAAGCTCATCTTAATTCTGATCTGTTCCTCTAATCCATCAAATTTCAGTGAAATAACCAAATGCACACCATCTGCAATTAAAACATTTTACCAGGAAAGAAACCATTCCTGTAGTATTGGGGGGATGTGTGTGCATGCAGAGGTGTGGTGCAGTAAAATCAATAGTTGATACTCCAAGACAGCATGCACGGTGCTCTCTGCTAATTGATTCAGAGCTAATGAACACTAATCCTTTCTGCCTTAGAACAATCTTCCTCTCTCCAGCAGCAGGCACAATAAACTGGAGATTAGCCCTGAAGCACGGTTTAGAAGTTGGTAACCTGAATTATTTAGACTAGAGACAAAAGAGCATTGGAAACCTCATCAGCTCTTGCTGGGACCAAGCCCTTCAGTACTATCCATGGGATGGGCTCAGGAAGCATCGACATCTCCACTGGCCACATGTCTGGTACCTCACTGAGCTGTTCCTGAGCCCACTGCCCGCCTGTTACTGCAAGCCTCATTTATTACTCCACTCATTACTGGCACCATTACAGCTTTACTGAGGCACATTGACCCAAACAGTGAGATCAACCCTCGCTTTTATGAATCATCTCCACTGTAGCAGTAACTGTCTTTAACATTTTCACTCAAATTATCGGTCTATATTATAGATCTTAATTTTATTCCCTCACTTCACTTCTCAGAAATAAAGCCTACGTTTTTGTGGACATTTATTGCAACCATCAGGAAGATCACTAGAACTCCCAGACCAGCCAAAATGATTCCCATTTTCTCTGTTCCTTGGACTTACTGCATGGTGTTAACTCAGTTATGTGACACCACTCATGCCCAAAGGCATTCTTCAGCCTCTCTTTACTTCTCATCTCGCCTTTTCCTTCCCAGGTCACACACACCCACACATGCAAGATGAGAGGGGCTGTCTTGCTAGACAAAGTTCCAATCTAAATACAATTTATAAAATTTGCATCTGGCAAGTTATTTAAACAACCTAATTTTTTTTGTTTGTATTGCATTAAGCAGAAAACCAATTTCAAATGTTTAGCACTTCCTTGCATAGTTTTAAAAAATAATTTTGGTAGATAAAATGTTAAGCCGCATGTTCTGACTATATAGTACAATGGTCCACACAAAAAAATTCAAATAACTTTAAATTGCAACACTAGGCTAGAAATTCACTCTTTCTAGACAATTACCAGCTATCTGCCTCCTAAATATGCATTATTTGTTTACATGTATATGTGAAATTCCATTTTTCATTTTTAATGTTAAAAATTAGAACATCCTGCAGAGCAGCCAAAATAACTTTTCCTATTTGCCTAACAGCCACCATAGAAACACAAACAGGCCAATTTGTAAACATTTCTATTTTCTACTTGGAATTCAATCTTCCAGCAATTAACATTTTCCTCTCCTAGGTGCACAACTGCCTACCTTTCTGTCAAAATCAGCAACAGCCCTCTTCTGATACAGAAAGGAAAAGAGAAGACTCTTAACACATTTTAATAATTTAGCAGCAACACTAATTATATATACGATGTTAGAAATTCTATATAATTAATACAGAATTATGTATTCCAACAATATTAAAATATGGTTTGATTACTGGGTTATTGAGCAAAATAAAATATAAGGAAACCTCTGTGCTTATATTATCAGTAGAAAACCAATTGAAAAGCTCTTTAGTTACATCAGCACTTTGAACATTGAGTATTTACAGTGTTGACAAACTTCTCAACAGGCAAATTTCTCAAAAAGAGTTGTAACTATCTGGATACCCAGTTAAATACTCCCTATGAGCACCATGTACTTCTAACCAAGTCTTGACTTATCATACTGTTGTACTTGGAGCTCAGCACACTTTTGTGCACAGCAGTGATTTGATTCACATGAAGAGGAGTGCTGTGTTCAGGGGAGTTGGGTCCTTCAACATCACAAGTACACATAAGACAAGCATTGACTTTAATACAGAACATGTAACAAGAAAACTCATTTTTTCACTGTGTATTTTTTAAAGAATGTATGCAAGGGTTGCTTTTTGTTAGTTTGTGGTTTCTTTTTAAGTAAAAGGTGGACTATCTATCTGACTAATAACATGCAAGGTGGAGGAGAGGGCTGCCTTGGGGAGCAGAAGAGGATGCAGAGGAGAGTGACACAAAGGATCTCCAAATAAAAATGAACTGGAAGCATGCAGGGTTGCAACACAAATCTCCATGCTCCTGTACAAATCACTGGCAATCAGTGTCATTCTTTTTCAAAGTATCTTACTTCAGCTGTCAGCTGTGTATGTTAAATACCTGTGCACGTGTACATTCACACAGAGGTATACATTGCACTCCTTGAATTTCTTTTGGAGATGGTGCACTAAATCTAGATTCCCCCCCTCATAAAAACCTCTCTTCACACATAAATTGCAACAGACACTTTAAAAAAGGTTGACAAATTTGTTTCAGAATGGAGGTTATTCATACACATCAAAAATACCAGTAATAAAAGCTTCTACTTAACCTTAATGTCATGTAAAATAACTCTACAAGGAGCAAATGAAGGAACTAAATCTGACAGCAAAGGTTATGAAAGAAAAGATGTAGTTTGAGATCCCACAGCAAACGCCCCATGACATGCCAAAGGCTGAAGGAAATACACAAATGACCCTGCAACATGAGACCTCTTGCCCTTTCCAATTCCACCCCAGAGGCATATGCTACAAAGGGGGAGAGGCCTATTTCAAGCCCTTCCTTCCTTCCTTCCTTTTTGAACCCACCACATCCTGGACTACAGCTATGTCCCATACAAGCAGCTGAAATAAGATGTTACTTAAACCAGACTTGTTTAAAAACAACAAAAAAACTTGCACTTCTTTCTCAAGGCAAAGCTGTCATTTTTCATGAACCTACAGTAAGCTTACTGTCTCTTTTATTAAAAACAACCATTTTCTCAAAGATTTTAAATGTCCACAACAGAGATCAAGATAAAGTAGTAAAGTTTAATTCTGCTTCTAACTTTATCTGTTTAAAGTATGATAAAAGAAGCAGAGTATCTTCAGGATTTTGAAGGAAAAATAGCCTGACAGCTATAATTCTATATTTTTGTGTTTGTTAAACAAAACCATTAACATTTTAAATTATTTTTTCAAAAATAAATATTTGACACATTCCTATTTGCTTGATAAAGCCATATACACATTTGGTTGTATGTATGTATATCTTAATAAATGTATGGAAATTATTTTTTACAAGTATACCAAAACATTTAGACTAAATGTTAGATTTAATGTTTAGAAAACTTTTAAAATCAGTGGTAAATTTGGACCTCTCTGTGTATGTATGTGGAAACACACACACATATCCCAACCCCTAATTATCAACAGATGCATTGCCTACACCTCAGTGAGGGTTCCTAGACCCTTTCTGCCTGGCACTCCACATCCTCTTCCTCCCTGCAGCATAAAGCAAAAACATCTTTCTGATGCACCATGATTCATCCATTCGAAATGCTAAGCACCATGCACATTACAATGATGATAGGAATCAATCCATTTCTTCCTGTGTAACTCACAGGAATTACAGCCTAAAATCACAGCATCTCTGTCTCCTGCAACAGTAATTATGAATCATTTACTCAGCATTGGATGTCTACTTTAACATCACTTCCCAGGTGGAGATGAGCAGTTGCCCTACAACACCTTCCCCTCTCCATGTACTCACATGTGTCATGCATGTGAGCTCCTTTGGGAAGCACTGTCCATATCAGGTATGCACTCTCTGCTTCCCAGGCCTCTGTTGGGATAGAGGAAAGCACTGCCAAAGCCTCACTCAGTCTCCCTGCAACTCAAAGCTACCAGTAACTGAAAACTCCAAAGGCAGGAATGCAGGTTAATCACTGAATTGTAATGAAATGTAATTCAATTAATTGCAGTAACAGTAGGGAAAGAAATTGTTTGCTCTGAACATGCATAAATGTGGATAGTCCTTTGATGATTAACAAACCAGCATACTCTGAGGAAGGTAGGAAGATGGGATATCAGTTTCATCCATCAGGGACCAGAGCCCTTTCATTGACAAGTATGACCTGACTGCTGTAACTGAGCTGCCCCATGTAGCTGCTCTGCAGTTTTCAAATACAGCAACAGCTTGAGAGCAGCTGGGAATATCTGGGCTCTGACAGAGCAGACCCTACACTTCCCAGTGACATTTACACTGCCCAGCAGCCATCAGGTAGGTTTAAAGGAGCACAGGGCACGGGCTGCCTGTGGGAGGTCCCTGCCCTGCAGTAAGGAAGGAAAAAACCGACAGGCAGCTGACCATATAAACAGGCCACTGCCTGGGAAGGTGTCTTTGCTAACTGCTGTGAGAATCAAGACATTTCCTCTAAATGAAAATGAGAGTTCATTCCACAAGCTTACAGAAGCTGAGAATAATTGAAGCCTGAGAAGTATGATTTTGGCCAAAGAGATACAGACTCTGGGCATCAGCATTGCTGGATGAGGCCCACGCCTGTGAGCAGCAACTTTGCTGGACAGTCCAACACTGCTTGTACACACTCCAGAGCTGAGATACTGAACAGCCTAGGTAGGGTCTCTTGAATCACTACTGTCTTAATGTAAAGGTTTCACCTGTCCTCATGTGTGGGTCTTAGAAGACTGCAACACCATTCATAAGCTTTGATACAGCACTGCCATCCAGAGAGGAGAAAACTGCTATGTCTGCTGGAACCTTTCCCAAGCTGCCTCCACTTCCTCACAAGAATTTTTTTGGTTGCTGTTTGAGGACTGATGTGGTATGTGGTATGCACAGTGTGCTTTTGGACACCTTGCAAGAGGGAAGGCTTCAAAAGCATGGAAGGCCTCTGCTGTAAACTCTAAAATGGCTGCAAATACAACTTGCTCATCTGGCTCATCCATTTGCAAGCAGTTCCACAGCAGAAATGATGAAAAACTGCATTATTGCTGTTAATGAGGAGATGGTTCAACACTAAACAGAGGCAACTGACAGTCAGAGACAGTAATAAGTACATCTCTGAGAACTACATACAGATATAATGCTATTTCTTCCGATGTTATGACAAGGTAAAAAGTATATTTTAAATTTACCCTATATTTATAGTGCACTATTAGCAAGGCATTTAAGTGTTGAACAGTAAAGAAAAGCCACAAAAAACCAAGTTACCCAAATCCAGATGCTGAAAATAATTTTGGCATGTATAAACCCCAAACAATCCCAAAGTAACCCATCATTTTGAACTAACAAAGAGAGAAGGAAGAGAATAAAGGAAAAATGAAAAAGAAAGGTAGCATCACTCAAACACAAAGCACACAGCCTTGTGTGCCCCTGCACAAGGCAATGGAGAAAGCTTACTTGTGGCACTTCCTTGGATGTAACTGTTGGTTATGTCCCATAGTATTTTGTAGAAAAACAGTACAAAATGAACATGAAAAGTGCAAAGATAACACTATTTCAGAGCAAGTCAAAATAAAAAAGAGCTGTCACAACGAGGATTAAAAGGTCTGAGGATAAAAAAGACTAACATCAACTTGGTCCTGCTTCAATGAACTTACACTTTCAGACTCCTAACTGCATAAGCTTGCCAATAAAGATTCTGGTATTTAGGAAGAAGTGGAATTGCTAAAATGTAACTAAGCAGCAGCACAGACAGAGAAGTCATCAAGTGGTAAGATTATCAGATGATCCAGAGGAAGCTACAGAGAAACACCCCCCAGGTTGCCAAACTGTGGCCAACAGCTCTTCTATAATTTTGTTTAAAATTTTCCCAGATTGAGTGAGAAGAATATTATCTTGAAAAAGGAGATGAGAATATCAGCTAAGACAGTCAGCTAGAACAAAGTGTTGTGTTTGGACAGATTACAAATCTGCTCAGCTTCACAGAAACATCCAAATTTCTGAAAGCTTATCTGAAATTCAGTTTCTCCCCAATTTTTGCATGTTCACTACAGTCAGACAATGAAGTTACTTTGAAAAAGAAGTACCTACCATGAAGTGGAAAAGCCTCTAATGTAGATTGAATTTAATATTATATATTTCAGTACAAAATAATGTAAAATAATAAAATTATCTGATGTTTGTTTTTAATTATGAATTTAAACACAACACAGAGAAAAACACTAACGAATTATATTAGCTTCTGTTATAAATGACCTGTATGTGCTTTCTCTGTTACTGAGCTTTCTAGAAAAAGGTTAGTCTTCTGCTAGCTACACATTATAGCTGCTTTCTCACATTTCTCAGAAAATAAACTTTGTACACTGACAGGTGAAGACTCAACCATGTACCAGGCTGTCAAATTCAATCAGGCAGAACTATAAGCAGCCTCCCTTCAGGGCTGTTTCTTTGAATTAAAAGTTTGCAGAGGTCAACAACCTTTCTGCCCCAGGTTTTGTTGTAAGCTGAGGAGGTTTTATACCAGCCTGTCAGCCTACTCAACTGGAAGTTATTAGTGTTCTCTGCTACAAAAGAAACCTGTCTCAAGCCTTAAACATTTTATAGGGTTAAGAACTGTAGGAGAATCTCACAAATGAAATTAGCCAATGTGCAAAACCAAAAGAAATCTATCATCAATATCAATTCAAACCACTTACAGATTGCTAAAACATCCACTGAATTTCAACCCTCAATCTAAACAAAAACACAGTATGTTTTTTAACTGTATTTAGACGAGGGATGCAATTAGCATCTGGAGCAACACAGCTACATTTTATACAAAGTCATTTAAATGGACAATTCACTCATACCTGTTACCTGAAAGGTAAGGCTACATCATTCATTTTTTCCACATTTTCGCAAACAGAAAAAAAATTCACATAGAGCAAGTTAGAGAGGGTATTTCTTTTCCTTCTTAAAATATTCAGCAAGAAAAAGATGTTTTAGAACCATTCTAGCCACCTCCACCCCTGCCCCCAAAGGAAACTCAATCATGTCTATAATCCACTCTCAAGGAATATCTGTATCTTCCCAAACAAATGATGAACAGCAACCAAGTAGAACATATGGAAAGGCAGAATAGGCACCCTCTCTTTAGCCTTTGTGAATAAAACCAGTGCTGAAACTGTTACATACTGGGCCAAAAGAAGTAGTTTAAGTATGTAATTCCAAGGAAACTTAACTCAGAAGTATACAAAACTTTCCAAACAGAAAAAATACTTGTTTTAGTACTTGTGACTGGGAGAAAAAAGAACACTCCTGTTCAAATTGACAAAGCACACTCATTAACTGCCATTCCAACTATTCTGCACATGACTGAGAATCAATTTTTCCTAGGAATACAGGACAGATACTTACACAGCCTCCAGCAAGGACCTCTGCAGGGAATGGAATGGAACCATCTTTCGTAGTAAATTTGTCTCTGACAAAGTCATTAACCTAATAAAGATACAATATATTACACACTATTTTGAGTTATTTTTCCCCCTTATTAATATATATCAAGTACATCTGTATACATATATATTAGAGTGCTTGTAAGTGGTCATCTTTCACACATTTTAGGAAATAAATCCTGTGCATGTTAAAAAACAAAAGGATGCCAAGGAGAAAAAAAAAAAAAGATACGTACAGTTAGCTTAATAGCCTTTTCTGGAGCAACACCTATCAGCTGTGGTAACAAGCCTATAGAAACAAAGACATCATAAGGCAACATTATCTTCCTAATAGAGAAATTAGTATTTTATAAGTGCTGTACAGAAATGCCTTTCTGCACAGGGGATATCCTTTGCGGTGGATGGCATTCAAGCACGAGATGCTGCTAGAGCACTGCATATTCATACCAGTACAATTTTATATTACAATTTCTGTTGAAAATGATAAAGAAAAGGGTGACCAGATCTGCCTTCCTCAACTAAGTCAAGCCTGCTACTGCTGCTGTACAGAAGGAAAAAAAAAAAGTGTAAAGACCAAACATACACCTTGGATATGCCTACTACATAAAAGTTTGTTTGACTTTTTTAGCCCCTTAAGATCATTTTCCCATGCAAAGGCTTGCAATGACTTTTTAAAATAGGAGAGTAATTGTGAGATATACACATAACTATGATAAATTATCAAATCACTTCTACTTGACTCACTAATCTGAGTTTTCTGAAGGCTCCAGTCAACTAAGGATATGAAGGATTTTCCCCTTTTAGTTCAACATGGCAGCATGAACTTCTTTAAACCCTATTCATATTAAGCATTTTTTATCTCACTAAGAGGAAGTATTAGTGGATAGAAACTGATTTTGACAAGGCCCTTGCTCCTGGAAAATAGCTATTATCAAAATGAAATGTCATTTGACAAAAGCATACACACTTTTCTAAGAACTAATAGATTTAAGAAAAAAATCAGTAGATGGCAGTCTTAACTTCCTAACATACCACATTATAACTACATCTGCTATTTTTAAATCCATTTTCTCCACGGTAATTTTGGCATATGCATAGACTATAAACTCAAAAGGCTTATTTTTATTAGATGTGGTCACTTCCTAAAGTTATTCCATAATTATGGAATATCATTTTGTCAAAAGTGTTTGCCAGTTAACTAATAAAAAATCCCACAGCAATGAAACCATCTTGATGCAGCTTTCCACTATTTGTTAAGTAAAAAGAATCATAGCTAAAAATTAATTTTAAATGTTCAAAATTCCCAAAATACTCAGCCTGCAGAATTTTTATACTACTTTCTTAAAAGGAAGCTCAGAACAAATGTACCTAAATAGAAAGTGCAGTAGTTAATGTATTGAGTGTAGTGTTTCCTTCCAAAGTAGCACTTTCTGTGCGATTTCCAGACTTACTATGCTGAGGAAAAGTAGTTATTAAATACAAAGAAAGGCTGACAATATAGAAAAGAAATGGTGCCCTCCCAGTCTGAATCTCTGATTTACCACGAAAAGACAACCCAGTTCATCAATGCCTACACTTAAAAAACCCAAAGCTACCAGACAAAAAACCACAAGACAATCCCTCCACTCCCTTTCATGCTGAATTCATTGGGCACACACATTTAGTGTGCCAGAGAACCTGGGACCTGCATGGTCTAGTGAGGGACTTCAGAAGATACTTCATTAGTTCCAAAGTTGGATGCCAGGACTCAAAAGCATCTTAATTTTCTTGACCAAAAATTATAAGTTTTTTAAAATTATGACATTTCCAGTATGCATTGAGTTCTATCTTTTAAACTGCAGTAAACAACTACTGTAGATACCATTACATTACAGTATATATGTATCATTATATTACAGTACAATTAGGATAATCCAGCTCAGGAATGTAAGAACCATAAATGTTTCTGCTGTTCAATGTATTTCCACAGACCATCTAATTCTATGCATCCAAAATCTTAGCAACATGCTGACCATTAACTGTAACATTTTCAAAACCACTACAGGAACTTCTTACACTAAACAATCTTAAAGACAATTACTAAACAGACTACTAAAAAGTTTAGCAAACTGACATTCTTTCAAACAAGTACATTGTTTCTTTAGTGTAAAGCACTGCTTTTAACTCATCAATGGAATCATCATTAGTTTCAAAGTGTTTGAGAAAGGTTAGAAAACCAAATTAAAAATAATTAATTATCAGTTTTAGATGCTCCTATGCAAAAATGAGGCAGGGGAGTAAGAGAAAGAAAACAGTACTGTAGAACAGCATTATAGAAATAGTCTCATAGATGGAACTCAAAGACTATTTGCTTTTGTGAAAGATTTAGCAACAAAAAAGGAAAACAATTTACCAGTAAGATGTAATTTACGGAGACTACAGATATTTCATTAACCTTTCATCAACTTATTCCTCCCTTTACTCACTTTCATAGCAAAATCCTTCAAGACTACAAAACACTCTTTAGCCAGAACCCACAGGCTTTCACATGTACTTAGATACTGTCCTTTACAAAGCAAAATGCTGTGACCATCACAGAAGTGAGTGACTTTGCTCCAACCAAAAAAAAAAAGGTGTGCCAATTAATAAATACCTTACTGACCCTTAAGAAAATTGTGAACTTCATTAAGTTCTGTGAAATTACAATTAAAAATAGAGATTCAACCAAACATCTATTTCAGAGAACTGGCAAGCATGTACCCTGTATGTAAGTCAGCTTACCAATGTGATAAAAACTCTTTCAGATTCTAAGCTAAAACAAGATATTAGATAACTTCCAGTCTAACTGATAAGGAACTGAATTCTTAACCTGTATTTTAGAGTTTTATTCTTTTTTTAAATTACAGTTTTCTGAGTTCCACTGTTGATATTTTAATAAAGCAAAATAATTCAACAGCAGGATGCAATTTTTGTTCATGGGATAAAATCATAAAACAAGTCCCACTACCTGCAAAAGAATGAGGCATAAGATCTGGCATCCAGTTTACAGGTACATTTCAAAATGACTGTCTTTTGTCTCTTAAGAAAGAAATATTTGCAGTAAAATGGATGTTTATTCCTCAGACAGTAATCCACTCCCAATGTTTTACTCGAGCCAAAAGTTGCAATCCTCAATTTGTCCACAATCAGGTCCACAACACTTACACCCAAAAAATTAGGACTTTAAACAACTTAAGCAGCAAGGAGTAAGTCAGTAACAACAACAAAAAAATGCCCAGTTTTTCCCAGCAATTATTTATGATGAAGGGTGCTCAATGGAAGATGAATATTGAGCTCTGAATTGAAAGCAAAATTGTACATGAAATCAAGTATCCTGATTTTCTCATAGGAAACTAGCTGTTGAGGTATTAGAAAAAAGGGAGGGGGGACAGAAAATTACCAACTTGATATATGTACACCTTTTTTTTTATTCACTTACCTCTGTAAAGACCAAAAAAGCCTTCAAAACGCAAAACCTTTTTAAAGCAGTCAAAGCTGTTTTTATACATCAACTCTCCTACGACTGAACCTGTGGAGCGCTGATTCTGCATACGAGTTTTCACCAGGTCTATGGGATACACTGCAGTAGCACCAACAGCTGTAAGAAAGCATTTGGAGTATTATTTCTGCAACATCATTGTTAGTGTAGTATGTAATTACTGTGATGATTTTCTACAGCATTTATTTAAACACAAAGAATACATAAGCTGGTAAGATATGTTGGAAGCAAGAAAGAGCAACACCGAAGGTCTAGAAAAAAGTCTCAAGGAGAAAGGATGACACTATTAAATAAAAATGGTGTGTAGAATGAAGGAAATCAATCTGAATTACAAATAAGGAAATCTGTTACTGGAGTAGAGTTTCAAAGGACTGTGGAGGGATTCTAAAACTCAAGTGATAAGGAAAGAAAGGGAATAGCACAATCAAAACAGTTCCATTATCCAATTCTTCACATGTATAACCAAGAAATGCACCTCAGATGAGATCAAATAGTCTGGTGAAAGTGTTAAACTAACCCAAGCTTGAAAACAGAAAGCAGAAATATTACTCACCTCCAGCAATTGAGCCCAAAGTGAACCTGTAAGCTGACTCAGCTATCTGGAGCCAAACAGGTCTGCCTAATTGTCCAAAAGATTGCTGTGTGAGGAGAAAAAAAAAACAACAACTTGAAAATCTGCATGGGAAAACATGGCTTTTATAATGTTACAGAAAGAACCTGATAAAAATTGGTAGCTTTATGTTAAGGAGGAAGAAAAAAATAATTACTATATTACACCTAATGAATGAACCATATTTTTCAAATACTCCTTTTAGAAAATATTCTTCCTTTCATATTCCTGGTTGTGTCAAAACCAGCACACTAGTAACAACTACGGTCAAGAAAAAGAGACAGAAATTCAAAACAACTTTGCTATTTTCCATTCCATTGCCGTTGAATTTGTAAGGCATGGAACTCCATTTTGACTCAAAATATCTCAAAAGGAATTCAGTATCTCACAGACAGGGTCTATCAGCACAGGACATACTTTAAGATTACATATACATTAATGCATAGCATAAATATGACATTTCATGTTTTCAAAAGAAGCAGAAAGTCAATTATTCCCCAAAGAATTCTCCACAAGACTTTTTCAGGCAGTTGTTAATTTACAGATACAATGCTGACCTCACTCATTTCAATGACATATACTACTATAAATCTGTTAGTGTTCTAAATAGATACAAGTCTGCACAGAAAGTATCTGCAGAGACTCATAATCATATTATTAGATGGCTGTTAGAAACAAGGTAACTGATAAACAAGATGTAAGTGTTCACAAACTTGTACTATAAAGTATGCAAGACGGGCCAAATTTTCTTCCAACCATAAACAAGATGATTATTTATATTATGCAGTATAATTCGTCTGGGCCATATAAGGGGCCAAGATATTAACTGTTAAATTCCATATTAAAGCAGACACAAAAGTTTGATTCCCAAACACAAGCCTGTTTTTCTTAAAAGTACCCTGTATTGTTAGCAGATGTGCTCCTGACAGCACAGCTGGAATGTCTACAGAACCCAGACTGCCACAGGAGGCTTTGCTCTGAGGCACACCAGGAATTCTTCACAAGGATTACCACGGGCACACCTCCCAGCTAACTCACCAAGGCTACTGATCTAAGGTACGTTCAGCACTCTGAAGCTCTGAAAAGTGAAATACCCCCTGCAAACAACACGGACCTCAGTGCAACCCACTCTGATGGGGCTGGGGTTACACTGGGTGTGCAAAAACCTGCCTTTACTGCATAAAGTTACACTGTACATACACAGTGTAGGACAAAAGCCTATGAGATCAACATGAGATCATTATCTGTAAAGAAACATGAATTATATTTTATACAATTTTTCCACAGAATAAAGATACAGCTGAAACCACTTCCCTCCACAAGGCATTTTCCTCCCCCGCAATACACGTAAACAGAGAGGAATAGTGAAATTCTAGGTAGCACCAACACTGCACATGTGGACCAGCATAAAAATAGCATAAATCAAATGTACTGCTTTTACAAGCAAATAGAAGTAATAAATTTGAAGAATATCCTCAATATTTCAAAACTACTATAATTTCCTATTAAAAAATAATTAAAAAACCCCATAAAAATAAATTGAAAAATATGGATACAAACCTTTTGATTCATGTAAATGAAAGACACATGCAATAATATACCTCAAAAAGCCTTAGATGCAGAACTAGTTCTTCCACAAAAATTTTCTCCTAGTTTAGCACACCTGCTGCCTTTCAGCTGTTTTAAGATTATTCTTTTTTTCTAAGCTTCACATGGCTCTCATCAAAATCTAATCATTGCATTTAGACATTAATCTTAATGAATACATCACTGAATGTTAAAAATCAAATTCTTTCTGAAGGAAATGTCACTTTTATATTATTAAATAAGTGTTCACAAAGTTTTCAGTTTACTTGTGTGTTCAGATGGATATGTAAATGAGTGTAATTAATGCTATAGCTTTCAAATCATGAATATTTATAAACAGAAAATTACTGTAGCTGTCATCCCCATAGGATATTCAGCTGCTAGGCTTTAAAAAAATCTTACACAATGAAAAAAAACTGACAATAAAGTAAACATGGTTGAAAGCAGGCTAATTTTCATTTCTACTAAATCTATATAGAGTGATTTTATGTAAAAATTTAGATTTTTCTTTACAAAGGAACTTTTAAATCACATAAAAGTGATTATAGAATTGGTTTCGTTTTCCAGGGACAGCTGGACCTAAGTGGGATGGTATTTGCTCTTCATGAAGGAGTATCTTTCATTTTGTCAATACAGTAAAATAAGTTAATATAGGGTTCACTTAGGATAAGGTCTAATAAAAGACTGTTCCTTATAAATCAAAGGAACTTTGCTTTCTGCTGTCTGGTCTTAACACAGAAAGTAGAGTAAGAGGAAAACATAATGTATTACTTCAAGACTGTGAAAAGAGTATATTTTTTTCTAGTGATGAGTGAAATTTTTATTTATTTATTTGGGGTCACAAATGCTAAGCTGCAAGATGTGATTGCTCAGCGGTTCATTCTAAGAAGCTCAGCTACCTATGTGCAAGTGAGTTATGGCCAGGGAGCAGAATCCAGCCCAAGCCAGGCTATGCCCACTTGGGAATCAGAGCCTTGGATGTCTTGATAGGCATTCCATAAACTCTTAAGACAGACTCAAAGAGAGTGAGTTGGACACTGGAAGAAATTGGGACACATTTGTTTAGACATTGGAAGAAATTGGGAATCTTCGGGGTGAAAAATTATACTTATCTACTGAGATGTACGCAAAGGCGTACTTAGCCAGCACTATGCCATATGTTCATACGAGATGTGAAGACCTAGATAGCCTCCTTCCCTTTGTATATTACTGGGGGAAAGGGGATGTGGAGACATCCTTGCAAAATGCACCAGTTCAGATGAACACTACTGTCTTTTCTTGTCTTGATCGAGAACGTACAGCTCAGTGTGGAATTGCAATTTCTCATGAAGTTCTAACAGTAAAAAATAAATCAAAGATTGCACATCAGAAACTTTTAAGATCAGATCCTACTTTTTGTTATGCATAATAACCACTAATGTGCAACTGGCCTATGTATATTATGATTATGCAGCCATGTAATTCAACATGTATGGATGTCTTCCATTCTGAATCTGATGTGTAACCGTGTCAAGGATTTTCTTGAGAGCATTATTATCTCTACATTATTAACAGTTAACTTCCTCTGATTTACTCCTGTGAGAGCAGTCTCCCATAAAATGCTTCAGGAAAAGGATTTCCCTAAAATATATCTTGCATGGAATGGAACAGAACAGAATATTTCTATTAGCAGGACAGCATTATGTTGAGAGCTTCAATAGCATCAGTACTTCTGATCCAAGGTTAAGGTAAAATTTAATCCACAACTTAACTACCATTAGACAGATCTGCTTGCAAGAGAAAACCTCTCAGACTCCTGAACAAAAAAATATAGTGAAGATAAGCCCCAAAATCTAGATTTATTTTTAACACAACTTGAAAGCTATACTCTCGAAAGTGAGCAATATGGTATCTAGTAACTGTGGTGGAAAGTCTAAACTTAAGCTAAACACCTGCATAATGTTTGGCCCTATATCTTTAGTTCTTACCATTGTTAAAAGAGCCACTGAAGTAAGAAACTATTTATAGTCAACGTCCTACTGCACAGCCTGGAATTCTTATGCTGTGCTATACATGTGTATGTTTATTAAGGAAACTACGATAAAAGCAAAGCTAGCTAACATGAATGTAAAGGTCTGGTGAAATAAAGGGTTAACTTTCTACTATGATATTTTTCATCTTTTATTTCTACCCTTTTCATCAGTCCCAATACATTTGAGCTTCTCTTCTACTGTCTTGATCAAATTGCCAACAAGTAAATTCCAATTATTATTTCAGATGAATGGTTAAGCCAATAATTTCATCCAATTTTTCAAAAAAGACCACATTTATAAGCTTTGCATTTAATACTCATATTTTTTACTACCTATATTGAGTTTGTGTGGCAAGGCTGGGGGTGGGGGGGACAGGAGTGGCTTCTGTGAGAAGCTGATAGAAGTTTCCCCCATGTCAGACAGAGCCAATGGCAGCGAGCTCCAGGATGGATCCACTGCTGGCCAAGGCCAAGTCCATCAGTGGAAGTGGTAGCACCTCTGGGAAAAGGTATTTAAGAAGGGGAAAAAAACCCCTGCACAATGGCAGCTGGAGAGAAGAGTGAGAACATGGCAGAGAAACAACTCTGCAGGCACCAAGGTCAGTGAAGGAGGAGGGGGAGGATGTGCTCCAGACAGCAGAGATTCCCCTGCAGCCTGTGATGAAGACCAGAGTGAGGCAGGCTGTCCTTCTGTAGCACATGGAGGTCCACAGTGGAGCAGAGATCCCCCTGCAGTCCCTGGAGGACCCCACACAGGAACAGGTGGATGTGCCCAAAGGAGGCTGTGATGCCACAGGGGACCCATGCTGGAGCTATTCCTGAAGGACTGCATCCCATGGAAGGGACCCACACTGGAGCAGTTCATGAAGAACTGCAGCCTATGGGAAGGACTCGTATTGGAGAAATTCATGGAGGGATGTGTCCTGTGAAAAGCCTTTTCAGGACCAAACAAATGTATTTTTGGTAAGGAATCCAAGTATCTATACATGCTTGTACTTAAACTGGCCATTCTTCAATATGACATCTAATACCCTGTTTAGACACATACAGTGTCTGATAGTCTGCCCTGTTTCTATCCTCACAGCAATACACACAGCATGTTTCACTTGTTAGGAATCTGTGAAAAGTGTATTAATCTTATTTTTCATTTGCAAGTACATGCAAACATTCCCATAATTTCAACAATTCTATTCTTCTACCCACCTGCCTCTGGAGTTCTGCCAGGTTGTAAGGTAATGCACCTTCAGCCAGTGGTGCTATTCTCTCAATATCTGCCAAAGTTAAACGCCTTTACACACGGCAGAGAAAAGCAAATTACGGTCAGATAAAACATCAAACATATTCAATACAGTATTCCTGGCCACCCCCCCAGAGAGTACATCTGAGTTTAAAAAAAGACTGTCATATTTAAATGCACACCTAAGAACTCTGCTACACTGCAATAAAGAATGCTTGGAGATGAAGGGAGCTTGGGTTATTCAGAAGCGAGTTCTTGATTACCAGTAATAAGGAATATAATACACAAGTTAAACTATTTCTAGCTATTTCTACCTAAGATCTCGTTTGCATTAAAGATCCATGCAAAACATCAACCAGTGCATTGCAGCCTTTTGGCAGTACTGTTTTTATACTGTTTTGCTATTTCATATGTATATCTATAATAGAACAATTAATAACTGTACTTCATATACACAATCCATTTACAAAACCCCTGCACACACCAAAATCAGTTTACATTGAACAAATTACTGTAACGAAATACAATGAAACATAACACTTTTTAAGATTAAGACAAAACTAAGTAGTTTTCACACAGAAAACAGAAAAATAATGATTGCAAAATGATAAAATAATCATTATGTTACCCGGTAACACTGTATAAATCTGTAAGTTGGTAGAGAATATCTATTTCCATTGGTGTAACTTGTCCAAAGTGGATTGCAGAGTGGGTAAATTCCTCTGGATTTAAAAGGGAAATAGAAATACAACAACTGGGTTATTTGTCACACTTCCTCTTTAAATGGTCACAAATAACTTTAATATCATAAAAATGAAGTCTATCACCAAGAAGCAAAATCCATAATGCAAAGGGGAAAGATATCTTTAGGAAAACATCTATCCTGAAACAGGCCTTTGCAACAGAGCAAATCTGACTCTGCAACTCTGATTTATGGTAAGAATTCATCAAAAACAGCAAAACTCCTCATATGAGAAAGCTTAATAAAATGACCCCCACAATTTGTGATTCTTGCTTCTAAAGTTCTGCAAAACAGAACAGGATAGAATAATGGTCCATTATTTACAGCATTAAGGGCAACTGACTCATCTACTGCCATCCTGTCCAGACTTCTTCCTCTTCTAGTTCTGAATGACTCCAAGTTTGGGTATTCATCCAGCCAAATTAACAAGTCTGAGCAGTGAAAACACAGCAGCCTCTTCTCTCAGCACAAACCCAAACAAGATGTATTTATGCATCTGTACCAAAAAACATTGCTAGGCAATTTGTTAGCACAATTTGGAGGATGAAAACAGGAATTTTATGCTTTCCTATGCAGAGCACAGGAATATAAGCCAAACAAAGAGGAAAAAGAAAAAAAATAATTTGGCATGTTTTTACCACACAATGATTTGACTGGTGTCATCCATACAGGTAATAAAATTGGTGATAAAATCTACCATAAAATGACTACAGAAGCAATCCGCTCGTGCCTGTGGCGAGACTTAGATATGGCAACCTTTCCCATGCACAGGGATTTGCCATGTACTAACAGACATAAACTGTACATAAAAACACTCAGGCAAGTAAGCACTTATGAGGTTATAAACTCATACAATTTCTCTAAAAAAAGATTTAATAATAAATAAAGTAACTAGAGCTAAAACAACGCAGAGATTACTCATGATGGATCTTAAAACTTAATCCATTTTACCACATTCTCCAGGATCTTTCTATCTCTAAGCAACAAGGCACCTCTTTCAGTGAGATATATATAATAATATACTGACTTGCAGTTACCCATTCAAACTAATAAGGGCAACACAACTTCTGCCAGAATCTTCTCTTTAATGAGCTAACTGAAAATACTTACTAACCTATGAGGATGAAAATCACTCACGGTTAAAAAACCACTTTTACAGAAGCCCTAACCTTGCATACCATTGCAGCTTCTGACTTGCCTTAACCATCACCAGATTACAAAATTGACAGAACTAAAAAATTAATAAAATGTAGGAAATATACTTTACCTTTTGTGACTTCAATATCTCTTCTTGTACCTGCTATATTACTGTATATCTTCCTAACAAGATCCATGTTATTCAAAAGGGCATTAAATGCATTGAAAAAGGAGAAGCTGACCTGATGAGAAACAGTTCCACCAGCTACCTTTAAAAATGAAATGAATGCAGTTAAGTGCCTTAAGCCCTTCTACAACATCTAATTACAAATTATAGAAACATCCATTTGAGCAAATTATGAAAGAATTAAAGTTATCCTTCTATTCCTGTAATTTCAAGATATTTTTAATGGAAACATGAGAGGAGAATTATTAGACAGGATACTATTTTTGTAGTAAAAATTGAACATCAGGAAATGATTAGGAAATAATCACGTAAGTAGATTATTGTTCAATATATCTGATAGACACACTAAATGTGTCACTGAGTAATTTTCTACAAGAAAAATGCATGCAAATGCTACTTCAGATAAAGGTACTAACTGACTGCTGCATCACATACATCAATGACCATCTACTTCAAAGTCTAAAATGAGTAGATACTCTACATTCTATGGAAGACAATATGCCTTATTAGTAAGGCAAGGCAAGATTTATAGGTAAGATAATAAGATAAAAGTAATCATTTTATCTTTTATCTAAATTTCATTCTTATATAATTTTCATGCTATTTAAGTTTATAACTTGTATGTCATTACTTTACCTACAGATCTTGCCAAACTATCACAGTCATAACCAGTCTACCTCTAGAATCTACATACTGATTTTCCAAATTCTGATCTGAAAAAGAAAAGAGTGCAAGAGTATATAAAAGGACAAAACCGTAAGTAGTCTCCAGTTCCTGAGATTTGTCATATATTCAAATATAAAAATTGAATCCTTTTGTTCTAAATTACTTCCATGGGACTTGGTGATTTTAAGGGTTTCTTCCAACCTAAATGGTTCTACAATTCTGCAATTCTTTCTTTGCCAAGCAAAGTCTGCCCTGCTCTAGTGGAAAGTACAGTAGACTAACTCAAACTGCTTCCAATGGCACTTCAAACATGTAAACCAGACTGGCAACCTTTTCACTACTGCAGCCAAGGAATGCTGCCATGTTTCACCCTGACCACTCTATTATGAAGCTTAATCTCTAGCACCAAGGCAGTGACAAGTAGGTAGACGACAAAGTGGGAGAAGCAGGACCATCTTAAAGCATAACAGCTAAAAACTGCTGAACTCAAGGCCTTTTTTTTTACACTTACAGAAACTAAATTTTCTTCCACAAATGGAGTTAGCATATGTGAGCGAATGGTAACCATGATCTCATTGAAGTCCAGCCCAGTTATCAGACCAGTTTTGTTTTTGTCCTTCAGAGCAAAGGCTTGTCTTGCATGTTCTGACTGCAGCTCCTAGAATGAATATTCAGAGACAGCAGATTAGAAACAAATTCTGTAACTCACTGTTCACAAAACTTTAGCTAATTTCACAATCTTATGCTCCAACAGGTCTGTGCACACAGACCACAGCACAACTACAGTTTAAACTTCAAGACTAGCTCAACTAAAACAAGAAGTCTGCACACTGATTCTATCCACAGATCATTCCTCTCTCAAAGAAAAGCCTCAATTCAACTGTAAGGAAACACGCACTTTCATTAAATGACTTGAAAAATAAACTTCATATACCCTTCTCCTGTCTGCTATCTATTTCTTTATTAAATACTGCTAGAGAAACTTCTGGTATTGATCTTAAAGACTCAAAGTGAGCTGATCTCTTACACATCCAAGATGAGATATGACTGGGCTATTATAAACTAACTCATTGAAAAGTACTTGAAAATAAACAGGAGGACAGTGAAAATTATATAATATAGATTTAGATTGCCCCAAACAGCTATCTTCCATAATGTCAGAAATAGTCATTCATTTCAGGCAATTTAAAACTCCTATACCAACTGTAAAAACCTTCATATAAAGCACACTGTGGTAACCTAACCTCAAGATAATAATGATGGTTGTAAATTCTATGTCCAGAAAAAGTTGTTTCCTTCTATTCAAGCAAACAATAAATGCACATTCAGCTGTCATTCAGATCTCTAGAAGCTGCTAAAATAATAACCATGTTCTGACAGACAGCAAGAAGAGGGCAAACCATCTGGCTTATATCACCTTTGCAGTAATTTCTCAACTCTATTCATAAACTCATCATCAAGGTTTTCTAGATCAAGGTGCAACAAATGTGCTCTGATCCAAGTCCCAAACCCCAAAAGATGCCATTAAACCAAATGAGAAAAACCACCTGATCTAAAAGAAGGGATAACAATATCCAATTTGTGTACATACTGAAACTACTGCAACCCATACTAGCCTTCTCTGCTAAGGGTTTTTATTATATGATGACAGTAAGAGGTTACTTTATCTTACATGGCAGTATCTTGGAACAATAAACATAAAACCAGAACAGATATTTATCACTTTGCTCTGAGTTCCCAACAAAAGGGTTCTTCTCACTAATAATCTGGGGGCTCATTTCTGCACTCATGTCCCAGATTTGTGCCTGGGATCACTTAAAATATGTAGTGTCAAACATGGGACACAGTTTGTTACTTCAAAGTATCAAGTTATACTGCAGCCTTGAAAGAACTGTGCCAAACTCCAGTATCTCAATATAGACTTCAGTTCCTCCAGTTAGGTATGTTTTTCTAGAGTCTGCTCTAGATCAAGACACATCTCAGTATAGGAAAGACATGGACTTGCTGGAGCAGGTCCAGCAGAGGGCCACAAAAATGACAGAGGGCTGGAGCACCTACCCTATGAGAAAGGGCTGAGAGAGCTGGGACTGTTCAGCCTGGACAGATGAAAACAGAAGGATCCTGGAAGATCTTTCTATGGCCTTTCAATACTTAAAAGAGGGCTTATAAGAAAGATGGGGGCACACTTCTTAGGGCTCATTGTGGTAGGGCAAGGGGTAATGGTTTTAAACTAAAAAAAGGGTAGATTCAGATCAGAAATAAGGATGACGTTCTCTATGATGAGGGTGAAACACTGGAACAAGTTGCCCAGAGAGGTGGTAGGTGCCTCATTCCTAGAAACACTCAAGGTCAGGTTGAACAGAGCTATGTGCAACCTGATCTAGTTGACGATGTCCCTGCACATTGCAGGCGGGGGTGGACTAGATGACCTTTAAAGGCCCCTTCCAACCCAAACTATTCTGTGATACCTATTTTTATCCTGGACAATAATTGCAGATGTCAAAGCACATTATCACCCCTTACTTTTAAGACAGTACATACAAAACTTTTTTTGTACCAAGGACCAGCTCTGGAAGTGCATGATCTATTTTTCTTCATGTCTACTAGACAGAAAATTATATCATGAGGTGATCATTGTATGTTAATTTATGGAATTCAGTGCAATTACCTACAATTCCGTCAACTCCTCTTCCACGAATTATAATGCACATTCCTCCTACTTTCCTCTTTCTCTATCCTTTATAACTGACAACTTCCTTTATTTCTTTCTAGTATAATGTTCAATTCATAATGTTTTAACTGTTAACTTTTTGGCTTAGCACAAGGTGCAGTTCAACAAGTGAAATCCTTTAAAGCCCAATTCCTAGAGGATGTTTCAGCAACATCTCAGGAAATCAGATTTACCTCCTGCAAAGTTGGCTGCATTTAAGACTTAACTCCCAATATATGTGCGGTAGCATGCAAGCCAGTGAGTGAAGAAAAGTATTAGGATAACATTTATAAAACTAAAAGAAATGTTACAGAAGCTAAAACCTCTATATGGGAAGTTATATGGTTGATAACAACTAGCTATATTAAGGATGCTAAGTTTCTCTGGTAGAGGTTAATTTTGCTATTAAACTCCTGTGACAGAAAAAGTAGACCCTCAATCCAGTGTAACAACAATCAGTAAAATTGTTAATTCCGTAAACAGTATGTTTAGTCCTATTCTTTGAAAGTATGGTATGCAAATTAAAGCACAATGAGTACATGCTGCTCACAATGGAGAAATAACAGTTCATCATAACTGTCAGGATTAGTATCAGATAAGGATTACCGCTACCAGAATAAGCTCAAAATTTATAATGGTATTAGTGTATTAATAGAAGTGAAATGAGTTTCAGTTCTACTTTCGAAGAAGGTTAATAACTGACCTGAAGAAACTGAGTGAACTCTGAATAGTTAAGATGCTTCTTCCTGTTATGTCCAAAATGCAGTCGAATGAACTCACAGTCCCAGTTGAAGGGGATTTGAAGATGAGTAAGAGTTTGTTCAAATATTTCTTTGACATTTGCTTTGGGGGAGGGAAAAACAACAAGTGAGCCTCGGAGTACAATAAATCTACAAACATTCCAGGAAGGATACAAACAAATGATGATTTCAGCAGCTGTTTAAGAAGTGTTTTAGCTTGTTAAGAATAATTGCTAACTGAACCTTTACAGACCTATAAGAATATATTTGAGACACAACGTGATACTTTTTGTATTACTGCATAAAACCTTGGAATGAGTGTTTTATTTCGTTTTAATTAAGAAGCAATTTCTCTCATACATGACAAATAAGAGCTATTTTGCATTCTGATATAAAAATCAATAGTGGTTCTCTGTCTCTGCCAGGAGTCAAATTAGGCCCTTTATCAAGAGCACGAATACCTGCATTACAGTCTCAGGCAATATTTGTCATACTAAGTATGGTTTGATTGAAACTTCATTATTACAATCACACTGTCTGAATATGGCTATTGAAGATAGGTATAAGAAATGACATCTAAAACGTATCATTAACTCAGCGGAAAGCACGTTATTAGATGCTTTTGATAAGGCCTTAGCACAAAAATCAAATCCTATAAAACATAATTGATAGTCTCAGTTATTAAAATGTTTTAAGATAAGTGAAGATAGAGATGTCCTCTTTTAAATGAAGAAAAAAAACGCTATTTTAGATTATGGAATTCTCCACATGTATACTGTACAACTGAAATCCCAATGCTAAACATATTATCTGAATTTAGTCAAAAACCTCATCTGAAAAACGGTGTGCATTATTCATACACAGCATTGCCATGCTGCAAACAAGCCTGCTTTTTGTGCAGATTATCCAACCACATAAACTGTATAACTGGACATCTACCCATATCATATGAACACTTTTCAAAATTTACCTCATAGTACCTGAAATGGTTTGTTTTTATCAACCCAGAACCTGATGACAACCAAAATAAAATGTGGTATACAGCTTAAATTTAAAGCAAAGTACAAAATATTTTAGCTGAAACCACATCTTTTATATGTTTAAACAGTTATGCTAAAAGACCAAATGCAACAAGATATTTAATTATCATCTGATAACTCTATCAAGAGCTATTTGTTTGGAGCAAATCCACTGTTTTCTCTGTGTTAAAAGACTACTTGATTCACTCATTGTTTCAATTCAATAGCCTTTCTACTAGTTCTAGATCAAATCTAGGCAAACTACATATGGTTTTATGTTTTCAGTGAGAAAAGGAAGGTAAATGTCCAGAATATATGTGTCTCAGTAGAGGCACATACAAAGTAGGATTCCTTGGCTAGATTATCTGCTTTGCAGTTAGACTGAGATTACATATTCAAAGGGCAGACTTTGGCTAGTAGTTTAACTGTAATATAACCCTTACTTAAAGGTCAAACACAGAATATAGTCAAAAACCTACAAACAAAACCAGTTTCCACTGCAAGGTAGGCAAAAGGAGCTGTTAGAGTAAACAAGAAACCTAAAAAACTATTCTGAGTACTTGTAACTGTCCACTCATACCTACTCACCAGTATCAATGTGCAAGGTGAGGGTTAAGAAAAAGAGAGATAAAGTACCAAATACACAGTGTTAAACTATTTTATTTATCAACAAACCAAGATCTGTAAATTCAAATTCCCCATCTGCCACTAATTCACTGGAGCTTCTGACCAAGTTACCTGGAGTCTGCATGTACTACAAACACAATCAGGTCAGTGCAGCTCACTGTGGACTCTGCAAAACAGCACTGAACTGTGGGCAGTGAAGAAGACAGGCCTCCTTCACTGGGTCTGTTGGCTTGGCTACTAATGTACAAATAGGGTGCCAAGCAGCAACTACCTACATGTCTGTATAAACTGATTTCTAATAAACACCAAATTCCCCTAATGAAAACTTAGGAAAGAATGTGCTGAAGCAGCCAGAGAATTTAAATCATTTAAATCACTTGTTTCTGATAATTGCTTCTTTTAACCTTAAACAAAGGTTAAAAAAAAAATGGTCTTTTTTCTTAAAACATTTCTTTTCTTATCCATCCATGTTCATAGAGATAGACCTTTCACTTACTTTTAATGAGACTCAAGCCCCTAGTGTTTTCACAACTCTCACTCCAGCATTTAATTGTGTACTAAACAACCAAGAATCTTAAACTATTATCTTCATAAAAACATTTATAACTAGTCATCAACATCTCACAAGTCAAGATGCTTCAGCACATAAAAATAAGTTAAATTAATAAATTTATATTCAACAGTTGAGCGTACTAGTACTTGAAGAATTCCAGAAGTGGCTAACTAGCTTTAATAAATGGTCTCCAAATTAGCCTGTTGCTTCTCTGAAAATTTTGGTGCCTTATCCATTTCTCTTCCACAGGCATTCACACCCAGTAACGTGTACTGCACGTACTATAGTAGTCTGGGTTTAAAGATATGCTCTTGTATCTAATGCTTAATTAATTCCATGTTGGCTTTGTTTATGAAACACTTGGAGTACAGAGACAAAATTGTGTACTTGTTCTGAACAGTCATAGAATGGTTTAGGTTGGAAGGGACCTTAAAGATTACCTAGTTCCACCCCCTCCACCAGGACACCTTTCACTAGATCACATTGCTCAAAGCCCCGTCCAGCCTGGCCTTGAGCACCTCCAGGCATGGGGTAGCCACAGCTTCTCTGGGCAACCTGTGCCAGTGCCACACCACACTCACAGTTAAAACCACAGAAACACTAAACACAATCTTCCAAAGCCATCTGAGATTCTCAAACACCTCTCAACAGGTGCTAAAATTTACTGTGTCTACCCAAGAGCATGGGTGCTTTCTTCACAATGTATCAAGAATACCTTTTTAATCCAATTTTGCTGGCTATTCTCTTATACTAAAGGAAATAGCCATCACCACAGCTAACAACTTGTGTGATGAGAAGCAGCAAACAGACAATCACATTTCAGAAATAATACATAATGTGATCATCACCTCCATTTTCACCACTCTGAATTATGAAGAAATGTTTAATTTTTAATTATTTTTTTTCCCCACAGTAGTACCAAAGCATTGACAACAAAGAAAACAGGTAACGTTAAGGTACAGATGCTGGGTTTGCCCGTGTTTATCTCCCTCAGAAACCTAGTAACATTTCTAAATTAAGATAAACTACACATGTTTCAAATTTCCAACAGAGCTATTCTGCAGGGGGCAAACAGCAAATCACTTTTAAAGCCTTTCATTTTAGTATGACATTTTACAGAATGCATTCATCATCTCTGTCAATACATGCTGCTCATTTACTAATGTCTTCTACTCTTTGCTCACCTTTCCACAGTGGAATTCTTTCCTACTGAGCTGATAACTTTCTTTCCAGGCTTACAGGAGTACATTTTCTTCTCAGATGGGCATACAAGTCAGCAGCCTGATGACACACTCAACTTACCATCAGCGCCAGGAACAATAAACCTACTACTCTAGTGCACTAGTACATTACCTCCAAGGCAACACACATTCTCACAAGATTGCTGCAGAATTTCCCCACCCAATCATTTTAAACAAATTATAGATGCCTGGAGCAGCTATCTGCAGGCAGCGTACACATGGCTGGCTCAACCTCCATCAAACATTCTTACCTATCAGGCTCAGAAAAATGATAGGAGAAAAACAAAGTTTCTAGGCAATACTCCATATCATATAAGGAGAAAGAATACTTTAAATTATAAACACTACGATGTCTTGTTGGTGGCCCACTGTAAGGATGAGCTCAGTACCCCAAGTAAACCTTGAGGTAGTACCTATTATTTGTTTTGACTTAGCAGCTCCCTAAGAAGCAGAGTGGAAACCTCACACAATTCCAGTGCCAACAACGTGTTAACAGAGTTTGCCATTGCTTCTCACCAGTGATGAAACATCAATCGTGCTTGTTAGGGACACAAAAATATAAAAGTGGCAAGTCTTAAGTAGCAGCAAAAGCATACTAAAGGTTTGTTGTTTATCAGGGTTGTTTTGCAGTTTCTTCTGTCTACTCAGTAATCTACTGTCCCATTTGTAGATATTTCAGGCCTAATGTACATATGCATTTTAAAATTTATGTTGCTGGTTTTCATTATTTCTGCAAATAGCATATTTTCACTTTGAAGCCTAAAATAAAGAATCACAGTTAAAGGCAGAAAGACTTTTTTGTAGCACCTGATGCCGCAGAAGTATATTAAAAGTGATCCAAAGGTAAGTAATACAATAATTACTTTGACATGAGAAAGCCAAATTAGAAATAGCTACATAGTATTTCTACTTTTATTTTAAAAGGATTAGTGAATCTATTTAAAGTTAAGATTAATGACAGCCTTAACAAAAAATTCCTTTTCTGTTCCCTGTTGTTGAACTATGGTTTTGAACTTAGTATTATTACGGAGTTGCCAACCTGCATTGTTCACATGTATTTAAAACTGTGGTTTAAGTCTGAAAAGATCATACCAAAACAAAAAAAAGACAGAAGGAAGTGGTGTTTCCTACATTATCTGCACGTGTTAAGTAAAAGACACCTTGAAAACAGGCAACTAACAGCTACCAGGAAGCCAAAAAAATAGCAGTTCTGGTTTATAGCACACTTAATAAAAACACAGTGTTTTTCTTACATCCTCAGCTCTGTAGACATGTGATTGTATTTTTCTGTTTACATTATAAAAGGTTTCCAGCCTTTATGGTTGCAAATAATATTTTAGAACGCAGAACTTTTACAATTAAATCCAAATCCTACCATTTCCAATCCAACTGCCCTTTCAGAAACGGTGGAGAAGTGAGCACTAGGAGTGATCCATGTTTCCTGATGCTCAAAAATAAAAGCACTAATAACAACATATATTCAACTCCTTTCTCTTGTTCTTCTTGCTCATCTTCTTCCAGTGTTCTCAAACTCTATGTCCTGATTAGAGGAATCCTGAACTTTCTCTCCCAGATTAAAACTGGTTTAAGAAAATAGATGGGCAAGACTTCAGTATCACTGTACACCCAACTTCTGAAACTATTAAATTGATGTTTATTATTTCAGTTCACCAATATCATATAATTTTCAAATAGTTGCATTACTAGGCATCTGATTGCTTTCCTCCTCCTCAATACTTTTGAAGAAGACTGCTATTATACTCTGCAAGATATTTGTAATTAGATTTTGAGTTGCAGGATGTTTTTAAAAGCCTTATGTTCAGTTCCATAAATATTTTCCAATTATCTCCAAAATAATTCTGAGTGCACAAGAATCACGAACAAATTCAGCTCTATCTTTCTATCTGTATCTGCATGTGTATTTAACTAAAAAAGCATCTCTGAAATTCCCCAGTTTATCAGAGAATGGCTTTCTTTGTGGTGAGTCTACAAGGAAGAACAGCTGGGAAAAGCCTTGAAAAACTGATGCAGTCCAGACCATTGTATCGTGTGCCAAAGAGATAAATTACAAAGAATCTTTTTACTTCCAGTTAGACAACCTGTTTTTCAGAGAAGTTTCAGTCATAGTCACAGATTTCATCTTTGAGCCACAGTAAGGATTATCTGCTTCAACACTGGAAAAACACAAATAGCCTGAGCAAATTCAGGTCTGCTTTAACCTGAATTCAGGTCAAAAGACCTGCACAGAAGAGAGATAATATTCCTTAGTACAACAGTATAAATTTTATGGAGTGTTTTCAAATATTTCACTCTCCAAGCAGCTTAGGCAGTTACATCCCATGATCAAAAGAGCAAAGCACTTGTCAGTTTTCTCTGGCTACAGACAGAAACCCGTAACAAGAAAACAATGCATGAGAAAAAAATCACTTTTCTGCATCAGCTTTAGCTGTTACCTTTTAAATATTTTATGGTTAATGCAGTATTGTAAGGGCTCATCAGCAACACATTTTGCATAAAATATTCACCTAGGAAGCATTTATGAAGATGTAGAATCACTTGATCAGGAAAATACATGCTATTTCTCCATTTCTACATGAATTAAAAAGTAACAAACTACACTATCAGCTGTATCACTGGGTTATTAAAATAGTCATTTTACTGCTTTTTATTCACCAGGTTGACAGCAAGTCCAGTGTACTAAGCACACTGTGCAGTTTGCTCATACTAAGTAGGTACAATTTCTCGTTGCAATGAACCTACTATACAAATGCTGCAGAATACTAAATGCATATTTATGGAAGTCATTCATACAGGGTTTCTGGATGTCCAAAACTCCTGGAAAACTGTCCCAAAGCATTAAGAAAGCAGATGATATTAAAGTGACAGAAGGCTTCATGTTTCAACAATTCCAACTAACATATGATATTGCACAGACAAGTACTTTGATTAGCACAGCATAGCTGACAAGTATTTCTATAAAACAGTTTCTAAAGAATCATAAACTCTTGCTCCTCTTCTAAGATAGTTCTTCCGTAATACAATTTAAATAATAGTTTCATCATTGGAGAGTTGGAAGCTCAACATTTTAAGAGACAAGTGGCAGACAGGCTCAAGAGGACTGTAAAATGCTAACGTGCTTTAGCATGGTCCAAAATCATGTCAGTAAACAAATCCTAAATAGCAGATGTGAACTCAACTAGACCAAACTGCTTTCAAGTACAGAGCCAGTTCTAAAATTCAACAAGTATACTTAACTTTCTCCAGATAACTGAAAATTTGAGTTATGAGAATATTTTTTGAAAATGCATTCTCTCACACAAGGCCAGTGTTGGGTTCAAGTTACTGGTCTAACAGACAGATCCAAGTTAATTCTGTCCCTTGCTCCAGATGCACAGTGCAGGAAAACCTCAGTAAATCCATGCTGCTTCTGGCAAGACTTACTGGTCTGAGTTAGCTTTGGCATCAATGCAATCACATCCACAGAGCATTTCATCTGAGCTAGAAAATCTTGACTGGTGTTTGCTCCCATAACCAACATGGTTTACCTGCAGACTTGGGTACATTACACAGTCCATAACAGACTTGACTTGTCTGACAGCAATTCCCACACCATCTAAACTTATTCCGTTTCAGAACATTTCTAATAATTTACTAAAACTTTTAATTTTAAGACTTATTTTTCCATATTGTCCTGTTTCCACGTGAAACTAAACTCTGTGCCTTTCTGTTTATGTGCTATGAAAACGAAAGAGTGCAGGACTCATGCATAAAACAGCCTCTAAAGGCCAGAAGATTGACTTGGAAATTGCCTGAAGGGTTACCAAATTCTGAACATCACATATCGTCATTGCCATTTTTCACACATGTATTAATTTGTATGTTAGGCATATGAAGTAAACAGCCCATGTTACAAACAAGAATTAAAAAAGGCAAAAAAGCAGCAGTAAATGTGGGAACTGTAGCACAGAAAATATGTACTATGTTATGTTGCAACATATAGTAATAACTGCAATATAATTAATTTCGTAAAAAAACAAGAAACCAACAGTAAATTTTAAGTTCCCTAAGGAATTTCCTATTCAAGATTTATCAGCCCTATTAAAAAAATTCAGCAAGATATAGAAAAAACATGCCATTTTCTGGTTTACAATTTTTCTTGTTTGTGTTGTTCTTTTAGACTTTAATTTAATTACACACTCATAAAAGTAACAATCCTCAGTCTGACTGAGCAATCTGTATAAAATTTGAAATGCATACAATTTTGTTCATTTATGGAACCAGCAATTTCAGGTGTGCTCATGAGAGCTACGAAGTTCAAATCCCCGTTTTGTGAGACTGTTAAATACACCATCATTAACGTGGTCACACTGATTGCAGTAGTTTCTCCAATTCGTAATGACTGCATTTACTGACTTCGTCTTTACGTAAATTCTAAAAGATTTTCTTTTCAAGATGTTGTGTATCCCAATTGCTTAGTATTTGACTCTTCAGTTAACGATGTAATTTAACAGACATCGTAAGTCAAGCAGTTTGTTTCCATAAAACGACCCTCGCTTTTTTTTCAACAAGTTGAAACACTTTTCATACGAATGAAATAGTACAAACAGCAAGTGGTTACAAATCCAAGCATAGTTTGTATTTTCTTTATTAAGAGCTTTATTCTTTTGGATAAAAATAACATTTAATTCTCAATCCATTTTATTAAAATTCTTACCATTGATTTATCTAATTTTCATAAACATGAAGTTTTAAAAATAAAGCCTACTCCTCCTTAAACTGCAATGTTAATAACAGTTATTTAGCAATATCATAAAGCAGTATAGTTGGCCTAAAGAATTTTGTCTGATTACTAATTTATGAGATTGGGGAAAAAAGGTAACAAAACTGAAGGCCATTATTTTCTTCCTAGTTTTTCAAATATATGATCTAGTTGTAAGTTACACTCATAACATTAAACATTTGCTCCTCAAGAAAAGGAACACTAACCTAGGAAATCAAAAGATTAGACCTCCTTAATTTCTATATTGAGCTCTTATTGTATCTAATGACAATTCTTCAAAGATATGTGGAGATCCAGAATGTATTTTAAAACTCCCCCATTGTTGAAGCAGTTTAAAGTCCAGGACATAAAATTTCACTTAGGATGACACTGAGCAAAACATCATTGTATAAACTACCTCAGGAAAATGAAAAATCTTGATTCAAGATGACAGAGCAGAACATATTTTGCCTCTGTGTACTTCTTAAGCTTGTATCACTTGAAAAAAAAAGTTCTACTCATGCAAACTCTTAGGGAAACAGTACAGTACTGCACAATATACATTTCTATGCACCTGTGGTCAGGAACCATTATTATGACTGATACTATTATAATCACTTTCTTAAACTGTTTTTCTTTAGGTATTCTTACCAAATGTTACTTCTCCATTGCCATTCCTGTCAAATAACTGAAAAGCAACAATGAATATTGCATCTGGAGTACACAAAACAGATTCAAATGCCAAAAATTCTTGAAACGAAATTAACCTACAAAGGAAAACACAGAAGTTACTAAGATTTACAAAAATATTCATAATAACAATGATCATTTGCACTTGATACTCTAGAAAACTATATGATCCACATATTAAAATAAAATTCTAACATAAAATAATTAAGACTCTAGAAACTCAAAAGTATTTGTTACATTTAAGTAGTTACTTAACCTTCATGCAACTCTCTTCCTCTATAAAGCAACTGAATTCTTCATATCCATCAAAGCCAAAACATAATCAATTCCCACTGAACACCTATAATTCATTACTTCGTAATTCTAAATGTAAGTACACAGCACTTAAAAATTAAGAGATAAAACCACAGAAATTCTATTACCATGAAATCTACAGGTCTGACATTGTATTACTATATATATTTCTACTGAGAAAGAAAAGATGCTTTAATTCAAGTACAGGAATATACTACAAAACATAAATTTTCTTAAAACAATGTATAACGTTCATTAAAAAAACCAGGGTCAAAAAAAGTTAAACTTTACTACACATACAGAAAGAATATTACACTTCAAATATCATGCGAACCACCAAGTCATGTACTTGGGGACAATAAAGAATGTAGGAACATTTGGACACAAGAACAGTTAGACATGACAAGGTAGGGAAGGACTTCAGTGTAACAGCAGATCACAAGATTCTGAGTTGTTTATGCAAGACAATTGCTACACAGAAAAAAGCCAACTCAGGATGCATTAGGAAAGTTGTTTCTGTGCAAGATAAGGAAGCAGCGATAGCCCCAGATAAGGTTCCCACATCATCTCTGCAACACTGAAGAGAAAATCCAAGTCCCTGTGGTCACTACATATAAACTCAGACTTGAATGCACAGATAATTTGTTAGGATAATAATAAGTACTTTTTCTAGAGGCACTCAGCTTACTCTGACTAACAGAAAAACAAAATATTTAGAAGGGGTCCGAATGCCGCATGCAAAAAGAGTTGCAGAAAGATAAGCCTTAAGCTAAGATAAAGGATAATGCTGGCACAGAAAACGATGGGATATATATTTTAGCATCAAATAAATTATCAATGGCAATAAGAATTCCAATTACATTTCTTTAATTAAACAAAAAATTACTATTTCAGTAAATGCTGTTAAAACAGAATATCATTGTAGATGGTGCATTTTCCTAGAAAATGTACACAATTGATCTGAATTTAGTACTCTTCAAAGGATATCTTTAGTTTAATTACTTCACACAACACTGCTTAGTGCTAATAAGTCAAGTATAAATTCTGTTCCCTACAAAGAAAAAAAAAACAGAAGAAAATCAAGCTACACTATTCATTACTTTATCTAGTCTTTCTCTATCAAAGTACACAAGAAGCAGAATTGAGACACTTTAAAAAAAGGTTACATATGTTAACATCCTTGCATATAGATATTACACAGGAAATACAGAAAAAAATAGTGATTTTGAAAATAATTAAGATCTGGCAAATATGGAATTATGGTATTAATGTGTCGCATTTCAGCCACAAAAATCAGAGATATGAGAATGGTTCTTTGGACGCAAAGCCAATCTCATCCGAAGGATGACCTTGGTAAACAAGGGGTTAGTATGAAACAGATGATCCTTTAAAACAATTGTAAATACTATCATTTCAAAATATACCTCACATACAAGCATAAAGCTGACATACAAATTAATTCCTAATCAGGAAGCTTTACAACTGACAAAATCAAGTGGCGATCTCTGTAGAACGCATTCGTAGAAGCCTGAACCTGAAAGAAGATGTCTTCAGAGGTCTCACTTTAACAGTGCCTACAGCAAAAGGAGACAGACACATTCAATTGCCTTTCCATACATTCAACTTGCAATGTCTAAGAGCAGGGATATCCTCCGTGATCCTCCATTAGCGGGGAGATAACAGGAACTGGATTACACGGAATGATGGAGCTTCCCACCCGATCACTACTCAAGTATCACCCAGTGAACCCACTGCACTACAGAGTCCATAACGATACCAAATCACTCACCTTTCATTTAATTTGTAACATTTTTAAAAAAATTTCTTTTCCTCTTATTTCCTCTCTACTTTTACCCTCCAAAAGCACACTAAGTAACCCATGTGTTTACAGTTCTTCTCTATCTTTCCTTTTTTCCTACTACAACTCTTTGTTCATTTTTCCCCACACAACACAGCTTTTTAGACATTATGTATAGCTCTGCTGTGACTCTCCACTATGTGAAATACCAACTCTTTCTTCAGAACTTTGCTCAAGAATGTATTTCCAGATTTAAGGATGATATGCTGACAAAAAGAGTATGTAGAAACAAGCAACTAAAATGAAGAATTTTGAATTACTACCGTGAAATTTTGAAGGCCTGAAGGGAGAAAAAATCTTTTATTTTAAAATTGCAATACCTACTAATGGTAATTGACTTATATAATTGAGAAACTGGTTTAGGCACATATATATATAAGTACATTATTCAGAGAGGGTATTTATCCTAATTTCAAAACCAGTGCCAGCAGCCTGAAGACATAGGAATGTTTACAGCATCAGTGAAATCCTGCTGTATTAAACAGGCAAGAGACAAGGAAGTTCAGGTGAAATTCTGATTTAGAGGTCATTGCATTAATTGCTAAGAACATGCATTTTTAACAATGAGGAATAAACATTTTGAAAGTGAACAGTCTTTTGTTTTATAAACTGCCTTACTGAGTTCCACTAAAGCAAACCAGTCTTGTACTGCAGTAACGGGAGAAGGCAACAGTACTCTGGAACAGTTAAATGAGGATCAGGTTACCATCAGAAAAAAAGTAAAAAACCATTTTTTTTTAAACACATGCCTACAGAGAGCCAGTTCCAAAATGTCCTTTTTTTTTTTTTGTGAAGTGCCAAACTTAAACCTAAAAGACATAAAAAAATATTAACAATGAAAGCAAGCAAGAACACTGTGACTATTTATCTGAAGAGCAAGCAAGGCTAAGAGACTACAACAGTAGATACAGAAATGAAATCTTGTAAGAGAACCCAAAGCTTCTCAATGACTTGCTGCATGATGTTGGGTTGTCATTTAATTTACAAATGTATGTATGGAATAGGGCTTCCTTGCACTTCTGTATAACTTATGTCCTCGGAAAGATGTGATGCATTCTGGAATTCAGTTGAAGATTACAATAGTTATTCATGCTACAGATTAAACTCTCTATGCAGATTATATAGTTATTAGTGTCTGGATTTTGATATATTAAAACTCACCCCAAATGAAAGAATGTGAATGTAGAAGTAAATAAATAAACTGATGATGATGGGGGTATAACAAATTCTTTACATGAAATACAGATTATGGAGAAATATTTAAAACATTTAGAAAAATAAGTTTCAGACAAGTATTCAAGCAGATAAACATTTTGCACTGCAGACTATATAGTAGTGCAAAATAAAAATCCCACCCTTCCCATACAGAAGCCGATAAAGCACACTTACCCATATTTGATTAATTCACTTCAAATATTACCCAGATTAAAAAAAAAATAAAAAAAACCACCAAAAAAAAAATCCCTTTATATTCAATTTACAGGGAAAGTAACAAAAAGTGATGCCTCAAAGTTCTGTTCTAGCAATAAAACAAATTATTGATTTCTTACTGCAAGAAAGATCCTTTTATAAGACATTTTCTGAAGAAATGCATACCATAAAAGATAACCAACAGCTTTTTGAGAGGAACAAGATACTAAGCTTGTTGGTTTACTAGTCATCAAATAGACTATTATTTCAACAGATACATACAAAACATCCTTTCCAATTCGAAACAGAGCAACAAACTGCAGCCATGTACTGGAAATAGAGACAGGTTATTTAGATTTACAAAATGTATGCACATTCAAATGTATTAGCAAAGTAGTGCAGCTTTATAAAAAGAAAAATCATGTAACACATCAAACAGAAGATCCTACTTTCGTCATTTAGTGTAAAAAGTATATAGCATATATCATTTCACTTGTATAGCACAGATACTGTGCAGCAAGCTGCTCAAGACAATAAGCAAATTAATAAAATATTCTAAAGCAGAACACAACAGGGAAACAAAAACATTTAAGTTCAATTTAAAATAAGTTACATCTACACATTTACAAATGTTTACTATTTTAACAGCATTTTCCTCCATACCAAATACCCACTCACTTCTGCATTCTTGACCTGTTCTCTGATCCATCTTAACTTTGTCAATTTACTTCAACATTGTCCATACATCCTCCTACAATCCAAGGCCAAAACTAGAAGCCTACACACAGCAAAAAAAAAGGCTCCGTGGAAGACAAATGAGTTAGGGGGTACTACCTCAGCAGAGTAGACATTTTGCAAATTGATTTGAGGGAACTGTCTAGAAGCAAGCAGGATCATCTGTAAGTAGCACTGGAAAAGCTTTATGTGCTGTGACCTTATCTTCATTAGGCAAACACCTTCTTCCTGAGTAGAGTCATTCACGTTTCTCTTTTCTAAGAGTCAGCACTTTAAAAAAGACCTCAACGGTTTGATTTGAATTGCACACTACAGAAATAAGAATGCTCTTCCATATTTTCATGTTTAATTACAGGTACTGAAGATGCTATACAGTATCTAATCATGGACATGAACACACAGAAAAGAACTCCAAGGCAATCATACTACGCTGAACTTCCCTGCAGTTCGACTTCCTCGGCATTTGTAGTATTTATTAAAATGTCACTAAAACAAATCTGAACTTAAAAAAACCCCATGTTAAACACCACCTTTTTTCCCCAGTTTTCCCAAATCTATAGTCTACTGTACTTGTAAACAAACTTATCTAAATAAGCTTAAAGTGTAATAAAATCAATAATGTATTTTAGAAGATGAAGTTATCCAACTCACGAGTCACACATGTACTAATGCATTACAAGTTTCAAATGGAAAGCAAAATTCTCACCCATCCTTAGTTTGATCTGCCACTCCAGCCAACAGCTGCACTGTTTTAGGATTGTGATGTGGATCTGTATGAAGTCCTAGATATTTCTGCACAAAATCTTCTGGGGTCATGTAATGTTCACCATCTTTCTCAACACTTGCATACTACAGTAAAAATAAAAAAAACATAAGCACACAAACAAAGATTAATCCATTTAAATGCTAATTATTGGTGATTAACAAACTAGTAACTTTACTGAATGTAACTTAAAACGTTGCACAACTGTCTGCACATAACTGCTCTGAAATTAAAGTCCTCGATTAAACTAACAGTGTTACTGTACTAGTTTTATACTACCAACAATCAGATTTCCCTGAAGAATATATATGTTCACATAACGATCAATATCTTCTAATTAAAAGACAATTATATATTTTCAGAAACTGTCAGGTATTACAACCATGCTGTAGCTTTCCATTTGCTGAAAACACAGTATGTAAGTTTTCCTACCATTTCTAGTAGCAGATATTTTCTGAACAATTGTTCTTGATAGTTACTATAATTATTTTGGAAAACATATATTATTTCTTTTCTCTTTTTGTGAGAAATAAACTTCCAGATTAATTTTTATCCTGAAATGAATGATTTTAAGTAAAAAGTCACACACAAAAAAATAGGATTTGAGTAAATCGAAATGTTATTTCTTTCAATTTTACTAGCATTGAATTTTAAAATAAAAATCATAGGCAGATTTAAAATTTTATTATTGATTTGCATTAGAAGTAGTGATTTTTAATTTATTTGTAAAAATGTGTTATGCTTTTCTAAGTCCTAGCAAATAAGCATTCTCTGCAGAAAAAGAAACAGCAGTGCCTCCAAATATCTAAAGTGCAACATCTCTGCTAATGAATTCAAACTTCAACTAATGGCCTTTTCCACTATATGCTGCAGTACCTTGATTCAGCTGACACAGCTTTACATGAAGGAGTGTCAGCTCTCAAAACAGACGCTTACTCTGCCAGGGACCCACAGGAATTACAGTAGTAACAATAAGATGTACACACAATACCTGTTAAGGTGTAACACTCCAGTAAGGTAAAGGGAATCATTCTCATGTCTCATACTTGTTTCACCACCAGTTCAGTCTGGACACACTTTAGGCAGAAAGGAGCTTGCACCAGCATCAGTGCCTGCTTCAGCACCTCCTGTATCCCTTCCACAATACCAGTCCCTCACATCCCCTCATCACCTCTCCCTCTTCCACCCTACAGCTGTGATGACAGCTATTTGCAAGACTGCACTGTAAACCAGATTACTGAATTTGTGCAGAATTAAAACAGATTATTTCCACAAAAACAGGAACAAAAAACAGTGGACAGGAATCCTTTAATTCAGCTATGTTGCTGCCAACATGATAGCATAAGGAAATTGTGGCTTCCTTGAATCAACTCTGAAAGGTTCTCTTCCCAGTCGTACACACAAGTGACTGAAAATGCATTACGAAGCACAATTCTGCTGCAAGACATGAAATCCAAAGAAAATGTTATGTATGAAGGACCATCAAACATGCAGAGTATTGAGCATATCTTCAAGAATAATGGAATTCAACTGTATGACAGCAGAGGTGCATATCAAAGACAGTCAAAATCTAAACACCACCATCTTTTTTTCTCCAGATAACAATTTATCTGACTTTATTATAAACAATGATTTGTTCTACAATAAAAAATGTGTCCAGGAAGTTTTATTACAAAAATTTTGAGACAAAAATAATTAACTGACAGATACATTGAGCTCCATATGAGAAGGTCATGGCATTTTGGAAGAGCTTGGCAGCAAGCCAATAAATTAAGGCCTAACAAAGTAGCCAGGCATGTAAATACATTTGTCCTCAGGTTACCTTTTCACCATGCAACTTAAATCAAGACTCTTTTAGCACAAAATAAGCAAATGTAAATTATGACTAAATATGAATGTAAAATATAACACATCAATTAAATCTGTATTTTCCTCAGTCCTGAATGCTATAACACAAAATTCTTACCATACGTTTAAAGACTGTCTTGGGTAAGCACTTGATGAATTTGCATGAGACTTTTAAAATTCATCACATTAAAATGAACACACAAACCCTCTACTCTAGTTGTACAATCTAGTGCTAGGTACACACCACACTTTCAGAAACACTGCTTTATTTTTAAAATTGGTTAGTTTTCAATTTAAAGGAGTTTTCTATCCCAATGATTTTACCTGGGCAGAAGAGAGAGAAGTTCCAAAGCAGAAGAGACCTACAGGTACTATCAACATTACATTTTTAAAATCAAGTTAAGCTATGAGCAAGAGACTCAGGTAATTTTTAAGCGGTGGTGGGGAAAGTTTCCTGTATTAAAACTGAGAATTTGTTTTTGTTTCTTTCTTCACCTTGCTGGAACAGGTTACACTTGAACTCAGCAAGCAGGGAATAATTCAACTATATTTCCCAAAGACTGACTGTGTCTTCCCTAAGAAAAAAGAATGAAGGTTCACTAAGAAATCTAGCAGCTGTGTTTCTACCTAACTCTTTTATCCTTCAGGGATAATTTGTTATCCAATATGTTCTTTTATGATTGTTACTGAAGCCTGCTTAGCAAACACCTAAGTTAGCTGATGGTGCACAGACAAAGAATTTCAATGCCTGCATTTCATAGTTACAGGATTACAGAGAAATAATAGCACATCTTTTTAATGCAAGTAAAATGTTAGGGTTTTAACAGTTCAAAATAGTAAAAATAAACATATAGCAAGCTTTTGGAAATCCACTAATACAACGTAAACTACATGGACAGAGGGCACATAGCCCTTTAGAAGACATGCATGAAGAGAAGGAAATTTAAGTACACTCTCTATGATTAAGGTGGATGGTGATGAGGCCTACAGTTCACATCTTCCCTTCTAACCATTTCCAAGGGATGCCAAATTTAGGAAGGAATGCATGACCTTTAGCTGAAGCTCACAGACAGGCCAGCACTCTCAGCAAAGAGCACAACACATTTGACCCCTGATGTGTGCAACACTAGCAGTATTTCTCTACAACTTAAGTCTTGGAAAGAATGATTCTCCTTTGATGTTTTTGAAGCTTGCAACTAAGTTCAATTGCTACCCATCAAACAGAAACACAATTTCAAACTCAATTTTAATCAAATATAATGCAAAATAAACTTTCTTTCTATGCTCTTTTTACTGCAAATCTCAAATACTTAAGGGGAGAGAGAAGAGTGTTCATTTTTTTCATCCCTCAGAGCATGCAACAATCCACAACTTAATTTGCATGTTTCTTAGAAGATAACAAGATAAGACATGGAGAAGACCAAGAAGCTGTTTTAAAACCAGACTGTCCCCCAGGCTGTTGGAAGATTTTTTGCTAGAAATTAAATGCTGGGATGTCACAGTTTGATGTCAGCATTCTAAGTTTTTGCACTCCTGGAATACTACCAGTGTAATCCAGTATACAAATATCCGCCAAAATCAGGGTTGGGATCTAACAACTCTCTCTCAGGCAAAAAGGTCTCTCTGACTACTTGTAATATGTGGAAAGTATTAGATAATACAGTAGAACCAGAAGTTACATGTCAAAAATAATAGATTTTATTATTTACAGTATTAGCTTTAATATTCATTTTATATTCTTAACTTTTTCACAGAGAAAACCTTCTTGAATATACTGTGTTAACATTCAATAGAAAAGGAAAAGAAGTTATTTTAGTGATTTTGAAATATCAGTGCCCCAACTATGGACCTAAAACACAGTTGTTGTTCTTATTCCATAAGCCTGATTCATAGCTTATTACCAAAGTTACAGGTTTGACTTGATTTTCCTTTCTGACTGTGCTTTACTGTAACTAAGGGAGTGTAAAAAGCTTCATGCTCTTATTTATATATATCTCAATTATAAGGCCCTGCAAGGGATAATATTATGAAATGCATAAATCTTTAGTTATCAATTTTAAGTTCCAAAAACATTGCCAGCGGTCCATCCATTTGTGAGAGGAACACACATAAACCCCAAAGATAAAACATACAGGCAGAATAATTTTTTTGAATCTTGGAAAAGTATATTTTAAAAATAACAGTACTTAGTTATAGCTATTTATTTTATAGAAAACTTGAAAATACTTCAGAAAAATATTTAGTATTATAATTTGGAAATGGTTAATCAGGATTTGTGTCACCAGCAGTTTCTGCTCGATGCCTGACAGCCTCTTCAATACACTGTGCCTGCGAAGTGAAGTTTTAAGTATCCCAGCAGCACAACATGTGTTTGATTCCATGGCAAACTGCTGGGAGGGCAAAAAGCAGAAGTCTGTCACTTAAACAACGCTAGACAGATCTTTTTACCTGCAAAAAAATATTTCGTAGTTCGGCGGGGTCCGCTCTTTTGGCTGAGTGCACCTGTAAACACAAGCAAGATACTGCTTCGAGAGCCGTGCCACTGACAGAGCCCCGACACCACTCGCTGTAAGGGCGGCCATGGGGCGTCCCTTGAGACCCACAGGCCCAACCCCAGCCAAGACCGCGCTGTGCTGCTGTGGGACCGCACCAGGCTCGGTGCCGGTGACAGCTGTCAGCCCCGGGCTGCCTGCGAGAGCCGCGGCGCCCCGGCCCCGGAACGGCCCCTCGGAACGGCCCCGCCACGGCCCGCGGGCCAGGCCGGCTCCGCCACAACCCCCGCCACCTCCAGGGGCCCCGGCCCGCACCCCCCGCGGCACCGCGGCGGCGGAGGCACCGCGGGCTGTGCTGCCGCTCGCCGTGCTGCCGCTCGCCGGGGCCGCCCCACCATCACCGCCGGCCGCTCCCCCTGGCCCCCGCGGGCTCCCTCAGCGCCGGCGGCGGCCACCGCCTCCTCCCGCCGCCCGCCCGCCCCCGGCCCCGCGCGGGGTCCGCCCGCTTCCTCCTGCCACAAGCGGCGGAGCGGGAGAGTCACCTTGACCGCCATGCTGCGCCCGCCGAGGAGGAGGAGGACGGAGAGGAGGAGGAGCCGCCCGCCCGCCGCGCCGCCGCAGCAGCCGCTGCCTCAGCGCAGCGCTGTGGGGGGAGCGCCGCGCCCGGCCCGGCCCGGCCCTGCCCGCTGCCCTCGGCGGCCGGTGCCGGACACCGCCGTTGGAGCCGTCTGGGTGCCGTGTCTGCCCCCACCGAGGCACCGGCGGCGCGGGTGCGGGTCCTGCCGGGGGCTGCTGGCTGCACCTGCACAGTGCAAAACCGAGCTCCTGTAAACGCTGGTGAAGCTCATTTCTGGCGTGACAGATGCAGCTGCTCTCTCAAGGGTCAGCTGACCTGTTGGTTCCAAGTTCACAGACTGATGTTCTGGCAGCTTGGCTGCAAATTAGTAGTAGCCCTGTATTTCAAACAAAGGAACCAGAGGCAAAGTTATCAGACCTGGCTGGAATTCAGTAACTTCTGACAGGGTCTTTAGCAGTAGAGCACACTCGTGTTATATCTCAAAATGAAAAGCATACAGGCCACAGCCACAAGAAAGGACAAGCTCATGTTTCATTTGGACAGTTCCATCACAGTAAGTGCTTGTAAAACCTGGCTTAACTAATACTACATGTTCTGTCTTGCTGTATTATTTCAAGGCCCCAACAAGGTGTCTTTTATCACATGCCACTGGAAAATATAAAAAGGGCAGATTCTGGTACACGCCAAATAGCACAGCGAGATATAAAACTACAATACAGTAGTTGGCAGTTTATAATAGTGGTCACAAAATGAGTCACTTTTCTTAAGTTTAAAACAACTAATTTTCTCTAGAAAGCAGAACTTTTCTTGGCTATAGGTCAACAAAAATTCTTTGAATATAACTCAGAGTTCACATGCTATGTCACAACTGACAGCAAGAACAGTTTTGATAGAAATCTGCCTATTTGATAGGCATCTGATAGGCATTTGATAAGCATCTGACCACTAGAGTGTCTTGCTCAGCAAGTCCATAAATATATACTAATTGCAGAGTGTCGTGGTTTAACCCACCCAGCAGCCAAGCCCCACAGAGCCACTCACTTCCCCATCAGCAGGACTGGGGAGAGAACAGGAAGGGTAAAAGATGGAAAACTCGTGGGTTGAGACAAAGGCAGTTTAATAGGGAAAGCAAAAGCCATGCACACAAGCAAAGTCAGACATGGAATTAATTCACTGCTTCCCATGGCAGGCAGGTGTTCAGCCACCTCCAGGAAAGCAGGGCCCCCACCATGTATAACCACAAACACCATCACTCCAAACATCCCCCCTTCCTCCTTCTTTCCCCCACTTTCTATACTGAGCACGCCACACGGTCTGGAATATCCCTGTGGTCAGTTGGGGTCACCTGTCCCAGCTGTGTCTCCTCCCAGCCTCCCATGCACACCCCCCTCCCTGCCAGTGTGGCAGCACAAGAGAGCAGAAAACGCCTTGGCTCTGCGCAAGCCCTGCTCAGCAATAACAGAAATAACTCTGTATTATCAACCCTGTGTTCAGCACAAATCCACCACTGGCCCCACACCAGCCACTGGGAAGAAAAGTAATCGCTCTATCCCAGTCCAAAGCAGCACACAGAGTAACAATCTGTGTTTATAAGTGCATCAAAAACCAATCCCTTAAAAGAAAATGGCAGAAATATCCTCTACGCGGTGGCTGTAACAAGCGGTTCAGCACACGGATTTTTATTTATTTATTTATTTCCTAACGCTACAGCTCTGGTTCTTTGCTCGGCTGCAGCGTGCCCGTGGCGCTGGGCCGTGCGCTCGGTGCGTGCGGGGGGCGCTGAGGCGAAGGGCGCTGGGCCGAGCGGGCGGACGTTCCCGTCACGCCGGGGCTGGGACACGTGCGAGCCCGCGCCGCCAGCATTGCGCATGCGCGCCCCCCCTGGGCGGGGCGAGGCGGGGCCGGGCAGGCGAGCGAGCGCGCGAGCGCGCGAGCGCAGGGCTCGAGGCAGCGCTGGGCATGCGCGCGAGCCGCGCGCGCCGCGCGGCACAGCCATTGGCTCCTGGCCCGCTGTCGGCGGGCGGAAGCGGAAGCGCGTTCGCGCGCGCTTACTTCCGGCGGGCGGGCGCGCGGGTTGGTTCGCGCTGCGCGGGCCGCTCGGACATGGCGGGTGAGGCCGGGACGGGGGCAGCGGGCGGCAGGGACGGTCCGCGGTACGGGGTGTGAGGGAGGGGAGCGCGGCTGCCTCTGCCGCCGGCCGTGTCTCTGTCTCCCGGCTACCCTGGTCGTGCTCTTGCTGCGGGGCGTCCTCGGGCTCACGGCCCCCGAGCTCGGTAGTGCTGAGCCGGAGTATATCTCCTTGTCCGCGAGTTTCTTGGGAGTGGGCAGGGAATTAATAGCCCGAAACTGTTTTTCCTCCCAAGTTCACTGACTGAAGTAAGCTATATTAGAGCTTTCTGGTGATACTTCTGGAGTGAAGGGGGGCTGTGTTCGTAAAGCACTTGGAAAATGCCATCAGTGAAATGTCTTCTGTGCTGGATTCTTTGGAAAACAGACTAAATGCAGTTCGCTTGCTTTTTTCTCCCACATCCGCTCTGGAAGAGCAGTGGTAGCCAAATAATTGCCGGTGGTTTACATACCACTGCAGTTCATGAACACCTGTTTGTGAAAATGACTTAATGCAAACACTTAATACGTGTTACTTAACCAGTTTCTTTTAAATAACATGTTAGATTGAATTCTTAATTTCATACTTACATTTTAAAATACATGTTTAATTGGTAATAATTTATAACACTTGCTAATTTTATGGTAATGTCTTTAATTCTTAGAACCTAAATGGAGAGATGCTTGTCTGTTTTCTAGTTCTCGTTTATAGTTCCAGAGAAGTGTTTAAGATAAATTTCTATGTTCTCCATGTTACCACACTGTAGCATATTGTAGCTTTTCTTAATCTTGTTCAGTGGTTTTGTGTTGTGTGTTTTCTGTAGTTTTTACAACCCTTTTTCTAATATGATCTTTGAATAATAGTGACACATAGACTGAACACCCCTTAAACCTTAAAAAACCCAACTTTTTCTTCAGGACTTACTGCTATGGAGAAGAAGCTGGCTGAGTACAAGTGTAATACAAATGAAGCAATTCAGCTGAAGCTAGGTAATGTCCCTTTTTAAATGCTGTACAATTGATATTGGAGTATCAGTACCTTCCTAAGAAATGTTCTTATACTTAAATTCACCCAGGTATTAATATGTCCTTGTTAATGTGAGCATGCAACTCAAGAAAGAAATACATGGTCTAGTTTGCTGAGACTACTGGAATTAAAGTACAGCTGTAGAAATTCAGTCCTATCTCTGCATGATAATCAGCACTTTATTACCATGTTACCAGAGTGCATTGGAATTACATCATCTTATTTTCTTGAAGCATTTGTTATATTCTTTGCTTCTGTAATCCTTGTGACATGGTGTAGTCCTAAGTATGTGTTGACTTCATGGTGACCATAGCAGCAGAACTAATTTCTTTAGGGTTACAAATATCTAATTATATGTTTTTAACATACTTCCCTTTCCTCTTTCTTTGATGGGGGGGGGATAAAAGGCTAAAAAGTGTTGTTGGGTTGGGGTTTTTGCTGCCCTTCCCCCTTGACATCTGGATTACACAAGACATTTTTAGTGAAATTTGTTTAAAATCTGAAGAGAAAATATACCGATCTTTCAAGAACTGTTTATTGCTCTCTTTAGCCAATTTGCTTACTAGGATACTTAAAATACAGTCACAATTACAGAACTCTTGGTGGACTTGCTTATGTCTTAAACTTACGTGCAGCTGTAATAACTTGAAGAATAAGGTGTATCTGTCTAATTTTTAATCTTTACAGCCCCTCAACTATTTGTTCCCTTGAGCAGTACATATACCTTAATTTATTAAGGAAATTGAAGTAATAAACTTGTTAAGCACTTTTCAGAACTATTAGCAATCTGTTCTGTACAGCTTAGTAGCATTTTCAGTACACAATGGCTTGTGAGCCAAAATGTTGTTATAAGCAAAATACTTTAGTTTTTCAACCACTGTATTTGTGAATATTTCTCTTACTCTGAAAGATTATTTCAAAGAGTAGACCGAATGTTCTGTTTTTCTCTTCCACCTTTCTAAAGACAAAAAAATTAGAGATAATGACATCTGAGTGAAACTTGTCTAGAAATCCAAGGAGCTACTATATCAGGTTTTTAATTAAGGTACCCATTGCCCATTTCAGCTAAAATTTTTTGCTTTTTTTCTTCCAGGGAGTTTAGATGTTCCACATACAAATTGTGTTAAGAGGAAGATATGAGATGCTACAAAGTTGTACCATTTAAAAAAATACCAAACATTGCATGTTTTTCATGGGATATAAAAGCAGTCATACACTATCATCTTCAGGGTCATAATTTCTTCTGAGAATTGCTCTTTGGTTTTTGTTTTGTTTCTCTTTTGTTTGCTTTCTTTTAACACTTGTTACTTTGCCTCAAATCTGTTGGTCTCTGAATTAAACCTGAGAAGGCAAGAGCAACCATCTCTTTTGCTTTTGAGAGGGTCAGACTTTTATCTTGTCACTTGGACACTCCTCATTCACATTTTTCTCTTTGAATAATTCCTCTCTAATATTATCAGAAAAAAACTTTTCTTTGTCTCTGGTTTTACTGGAGTAAAGCAGCAATGAAGCTGTAGTTCAATATTCCACATGGTTTAAAAAAAAAGCTGTAATAGCAATATTAACTCTTGCAGCATTGCATACTCATGCTAATGCAATATCAACTCATTCAGCATTAAAACTGTAACAGTTGTTTTGAGCTACTTGTACTTTGTTAGCATGACTGAACTGTATCTTTAATGCCTAAGTTAAGAGTTACAGCCCTTCCAATTCTAGGCATTTTTTTTAAACTGCAAATACACAGAATGTTTAGGAATCAAGTTTCTCACTATTTTAAATTTTTTTCCTAGAAAATCTTACTTTAATCTCTAATTTCATCCACTAATAAATCATATGTTTAATGATGGAAGAACTTCTGTCATAATTGCTGTGGAGCAAGCTATAATTCCATAAGCATGAATAAAATGCTTGTTCAGTAAGTTGCTGAGTTTGAATAGATGCCATAATAGTGAATGTTTTTACATTACCAGAGAAAGCCATGTTTATTACTAGGCTTTGAAGAAAAGTAAAGAACCAGGAAGAAAAAAAAATCACTAAGTATTTTGGTAATATTGGTACAAGTACCAGTATAATATTGTTGCAGCTGTTTTGTATGTATCCATGCTGATTCTCCAAAATTTTGACATGAATATAAATGCACATAAACATTCCTTTCCAGTCATCTCTCCTTGAAAATCATCTACAGTGAAGTGTTCTCACCTGCGTCTAGGAGAAGAATGACAGAAGAAGGCAACATTGATTACATGATTGATGTGCTTATTGCAGGAATAGCCAACTGGGCAGTGTCCTCAGTGTGCAAGATGAAGTTAAAGGCAGAATATTCAGGAGATACATGTATGAAACATATACATGTGTGCATCTGTGGCAGTTTCTCAGTTTTATTCTGAATAGTGATTTGACATCCTCAGATCAAACAACATGCACCTGAATTGTACAGGATGTCATTTCATTTGTATGTCAGCCTAATGGAGATAGTTTCTTAACTGAAGTTGTCTGTGCAGAAGAATGCATGAACAGCTACCAGGGCATCTGTGGATAAACAAACCAAAGCCAATGACTTGGTCATGATCTTTTTTTTCCCCCTTCTCAGTTCGCTTTCCTGAGGATTTGGAGGATGACAACACAACATTTAATCCAGAGTACAGCCATCAAGTGTTTGGAGATGAGTAAGTTAAAGTTCCCATAGTCAAATTAATAGGTCCAGAAGGGAAGAGTTGCTTCCAAATTGTTAGAAAACAAGAAGTCCTGCTATACTGAGTACAGGAGGAAAATCACCACCCTAGTCCTGCTGGCCACACTGTTGCTGATACAGGCCAGGACACTGTTGGCCTTCTTGCCCACCTGGGCACACACTGGCTCATGTTCAGCTGCTGTTGACCAGCACCCCCAGGTCCTTTTCTGCTGGGCAGCTTTCCAGCTGCTCTTCCCCAGGTCTGTTGTGCTGTAGTGGGGTTGTTGTGACCCAAGTCCAGCAGCTCAACATTCTGCCCAACTTGGTGTTGTCTGCAAATCGACTGAGGGGGCCCTTGATGCCCTCATTAAGGTCATTGATAAAGATATTAAACAGGACTGTCCCTACCACTGAGCCCAGGGGAGCACCACACGTGACCAACTGCAGCTGGATTTAAGTCCATTCCCCACCACTTTTTGGGCTTGGCCATCCATCCAGTTTTTTACCCAGTGAACAGTGCACATGTCCAAACCATGAGCAGCCAGTTTGTCCAAAAGAATGCTTTAGAAATGGTGTCAAAAATCCTTACTAAAGTCAAAGTAGAAAAGTATTGTTTCTTCTTTTTAGAGTATGCTGACTTAATTAGTACTGTAGGGAAGTCAGCCACTCTGTCCCTAGTGCTGAAGTGTCATTTCATATTTTCAGTAGAGTGATATTCAACAATCTGACCATAGTTAAAAAAGATCAACAACAACAACAAACCCAACCTACTAAGGAAAATCCAGATGCATGTTTCTGTGGGCTTCTTGAAATAGTTATGTTTCTTAATTTCCATTTCCTTTTTAAAAGCATTCTGAGTACTCCAATTACAATTAACTATGTATATAAATTGTAATAAATTAGTTACACTATTACACATCTATTGCAGCTATTATTGACAATAATTATAATTCTAGTAATGGGAGAACTCTCCAATCTGTTAGTATAACTAACAAGCAATTGTTCTGGAACTTCTATTTCAAGTTTTAAATTATGAATGTGCTATCATAAAAGAAAAATCCCAGTAAAAAAAAACAACTATGCTTTAAAATAACAAAAATTGACCTGTTAATTTGTGAACACTACTGTTTTATCAAGATTTTTGCTAGAAAAACAATTCTCTATACTTCATAAGAATATAGGGTTTGTATTCAGGCAACTCATATTTTCAAAGTGTAGAAAAGGCTTTTGTGTTATATATATATTTTTTTTTTTTTTGCATTTGCTCAGTTCTGGTGACATTGGATAACTAAACAGAAACTCAACCAAAAACTGTCCACATATTGCTATGTCTCATTATCTGTGTTTTGTACAGTATAAATTGCAGTAGTTTATTCCAAAATGTTATACTACACTGCAAAGTAATTTCTAATAAATGTTATTGATCGACCTGTTAAGGAGTTTAAGCTATTGAAAAAACATAAACACAGTATTAGCTATTTCAGGTATTAGCTATATCTCTCCTGAGCTGTTACAGTAAGGGCAGAGACATTGCCTTGCTGAGTTCAGAAACATGTTGTATTTCTCCACTAGAGGAGCACCACAGTAGCAATAGTTTAAGTCATTGTCTCTGTCCGGATAGTGCACAATCCAGTTTGATTCCCTTTTCCTATTGGGAAGCTTACTCTACCTTACTGGGAAAGATGATGTGAACTTCCAATGAGATGAAAGCACTGTGATGTGAATATTTTGCTTTGTGTAGAGTTCCTGATTGTTCTTTTCTTCTTTCTCAGTGAAATTGCTTTTGGCTACAAGGGGCTGAAGATCCTTTTGTATTACATCGCTGGTAACCTGTCGACGTTCTTCCGCATTGAATACACATCGAAAGTAAGCGAGAAGTTTGACTGTGTGGAGGTAAGTGCAGGTGTGCTTCTACCTTTGACATGACATTTAGAAGGTTTACTTGGGCATGGACAGGAATTCTAGGTTTAGTAATATCCCTCCAAAGCATGATTTAACTTAACAGTAAACAAAAAAACCTTCCTTTTTTGCTAAGCTGTAAAAGAACTATGGACTTCATCTGTACATTTTCCCCTTCTTTGACTCCAGTGCCATCAAAACTGTGTCAAGCAGTACAGTGAGACATGAAGTGCTAATACCAAAGCCAATTCCACAGAAAATCCCTCTACTTGACAAGTCTGTATTTTCACGTTAACTGAGTCCAGGTTTTATGCTGAAGAGAATTCAGTAAGAAGGAAAAGGAGATTCCTGTAAGCACTTCATGATGTGGTATGTGTGTCTCTTTAAATGTGGAGGACAAGTAAGGCAGAAGAGAGATTATAAACTTGTGGACAGGTATCATGTGTGCTTTACATCTTAAAGAAATATGATATACAGTTATCTGCAGGGTTTTTTGTTTGTTTTTCCTATTTTTGCCTACAGGTTTTCTGAGCTTGTAGAATACTTGTAGAAAAGATTTATTTTCTCTCGTACTGTCTATATGCTCTCAGAATATTCTGAGAATATTCTGAGCTGTATGTAAATTACTAATTTCAAGTTCATTGGAGTTTATTTAAATAATTGCAAGGAGAGGCCTATTGTAAAGGGAGAAATACATTGGAATTACTTTGGTAAGTGAATTTTAAAGGTTTGTCCTTCTTTATTCTGAAGGTGTTTTAGAGTATACTTAGTTCAACAGGCTAAGTGCCTGGACAATATCTGAAATACTTTCAAGGCTAGAGCAACATATCTTAGGAGTGAAAGGTCATGTTCTTCAATCTTAAGAAGTTTTTTGGAAATAAGGGAAAAAGGAAAGCTGTTGGCGATGTAGTAAACATATTAAAATCAAATGGTCCAACCTTTCACCAGTATAATTTCATAATTATCACAACAGGAATTCACACCATAGCACCTTTTTACTGACAGTCTATTTTCTGTACAAATGGAGACCCACTTTACTTTTCTGGAGGTACAGGCAAGGTAAACAAGGTCTGTCTTGTCCTAAGCATACTGAAACTTTTAATTGATCAGAATCATTGCTTTTTTCAAGCCCTGTTTCTTATGCAGAATTATTCCTCCAATTGATTAAGGGATTGAGGTGAAGACAGAAAAGAGGATCATTTTGAGGGAGGCTTCTCTGTGCTTTCCAGAGCATTTACAGGCTTTGACTGGATGGGAAGAATGTGGTTGCTCACTCTGTGCTTTCCTTAGTGTTACTAACACTGTACATTCAAATAGGCTGCTCATATTGCTGTATCTAAACCTATGCAGAAAAAAAGACATGGCTGTAATCAATCTTGCTCTCATTTGTATTTGCCATCAGTTTAACCACCTTAAAGTATGAATGCATTTGCAGAGATTAAAACATAAGCTGTCATTACAGCAGGATGTTAATTTGAATGCACATTAACATTTATTTTTCTGAGTTAACTGTTTGTTTGCTGATCTCTGCTCCTTGAGGATAATTATACTAAGAGGCAGATTATCCACCATGCATGACAGATAATTTTTGTGCTGTGAATAGATGGTGTTTAGGAAAGGACAGCAGTTTCTGCCTTTAACATAACTGGTTACAAGTAAGATGTTGGTTTTAATGCTCCACAAAGTTATTCACAGCTTAGGATTTTGTATCTAAATACCCATACAAGCCCATTCAATGGCAGGTGGTTTTATTCTGTGATATTAAATTTGGTTTGATTATTGCTAAAGCAGCTGCTACAGTCCCTGCTAGGACTGACAGAAATACTTATCCCAATACCTCTTCTTTTTTTTTCTCCAAGATGTTTTTGAACATGAGGAAAAGATACGATCCTGAAATGTCAAGAGACAGAACTCCAGTCATATTTATACATCTGAACATGGTTTAGCTCCATCTTTATTGAGGAAGGCTCAGCAGAGTATGATTGTGTTTTGAACAGAAGTTGGCACTTCATTTAATGAAAATAGACAGAATTTTCCCTTGGGTGAAGTTGATTCTTTCAAATATCTAAAGAGAAGCTGCTTTCTTCTAGTGTAAATATTAATAGCATTGACCTCTGTATTGCTGCTTTGAGATTTGCAGCTGTTCCAATATTTTCCTTTTCATCTGCATTTTATGATAGGATGGAGGAAAAGTATTTCACTAAACTCTATATATCTTGCTTTGCAGCTAGTCTATACGTTTATAGACTTTGATACAAAAGTTAATGAAAAAGTGTTATTTTAATATTGGCATATTTTTCTTTCTTTCATGTAATACTGCTGATCACTCCATTGCTCCCCACTGAAATACATGCATGTAATTGTTAGAGAAATTCAGCTTTTAAATATGCTTCTATAATTAAATTCAGTCACTTTGAAACAGCATCTACATGGTATACAAATGTCATAGCTGCCTGTTAGTACAAGAATAATCTCTATATTAAAATTATCCAGACTCAAATGCAATGTACAAAGACATTACCCATTTAAACAGTCCTACTAGAAATCAAGTGTAATTACAAGCCTATACCAAATTCCCTGTCATCACCACACATGATTCTGATTATGAAGGTAATACATTACAGGCAGCATTTCTATGAACCAAAAGCTCAACAGTTCTTGGCTGGCTTAATTCAGGGTTTTGCATTGCTTCATTGTATGTGGCTTTGCCTATGTTAAACATTGTTGGAGTAGTCAACAGGATTGTTTTTCTGAAGAGAAACTTCTGTGCCATTACGTGCATCCATTCCTGTTGGTAAGATATGAGTGAAATTACCCTCTCAACAATAGCAAGGAAATACACAAGGGAAGGCAGTAAACAAATTCTGGTAGGTCCTTGGATTATGTGAGCACCTCAGAAGGGTTTGGAAAGGGCCTACAAAGTAATTAATGTTTCTGTTAAAAAGTACAGGTGTTAATGAAACATTATTTTTTATGTTGTTGATATGTCAAGATTCCAGTATTCCAGGACTTGCTAATTGAAAATTGGATCACTTAAACTTCTGCCATCACTCCAACTGAGGATTCTGGGATTTGCTCTGTAAGAGAGAGAAATCCTGTTAACCCTAAAAGTAACTGAAGACTATATTTTCATTTCTTAAATTATGTCAGATCCCATTTCAAGGGGAGAGAATTTTTAGGAGGCAATAGGTGAAAATATGTTTTAGTCATATAGAACCAAGAAGTATTATCTGGTGCTTTATCTGCTAAGTCTCTGTCATCTTTTAATCCTTTCTATTTTTTTGAAAGTAAGATTTTTCCTTGGTGGCAACCAGTGATGGATGTGTTATCTTACAGGCTTTCAGCAGGTGAAAGTTTGGCTTCCTTCTCACCACTAATGAAGAAAGTTACAAATATGAAGGGATGCAAAATTACTTAATCATTATTTATATGGTATCTCATACTGTATGTTCACCTTTTTTAGATAGCTTCCACATAGCCTGAGATACTGAACTGATGCTTGGAAGTACTGTTTTAATTCTAGGTTGTTATTACATGCCTATTTCAGCTATATAAAATGAGTCACTATGGATTCTTAGTTGTGGTTCCCTACAGCTCTGTAAGCAGTGCAGACTAAGATCTGCTTAAACAGTGCATTTGCATGGTTTTAAAAAAAAAAGTATTTTCTAAAATGTATTCCATATAAATATGTTTTTTAATGTATTTCATTGATTCTGAAAAAATGGCTGATTTTATGTAATGCACTTAAATCAGTAAGTGTAAAGAAAATGTTTTAGTTAATATTGGTCTGTGAAGAATAGCAAAGGCTCCAATAAATTATCTTTGTTTTGAGAATGAAATGGATGTAAAGACTGTACATGTTTTAACTTGGTTCTTACACCAAGTATTGTAGAGCTGTATTTTAACTGCTTAATAGCTCTCTCTCCAAATATAAATATAAATGTTGGTAGTACCAAACCATTAAGAATAAAACTTGTTTGTGCTGAACTAAATCCATCTTTCTCTACAATAAAACTGTAACTGAATGATAAAGTGCTATTCATTTGCAGGTGCATTGCTTCTACTTAAGGGCCTGTGGTTGAAAGGACAGGAATTAGTAGCATGTTGTATTAGCCTTTTGTAGTGTATTTTGTTCTAAGCATCTTAATTTCCCTGTTTTGAATGCTAAGTAGCAAGGGTCTTGGTTTTGAACTAATACCCATCATGCATGTAAACGGTGTGAAAGAGCTGCTTAGTAAGTTAACACAAAGTGTTCTTGTGTCCGTCCTTGTGGAAATAGATACAATACAAACATTACAGCTGAACTCACGGCAAACTCCATTAAGTAAAAACCTGGATTCATTGTCTAGAGGCAAGTTTGAATTGAATGTAAGCTCATTTTGTTGAATGTAATGTCAGGCTTTTAGGGGTTGTATTGAGGAGAACGGTTTTGTTAAGTTGAGACCAATTCATTAAGTTTTATTGCCTGGTGAGAAGCAGTAATACGTTATTGTGAAACTTCATCAAATATTCATGGTTAAAAAGAAGTAGTAAATGTATTCAATCAAGTGGTCTTCTGGGGGTCTGAAAAGGATTATGAAGTCTGCTCAGCTGATAGTCTCTAACTTTTCAGATAACCAAAGTGAAATCTCTGAATTAAATTTTGGTGTCAGAATATTTTGTCTTCCACAGTACGTTAGGCTACAGGTCAGATTTGCTGACAGTATTCTTAAATTGTACTATTTTGTGTCAAACTTTGTTTTCAAAACTGTCTTTTATTAGAATGGGGGATGTGGTTGTCTGAGTTTGTAATGTGTTTTGCAGCTGATCCTGTAGACAGGCATTTCAAGCAGGGGAACACAAGAATGCAAGAGTGTGCTAGCTGTCACTTTTCTGTTTGGGAGCTAACATTTTTGATCTTTGTGTCTGTTTCTCTGCTTAGTTCTGCATTACCTAGTAGTTATTGCAAGCTGCTTGTTTGGAAACCTGAATTCTACAAGGCTGTGTTGCATAGCATAGTCTTGGAGAATTGCTGTCTGGAATGTCTTAGCTTCTGAATGTGCTCCACTTACAGAATAGCTATCAACACTCTTAGACAAACTTGGACAAGTGTAGCAATCTCTAAACATAATAGTGTTCATTAACTTATGCTGTAACCAAGAACTTTTTGATGCTTACAGTGGCTGGATTGTGACCTTTCTGATTTCACCAGTGCAGCTTCTTTACTTGCTGGAAGGTCACCACTAAACAACAGAAATGCTTCCCTTCTTTTTTTTTTTTTTTTTTTTTTTTTAATTTACTGGTAGGCCATATCATCTCTCATATAATCATTTCTTATAGCACAATAATGACATCAATGCTGGTTTTTTCTCATCTTCCACTGATCCTGCCCCTTTTTGTAATCTGCAGGCAGATGATGTTGAAAGTAAAATTAGAGAAATCATTCCGCCTGGTTTTTGCACAAACACAGATGACTTTGTGTCTCTGCTGGAGAAGGAGGTCAACTTTAAGCCCTTTGGAATGCTGCTACACACATATTCTATCCATAATGAGGAAGCTGGTGAAGATATAACATACCAGATATACAAGGTATGAAAAATTAAGTTAAACTTCTGCTTTCGAGCAACCAAATGCAATTTTATTTTGCAAGGATGCACTTTCTGTAATGATTCAACTATAGTATATAAATACTATCATTTTATCCATTTATTAATCATTGTAAACATGCTTTTTTATATCCGAGAATTTAATTATGTTTTGCATATTTTTTGTCCTCTTACATCTGTGATAGGTTTCACCTGACTTCTCCTGGCTTTTTCCCTAGGCTGACATGACATGTCCAGGCTTTCGAGAATATCATGAAAGGCTTCAGACGTTCTTGATGTGGTTTATTGAAACTGCTAGCTTTATTGATGTAGATGATGAAAGATGGAACTACTTTCTAGTGTAAGTACAGTTCTAAAGCAACAGTGGACCTTATTACCTCCACAAAGCCTGCATTTTAATTGTGGCTGGCCAATTATTGGAGCAGTATAATGATATTTTTCCCAGGAAAGAAAAACCATTGTTTATGAGGCTTGAGTTTTCCTCCATTATGCTTTGGGAAAGCCTGAGAATAGAGCTGAATTAAATGCTGTTGTCCGTTAGAGCCCTGAATGTAGGCTTAAACAGTAAAATGAGCTTTGCCTGTGTTTTCTTTTACTTGCCACCTATTCATCTTTATAATAGGCAAGTGCACTGAAGTGCTGTAAAGAGGCCTGATTTATCCAAGTTGCTGCACACCAATTAAGTGAATTGTACATTCAGAACATAGCAGGTGTACCCATTGGGCCCTCACAGAGTAGCTTGCTGACACTGAAAATTCAGTTGGAGAATGGAAAAGAAAATGGACACTGCATGGGAGCGCGACTGTAATTGACCTGCTTGGCTTTCTGTTTTATCTGCAGATTTGAGAAGTATAATAAGGATGGAGCGACGCTCTTTGCGACCGTAGGCTACATGACAGTCTATAATTACTATGTGTACCCAGACAAAACCCGGCCACGTGTAAGGTAATTGGCGGTGTAACTCGTGCCTTGCCTTTTATTTCAGAAGAGGGAACTGCTGAAGTTCCCAATACTTGTTTATAATGGTGTTGATTTGTTTAAAAAAATCCCCATTATTAGCTGTCTATGCACTGATTTATTTCATTGTTTCCTTCTTGAAGCGGAGGGAATCTCAAACAAGTTTGGAATATTTAACAATTTTAAGACTGTTGAAAATTACATTTTAACATTAAGGTTGCTACACATACTTTAATCTAAAATGAAATACCATTTTGTTTTTAAGACTTTATATTTGCAAATGCATAATTTGAACTGAAAATGCATTCCTTTGTCTGTAGTCAGATGCTGATCTTGCCACCATTCCAAGGAGAAGGCCATGGTGCTCAGCTGCTTGAAACAGTTCATAGATACTATATGTCTTCTCCTACAGTACTTGATATAACAGGTTTGTGTTAAATTTTTAACAAGCAACTTGTAGCATTCACAGGTTGTGAGCCCACAAGCTAACTTCTGTGTTCATTTGTCAGAATTACACAGCCTTTTGAAGATTCAGCTTCTGCGCAGTCCAGCATCAATAGTGCCCTGGTTTACAGAAGTGTATATAATGTAGCTCCTTAAATACTTTACTTAGAGAACAGTACACCAGGAAAATTCCATCCCTAGCATGAATGGATTACCAGCTAATTAGCCATTTTATTGTGAGATACACAGCTGAGTTTGCCAAGAGATCAAGCTTTGTCAAATTCCTTGTTCAACTTCCTTCTGTTAACCAAAACTCAAACTTCGGGGGCACACACTCATCTAACTAAAATAGCATATTAATATTAGTGTGCAAGATGAAATTTTACAGACAGTAAAAGTCCGTAGAGAACTTGTGCTCTAGGAGCACACATTGCTGGCTGAAGGCATCTGTGATATTAGAGGTGTGTGCACAAATACCTAAAAATAAAAGATTATTGAGGAAATGGCAGAGGGGATAAAGGGTGGATGTGCATAACAAAAATAACACTAGAAATTGCCACAAGTGTGACATCTGTCCTGTGGTTTCAAGTCTAGCATAGGAAGAAATACAGTTGAAGCACAACTTGACCATTCAATTCTATGTGCAGTCTCATCTTGGTTAGAAATAACTCCCCATTCTAATTAAAACACAATTGACTGCTTGCTTCATAATGCATTGTTGCAGCATAATCATACCAAAAGGTAATCCACCTCATAATTTTAATCCAGTTCATGGGAACCCAAGGAAGTATAACTTTGTTTATGCAACAGAAAATCATCTGCATCATGCATTTACTTTTTCCTTTTAATAGTACAAAGCTTTAACTGAGGATGAATAAAGTCTTAACGTGTGGTACTGCATAAATCATTTGACATATGCATGGCTCAGTGCCTTAAATACAGGGTTGTAGCAACCAGTAAATGTGCACTAAAACAGGGTTTAATTTTTTTATGGAATGAAGCAGGAGAAAGTTTACAATATTCTACATCTCATTCAAGGCTCTTACAGAATTATTTATTGTCCTTTTGAGCAGGAAATTCGGCTGGACAGTCCTGACATTGGCAGGGTATTTAGTTAAGTATCATGTAAAATTGAGAAGTAAAGCCTTTAACCTTTCTGAAAAGAGTTAACCTCTTTGAAAGAGCTAACAATGTATTAAAAAACTTCCGAGTTTCACATTTACAACAAATATTTTGTTCTGCTTATACCTGGTCATGCTGACACACACAAAATGTATGCTGATAGTGCTTACTGTACAGAAACCGCCTCATGTTTCTCTTAACTAATCTGAGCTCAAACGAATGGAGTGAACTTTAGTGCACCTTCTCCAATCTCTTTTGTAGAGTAAGTGCTATAAGGTTTGCCATACGAGATTAGGCCACTCATGCATAAAACATGTTAACTGATACAATCATCATAAGCATCCTCCAACCAAAAAAAATAGTTGTGTAGTGCTGGACAAAGATAGCAAAAACTTCTATCCCAGTCCTTGGTAACTTTTGTTTTTTCTTTTTGATCATCCTAAAACTGCAAATTTCAACTATTTACAGTGTTCCTCAAAACTAAAGAAAAACACAGGTGGGGTATAAGCTGGTTAGCAATAAACTCAACAAGGTTAGTTCATGCGAAAATGAGGGTTGGGGGGAAACATGGCCCTGCTACTTATTTGTGGTGAGCCTGTCTAAACAAACAAGGAAGAAAGAAATATATTCACAATGTTGTTCATAAATAGGAACAATGTGGATGGGACCACTTTGATGTTAACTGAGGCTAGTTCTCAACTTTGGTGTTTTTTTCTTAAAGCAGCAATTTTGATAGCTATGCTGTCATTTTAAGCAAAATGGAAGTAACTTGAAATTGTGATCAACTTTTGCTTAGGTGGTTCCAGCCTTTTAATTTTGGATAATCGTGTCCTTTGGGTCTTTCTACCTTTTCCTGTCTTCCTTGCTAACATAGACTATAAATCGTGGTCAGTACCTGTCTTCAGCTAGCTTACTTGTGTACAGTAGGATATTTTCACCACTCTTTGTCCACCTAATTTATTTGTGTTTTAGTAGTTCTACCACTCTGTCAAATATAGAATAGACAGAGGATATAGAAAAAAAGGTGTTATACACAGAGTAGTCTTGTTTCCCTAAGAAGTTAAATGGGATTGAACGTGTATGTTAGTTTCTTATAAATGCACATAATATAAAACTGTACAGTACTGCATACACAAATATTACAAGTTTCTCTTTCAGTGACCTGCTTGATGTTTGCTGTCAAACACCTAAACCTTTGATAGCAGTACTTAAAATTAACTACTTAAACAACACAGTTTTTTATATCACAGAATCACAGAATAATCTGAGTCAGAAAGGACCCACAAGGATCATTGAGTCTTAATCTTAATGGCCCATAAGGGGACCAAACCCACAACCTTGGTATTACACTGATGAATGCTGTATCTGCTTTTGTTGTCCATAGTTCCTTGTAATTACATCCCAGAGATGAGAAAACAAATAATGCTGATAGGCTTTTTTTATTCTTTCTAGCTGAAGATCCGTCGGAGAACTATGTGAAGCTAAGAGACTTTGTTCTTGTAAAGCTCTGTCAGGATTTGCTGTGCTTTTCCCCAGTAAAGTTAATGCAGGGTTTCAGTCAAGAAATGGTGACGGAAGCTCAACAAAAATTAAAAATAAATAAGGTACTAAATCAGAACCATTGTAGTTGGACATATTCTTATCAAAATAATAGAATAACAATATAAACTTAGAGATGGAGACTTGGAATTTACACACTCTGGCTTATTTTGACAGTTTTTCAGGATGTGTCTGGAGAGACCTAGCTATTGGTTTTAGATAAATGCCTTTTTTACTTACAAAAGTCTGTTGTTGTAATAGAGTTTGACATGGTTTTGATGTCTTTCAAGTGTATTTATGTAAATAATAAATGTTGCTTTGGGAATAAACACGTAAGTGGTAAACAACTGCTACTAAGGCAACTCTAAACACTTGGAGAACTGAACAGGTAAATTGAAAATTAAATTTGCTGGTAATCTCAGTAAGTTATTAAACTCGTTTGTGAGTATAGTGAAATGGCAGAGTTGCTTAATAAAAAAATGTATTCGAATGTAGTTTAATGAAAACTTTGAGGCTTGAGGGATGGGGAATGTGAAGCCATATTCAGATGTGTTCATGAAAATGGTATAGTTTGTGTAAACCTTCTGTATTTTAAATCTGAAAGGATAAATGTTCGGTTTGGGTTTTTTTAATGGTGTAAAAACATGCTAGTATAGCAAACAAACCACCTTATTTATACTTGGTCTTAAATTCTGCTTTCATACAACCTGTGGGGTTTTTTTCTCCCCAGATGTCATACTATCAGATAGTGATACCAAAAGCACTTCTGTTTTTCCGTTTACTAATTAATTTTCTTCACTAGTAAACAAAAAACTTTAAATATTTTTGTTTCATTTTCATATTTAGAACTTCGTGGGCCTTCTGAAGGGCAGTAGGTATATGGGGATTATTAAAATTAACAGAGTAGCTACTGTTTGATATTGTTTAATGTCACTCTAGTTCCAGTCCTTCAGTTCTTTGAAGTATTTTTGGATTCTGGTTTCTGGGCTTTCTGCTGTTTATTAACAGTAGGTCCTTGAAGCACCTCTACAGCTGGTGCAACACTTTGAGAGACCGGACACTGGCTGCATGGAAGAAAATGGTTTTGAAGTTAAAAGAAGAATGTTTATTCATTTAACCCAGCTGATAGGAGGATAGATTTGACAGAGGCTCTGTCCATGCCTCTGATTGTCTTCTGATAGGTTGAGGAATTACTCTAATATTTCAATATTTCTCCACTTTGAGTTCTGTTGAGTGACCTCTTCATTCAGACGTGGTTTTTGTTCTCCTTTCTGTTCATTAGCAACACACAAGACGAGTCTATGAAATTCTCCGATTGCGTGCAACAAATATGGGGGATGCGGAACAGTCCAGGAGCTACCGGTTGGACGTTAAGAGAAGACTGATTGGCCCCTATAAGGTGTATATAACTTAAGTATCATTTAATACTTTTTTCAGGGCTAATTATACTTGATTTTACTTTCATTTCCATAAATGTAGTTGATGCCAATTATGTTGCCAATCAACTACTATTAGTTATGCAGTGTTCAGCTGGCACGTGTACAGATGAAGAGATCATTCGTACATTGCAGTGCTGAAGATCCTGACTGTTTCCTGCCCAATTCCAGCAGGAGGTTGCTATTAAGCTTATGGTATCTAGCTACAAGTGGCATTATGCCCATGTAGGTTTAAGGGGAAAAAATTGTCAATTTCTTGAAAAGGCTAAAAATATATCTTAAATAGGCAAGCCAAAAATTTGAAGATGTAAATGCTGTAATAAGTTTATACTGCAGACTAGGTAGTAGTTTAGGTTCCTGTTCTACTTGTTAGCTAGGTCTTAACAAAACAACTTGCTAGGAGTAATCAACATAGAACTCTGTGCAGATGGAATATACAGTAATTTCAGCAGTAAAATTCAAGCAAATACTAAACTAGATACAAAGTAATTTTCTTAGTTCCTATTAATTATGGGTTCCAGGATCTTCACTATAGTTGGTCTGTGTTGCATAAACTGACCCTTTGACATACAGGTTGAAAAAATTATATCCTAGTTGCTAATGGCATCAGTCTTTGACTCTTGATGAAAAAAGACCACAAATAAATCCAGATTTATTGCTATAACTGGCACATTAGCTACTCTCATCAATTAGGTACTTGCTAAGGAAACCAAAATCCTGTTGAAAAAAGAGTATGAGGAATACCTCGATTAGCTTGCAAACCTTCCTAAAGCAGCACTTACCCTGTTATACTACAATACCAAAACTTTGATTGTATTCATGTTGGGATTATGGGGGCTGTTAGCAGAAATGAGAGCCCAGCACTGTATTAAATACTTGTCTGATCTGGAGATAACACCATGTCATGCTGAGTGGCAGAACCTTAATCAATACATTTTCTCTTTCATGAGTGTCTTGTCTCATTTGTTAAATTTCAGTCAGTGTCCACTACAAATAAGGTGATTTTTCAGCAAACAGGACTATTACATGGTTTCAGTTCATTCACTCAGTACTGAAGTCCTGTGAGGGAAACGCAAAATTCCCAATAAGCAGCTTCAATTCTACTGCTTCCAGCAGGTGTTTCCACTTCAGTCTTTTCATGCAATAAATGCATGGATAATGAATGGATTTTGTATTGCTAGATGTGCAATATTACTACTTTAGAATATTGCATTTCTGATTTTTCTGCTATTTCAATGAGGATTCAAAGGAATCCTTAAAGCAACCAAAACCTTTTTCCCTGATTTTAAGTTTCATGTTCTGAAATAGTCACCTTGTTTGTGATAGTTCTACCTAGTAAACAGCTTACTCATACACTCATTTTAAACAATTTCCAATAAATTTTAGTTACAGTGCTGTTTTCAAAAAATTTTCAGAAATAAAATTAAACTAACTTTTAATATATAGATGGTAATTTGGAGGGAGGGAGAGCAAACTTTAATAAACAATCAGGAATATTACTGCATACTCTACTACTGATATCATTTTATTATGTGAAGCATATGATAGCTTCATTTTAATAGTGCTGTATAATAGAATAATTCTAAATTGTCACTACCTTAGTAGAAATGATACTGCATCTTACAGCTATTTCCTGGCTAACAGTAGCAGTAATAAAACTATATGTGGAAACTTTAGGGGAAAAAACATGTAATATATCTATTCTCATTGAAGTCTTCACATTAGCAAGGTTGCTAAACATACTGAGACTTTTATATATATGGCACCACTAGATTGGAATGACTGATACAGCAGGTATGTTGCTCTCTGTATAAGCAATACTAATACAGGAAATAGAAGATTTGTTATATTAGTGAACAGAGCATCACTTTAAGGTAGTTGGAGGGTGAGCAGCTTGTGAAGTTTCTTCATTTCTGAAGAACTCTGCTTTTGATTAATTGACGATGATTTGATTTTGATATTAGTGGACTGTGCTGGTAGACATGTCTCCCTGATCATGTCTTTGTTCTTCATGTCATCCCTGTTGGAAGTAAATACCATTGCTGTGCTGATAACTTTGTTTGGGTTTGCTAGTTCAACAGAATATACTTTTCTGCCTAGCCCAGTAACTTGCTCCCTAAGAATCCTCTTGAAACTGCCCAGATAAAATGTTACTGATGGCAGTTTTCAGAATCTTGTGTCCCTGGATGTGCTGGTAGTATATTTGGAGGGAAATGGATATTGGAACAACTGGTTATCTGAAACACGCAAAGGGAGCTTGCTTTTTACCAGGAATCTGGAACTTAGAGATGGTCTAACGCTACAGCATCAGATGCAATGGGCATTTAAAAGCTGACAGCCTTTTTTCAGAGCTAATACTTATAATCTAAACAGATATTCCTGTTAATTAAGCAGACTTAGATTTAGAATAAGAAGGTTTTCTTCTACTGACAGAAGCTTGGTCAGAAGGTACTCATCTCTATTTTGATTTGGGCAACTCACCACATGTTTTGAGTATCTTATACATTTTGACTAGGTAGAGCTAACAAGAATCTAAAACTTGAACATCTGTGCTGCTTTTGACATTTTCTACAAAGAAAGGTTTCTTGATTGTTGGCAGAAATGTGCCTGGAGGCCTTATCAGGACTTAAGTACAGAATCTCCTTTTCTGAACTGAACTTTGCCTATCTGTGGAATCTGTGGGAGATTATAAAAGCTTTTCTGATCTTACTCATTTACAGTTTACTGTGGTCTCCACTCCTCCTTCATGACCCTCAGCATCAACCACAGAAAGAAAACAAATATTCCTGTGAGAGATAACTGTAAAATTAGAGAACAGAAGGAGATTAATTTTGAGACTGATGGTAGAAATAGTTGGGTGAAATTTTCTTGATTCCATAGGCATTGCAAAGATTTATTGATAAGATGCCAGGCATACATAATGTCTTTTTTTAATGAAATGTTGAATGACATTCTGCTTTTACAAAGCAAGAGAAGACTGAAGAATTAAAAGTACCTGAAGATCTATATATTCAGATATAGATATCAGCTGTATAAAAGTATATCTGGGAAAAGGAAATACAAAAGCATTTTGAAGTGTTTTTAAGAAACAGGTAAAAATATCACATGTGACACAGCAAGGAGAACTCATCTTCTTGCTGTACAAATACACTTATGCTTTTAAATAATCTTATTTCATTTCACTGTTGTTACTGCTAGTCCCTGACAACTGTTACTTGAATAATTTGTAAGAATTTGTGAAAATTTTCTGTATACAGGAGGCTTAAAATTAATTTTTGATAGTTATGGGGAAATTAGTTGGCTGAACAGCCACACAGTGGGACACCAGTGTGATTAATGTCAGTGTAGAACTAAATATCCTGGTCATTTTTTTACAATCGGGTTTTTCATGCCATACATCTTCAGTAGTAGGTGTATTGTTAGACCTAATCTGTTTGGTTAAGGAAAAAAATCAAAACCATTTTTCACTTCACTAGTTCATTGGTAATACAGAAACTGTAAGGCTTTAACAGAACAGATGTACTAATCAGACACTGTAAATGCTTTTTTTGGGATTAGGGACCTCTTAAAGAACTAGATACTGAAATTGAATAAATTTTAATGAAATACCATATTCTTGATAATTATTGTTGTGTTCAAACTGCTATTTGTTTGATTGCTTAGAAAAAACAGAGAGAACTTGCCAAGATGAGAAGGTGTCTAAGACCAGAGGAGATGACTAATCAGTTGAACCAAATAGACCTAAACATGCAACGTGAGCAGTTAGAAGAGAGCTTCCAACAGCTTGTTTCAGATTACCGAAGAGTCCTAGAACGACTTGCACAAGCGTGAGGATCCTGCCTGTACAGGAACTTGCAGATTTCTATACAGTGTTGTAAAGCACATCCTTAATTGCCACTTAACTGCAAAAAATCTCATGTGACGTTTTAATCACATTAAAGGTGACTTGTGTTTCTGTGCATTTTGAATATTTTCTATTTTTGTGTTGTAGATTTTAAAATGTTGTACTTTAGGTTTGGGGGCACTTCTTGCTGAAATAAACAAAGTAGATTCTCAGATGCAGTGTCACTTCAGTTGTATGAATTTTCTTTTACCCTTCTGTTTTGCATCAAGACTTAATAGATACCTGAATAGGAAGTTCATATATAAATTTAAGCAATCTCTTAAATTTCTCCTAATTTGATTCTCCTCTGGCTGTTCTGCTTGGATACTCTCGTACAGTGTAGGGCTTGTGCTCTCTTGGGTGTAATGTCACACAAGCAGGTTACGAGGGTGGCTCTGTGCTCTTGCTGGTGTGCTTCCTGAGTACAGGCTCTTTACCTTTTCCTAAAAGTGTATCCTGCTGCCATAAGCTAACAGACCCTTTCTGTTTAAGCCTTTAAAGTGCCTTGAGTACATTCTTTTTCAAACCCCCAAATTTTCAGGTTCATAGTTTTCAGGAAAATACCTCACAGTTGGGGAACCAGCTAAGACTTTGTAAGAACTCCGATAGCTCTTCTACTAGTGGAAGAAACATAAATCTGTAGGAAGCAAGTGCCTTTATATAGTTCCTTGATTCTATTCTGCTATCTATTACTTCTCAGACTTGAGGTTAGTTCTTAAATATCCTGTCTGTCCTTCCTCAAAGGAATAAATTATATTATCTTTTCTGGTAGTTCAGACTTTAGAGGACTTAATCAGAATAAGAATCACTGAAATTTATTAACCATGTTTCATGGTCCTAATGGGATTCAAGTCCAGCTTCCGAAACTGGAATTTATAGATCAACTGATGTGATGTGGAGAAAATGTAATATTTTTCAAATATTTAGAATCTGGGGGGTGTGTGTGTTGTATTTTCTATTCTTCTTAGAAATTTTAATTTTTCTGGGTTAGGATATCTTGTCTGTATGATACGTCTTTGTAGTATTCAAATCTGTCATACTAATCAATAGTAACAATTGTTAGAAGATGTTCCCTGATTGTAGTAGTAAGTCTGGGTTTGTTAGATTGGTTTTGGTTTCTTATTAAACATGTTCAGATGTTGGTGATAAACCAGAAGTGGGAAAGCTGAACTGAAGAATTGTGCTTAAATTTGATTCCTGCACAGAGGTCCAGGATGCCTCTGGGGAAGCCTGCACTGACACTCCCTGAGCTGTTGCATTACTAAGGCTGAAGCCACTCACGAAGAAGCTTAAGCCATTTAAGAAACTGTAGGACTGACAAGAAGAAGCACTGCCTAATGGGCTGTTAGCCCTTTTAGAAATTACTGAGCTGCAGTCTTAAGCCAAGCATGGTTTGTCATTCCAGTATGGTCTTGGGAGCATTCTAAACTGTTGGGATCGGCCTGTGGACAGCAAAACTTATGACCTGGTTTACAGGAACTATTTTTTTACTAATTCTCAGCACAAAAGATAGGAATAAACAGCCTCTCAGACATCTAGAAACTCCAAGGATGGAATTCTTCCATCCTGCAGCTCTGCTGCCAGGAAAGGCCATGTGAGTACTCCCTAATCCATTACAGTTAATTAAGCCAATTATCTGAAGCAATCTTCATGAGCAAATTGAACTAGCCCTGCTGACTTTGCCTGAAGTGGTCTTAACTGTCTGGACTATCCTTTCCCTTGGCAAAGAGAAAGAGGCGATAATCTCGTTTGACAGCTAGAAAACAGTGATGGCTCTTCTGGCACTGCTGGGGGAGCATGTGCCAGTTTAGTTCAGTAGGCATCTGTTCAAACTAACATTTTAGAGACTGTGCATTAATGGTAAAAGTGACTAAATACCCAGATTTCAGAATGCTACTACACAAAATCCTAGCTTGCCAGTCCGGATATTTTGTTCCATGGTTTTCAAGAGGATAACAAGTTTCACCTACAAGTGAACTGCAGGATTCTTGTCTCTGAAGTACACACAGCAGCAACACCAGCTGTTCAGTGAGTCATATTTATGAAATAAAAAAGTGTAATACTGTTTATAAAAGTTTAGTAAGCTTTGTGTAATGTTTATATTTCTGTATTAACATAATTAAGAACAGGGACCTCCTACTGTATTCAAACAAATACTTTGTAGTGTGGTATGGAAGATAGCATAGATAGCATTAGTGTTGTCTGACTTTTACGTGCTGAGATAGGACCTGTGAACTAATAATAGCTGTCTGTAAGGAATTGCAAGCAGATACTGGAAGGGTTCAATTTTGTGGATTTGTGAGCTGACAAATTAACACTGAGGCTTAATAGCAACTCTTTCACTCTAGATGTTAGGAGTGTAAGAACTGGATAGCTGTAGCTGAATGCTATTAGAGCCCTCTCTGGGCACAATATGACACTAAATTAATCCTGGATTAAAAATATTTTTGTTCAAATATTTAATCTGTTATCCTAGGTTTCTTAAGCTGCTATTGTTCTTCTTTTGAGTTATTACATGCTAATAGGAACTTAGAAGAAACACTAATAATAGGCTTATTAATAATAGGTTTATGTGATTTAATTTACTCTGACTTTTTTCCTACATTTTGGTTAAATCTGGGTTCTTCAGTTACTTCACTCAAACTTCAAGTGAAACTTTGCACAACATACTGATAAAGCATTTAAGAGAGTTGTTTTGCATTCGATTATTCTTTTTAGAATGTACATAAAGATCTGTAAGTACATATAAAGCTTTGTAGATGCTGTTGGCATCAGGATGCTGGTTTGCCCTTCCATCACTTACAAATCCGATCACGGCATCAGTGAATCTACTTCAAGAAAATTCAGTAGGGTATCTAAAATGGTGAGTTTAGTTCAATTGGAATACACAAGTTTTCTTTCCATGTAAAGCTATTGTCAACAGTGCTAATCCAAGATTTTGTCCTAAGAGGTAAGTAAAGCTCTGAAAAAATGTTTATGGTTTAGAAACCTGCATCAAACTGTTCCCTTTTATGTATTTTGAAACATAAAAGTTACCTACTGCAAGGAAACAACTTCTGCCTCAACAACTAATAATGTCAAGAAATACAACAGAATACCTATGGCTTCAGAACTGAGAAAGCAAGCTACCAAAGGCTGCAGGATTTTAAGGACACTAACTGCTGCAGTTGGGGGAATAAAGGTCTGTGTGTTGCTGAAGGAGTGTCTTGGGCAGTAAATGTCTGTGCCTCCTATGAACCAACACACAAAGCTGCTATGTGGCAGTTTAGGCAATTCAAGTCTGACCTATTGTCTCTCTCTGCAATGTCAGCAGGAGGGTAAGCAGCCCATAATGTCTGTATGAAGGATTTGTGTCTGCCTATATAGATTTTTTTCAATTCCTGTTTTGTCTCTCACTGAGACTTTGTTGCTCCTTATGCTTTTCCTTTATCATATTTTGTGACTGTCAGACACCAGAAAGCTTGAAAATCTTATGCATATTTTGCCATTTTACCTTTCCTCTCAGTTCTGACCTGATTTCTTCAGTATCAAACTGTTAGGGCTAGAATACCTGTTACATTTGTAAGCCTATCACCTAAAACCTTGGAATTTCAGCTTTCAAATTGAAAATTGTTATTCTCTAATGCTATTGCTTTGTGAAATATTGCTTGCTAGGATAATTTGGACTTGAAGTTGAAAAAGGCAGCATAGTAAAATATTAAAATCTGTATCTCATAAGCAAGTATGTCTTGCCGATATTTCCATTATCTGAAAAAGAAAGCAACCTAAAGTCATTGGGAATATTTTTTCCCCATGCTGTCAGTAATTCCAGCTGGTTTACACTGCTAGCTCTTCCTCCAATGATCAGAAAGATTTCAATCTTACCCTGAGTTCTTTCTATTAAAACGTTTCATTTACAAACAGCTGTTGACCACACCAGTGGCAGTATTTGGAACTGTGAGGCTAAAAATTTAGTGCAGCCAGTAAAAATGGAAGGCTATTACACAAAGCAAAACAAATAGATGCAAGCTCGGCTCAGGCAGGGCATGCTATCTGCTATCCTACTAGCTTATAACTGTGGTGGGAAAATTGTAGGAACGGGCTTGCCTCCCTATCGCCCATCTTTTTTTACAATGTAAAAAGAAAAATAATGCAAATACCAGTTTCTACCCATAACTACTCATTCAAATACGTGCTTACCAGGTTCTTTGTTCCTTATGCTAAAGCCTTCAGCAACACACATTGCAAGAAAGATTACCAACTGTGTATTGGAGTTTCCTTTTACATCTATAATGGAACAAGCTAGTGTAAAAAAAGGGTCATTAATCTAGCAGTTTTCAGATTTCCATGTTCAAAATATTTTTAATTCTCCAGAGTAGAGGTAGAGAGGAAAGGAGGGGGAAAATGTCCTACTTCCGCTCTTCAAAGCTCATTTCAAATATAAGGCTCCCACCCAAATTGAAGGAATCTCTGGTAATGACACGATGAAGACAAAGCCTTGGGAAGAGGATTCAGAATTCCCCGTTGGCCTTTACAAAAAATCTATATATCAGGAGCAGTAATCTGCACTGTTTTTTTTCCCAGAGTAGCACTAGCTTCTTTCTTTGGTAAATAAAGAACATGTAATGCTGTAAACATTCCTCACACAGGAGGTATGTGCTCCATTTGTGGTTGTTGCACAGTTTGAGCTGAAGAGATAGAACATAAAGAAAATCTAGATCAATGGGAAGAGCTTGACATCCCCTTTTTTGTTTCTAAATGGTACGGCGATAAGGGAGGTGTTCATGTTCAATAGCTGCTATTTTTAGATGCTTCTCTTTCTTCCAGTTGAGCTTTTCTCTGAGCTGTATGGGGTGTTCATGTCTTTAAGACTTTCATAGTTTTGTGGAAAAGAGAAAATGAATTTAATATGATAGAGACTGTCATTTTGCTTTCCCTAGAGCTGTGATGTAAGCTTGGTGTAGCTTTACCTACTTATATATATTTTGTATCACTGATGTAGGAGGTTTAGGCGTTTTTGCAAGTTCAGGACTCCAAACTGTTTCACTGTGGGTCCAATGAACACCAGTACTGAAAAAAAGAACATATATTTGTGAATAGAGCAGGATGCAAACAGCACCAGTCTCATCAGCAAAAGCTGTTGTGGAGCTAAATCATCTTTTAAGACAACTTTAGATAGGAAAGTCAAAGCCTAATCCCAGTAATATCCAGCAGCTATACTTAAACTAGAAGCATACTTCTATATTGTTCTACATAAGAGTTCATGTGTATATAATGCATAACTCTGTTGTCTTACAGACTGTTACAGGCCACTTTCAAACATGCATATAGAAACCTACCTGTATGTCTTCCTTAGCACATCTTTTGCTTATTTTAATATCAGCCTGCTCAATCTTCAGAGGAAATAAAGTTGAGATTCTACATTTAGAACATGCTGGCTCTGACAGCGAAGAGCCAGTCTAAGTGAGATGGAATGTGAAAGACTCTCCTTGAAGAACGTAACATGCAGACAAGTGTTGAAAATACCCTGGGCTGAAAAGTGATTTCTCCAAAGCTGCCTCTCAACCTAAAGCTCAGTACAGTTTTAGACATCAATGTCCTTGAACATTTCAGAGGATTTGTCAAATATAACCAAAAAACAATTATACACAAGGAAAAAAGTGATGTATTTTCTTCTGGTGACAAAACTTGAATGTGGCAGAGTATGATTTTTCAGGTTTGCTGTGTTAGGATATGGTGTATCTCTTTTCTGAGATATTCATCCCCATTTTACTGGTATAAAACTCCTAAAACCTCTATCTGTTGTTTATATTTCTTAATAAAAGGCGAAAGTCTGCATCTAAGCATAAATTAGAGACCACTGAATAATGACTGTTGTTAGGCTTAAGATTCATCCAGAAACTGCAAAAATTACACAGTTCACTTGAAATGTAATCGATCGTAATTTGATTGATCCCCTCTTGGTTTCTGACATGCAAAAAAATTGGTCCAGTCTAAGCACTAGCCAATACCTACAAGTATTCGTGAAATAGCCTGACACTCAAGGACAAGATAATTACAAAGGTGGTAGCAGCATAACTAGTATTGTCTCGACAGTTTCTGCATTTTGTTATGCCATCACCCAGTTTCCAGCCTGTTACAATAAGGAATTTGGGTCTTACAGCTGCAGACAAAAGCCAAGCATTTACTTCATTTTCTCTGACAGTGGCCTCATTCCACAGAGTAGGAAATGCTTATTGACTCAAATAAAAAAGGTGAGACCAGGCTACACTAGGGCGCTCTGTTTCTCTCCTTTAGTGACAGATCAGGAAAAGATGGTGTACTAGTCATCATACATGGGTACTTTCATGGGAAGTGTGTTGTTCTCTTTAGGCACACACAAGTACATCCACTCCAAAATACATGTAGTTGCTTAGGCCAAGCAGCACAATGTGGATTGCTTTACACTGTACATCATTGTTATAGAACCAGTGGCTGGGTGTCTGCATTCCTAAAGCCTTGCCAAGATACAAAATAGGATAAAATGATGCCTGATGAGATTCAAACTTGTGAAAGACCATACTATGTTTTAGAATTAGGAACAAGTGAATTTGCGCATTTCTGCCGTGTAAATGAAATGTGTGCAGACCTCTCACCAGAGAGGTGAGGGTAATGGTGAGCAGAGGGTAATGGTGCTCACGAGGTGTAACTAAACAGCTTAGCAATGCTTTTTCTACGTTTATTTCTATCTCTATTTTTCTGTAAAATTCCTGTCATTCTCCCCTCACTGAATAACAACGATGAAACATGTCAGTTGATGCAGAATGTAGCTATAAGCTGTGGATTGTTTTATTTTTTGGAGGTAGTGCAAGGTATTGTATTGATCTTTAACCTACTGTGTGGTCTGGATGTAAGCTATATGATGGCTGCCTATCGTGCTGTGGCAGCTGATTAAGTAATGCATTTTTGCTAGTGATGTCTGTATGGGACCACTGAGAGGATCACAGCACATTTTTTTGATCAGAGAACTCTTGGAATTTGCTCCTTAAAGGGAGAAATGCTTGCAATGTAACTTTTAAGTTAATACTTTTTTCGGGCGTTTTCCATAGTACAGGGGGGTAAATAACGCCAGCATTCCCACCCACCTTGTGCTTTTAGTCTATTCTTCGTAACTAAATCATAAAATTTGTACATGGGAAGTTAAAAACTACTAATGGCTGTACCAGGAGCTAAATAAATCTGGAGATAAACAGCCTCAGTTCTCATGTGAGAATTTGCTTACTTATCCTAGAGATTAACAGTGTGTGTGTACAGGTGCAGGTGTGTAAGGAGAGAAAGACCATTACTTACAAGTCAGAACGTAAGAAAGGATACTTCTATTACTTCTGCATTTTGGTTTCTTCCCTCTACTCTTGTAATGTTTACCTTCATGCATTCTATTCATTCCTTCATTTGGTGATTTGATTCCCTCAGGTTTAGTAGTTGCCTGCCAGCTGTTAGGTTTATGTCCTATAACAGTGATTCTCACACTCTGATAAGCCATAAGAACATGAGTTCAAAATGTGTTTAATTGTTCATACAGGCAAGCCAAATGCAGCCAAGGAAACAAGACATTGGAAAATAAAAATGATAAATGGACATTAGAAGTTAAGTTTGATTTTTATTTGACTGAAAATGAAACCTACCACACCAACACTGTTAAGATGGTCTTTGGATGTTTTGTTAAGGTCAGGTGGTACCTGTACCAAAAAAGGTTGGCAAGATGCTGCTCTACTGAAAAGTTTGCTCTATTAGATCTTTTTTAAATGGATGAAGTTTGGCCGTGCAAATGAAATAATGAGTTTAGTTAGAAAAGGCATTAGCTTTCAGATTCTGTATAGACCTTTACAAACATATGTAATAGCAAAAACTTAGTTCACAGAATTGTTAGGGTTGGAAGGGACCTCTGGAGATCATCTAGTCCAACCCTCCTGCCAAGATAGAAGGGTCACCTAGAGCAGATGGCAAAACCAGGAACATGTCCAGGTTTTGAATGTCTCCAGAGAGGGAGACACCATGGTATCCCTGGGCAGCCTGTTCCAGTGCTCTGCCACCCTCAATGTACGGAAGTTCTTCCTCATCTTGAGGTGAAACTTCTTGTGTTTTAGTTTATGGCCATTGCTTCTCATCCTGTCACTGAAAAGGGCACCACTGAAAAGGGTCTGGCACCATTCTCTTAGCACCTGCCTTTGACATATTTATATGCATTAATGAGATCCCCTCCTAGTTCATAAAGAGTAGTTCATGTTTTTAGTCACAAAAGTACAAAAATTGTTGGGTTTTTTGTTGTTGTTGTTTACTGTGGGGTAGGATTCTTTTCTGTGTGGTTGGTTTTTAATGGAAAGAAATTCTAAGGTAGCTCCAGTATTCATGAAACAGTACGGCTGCACCTCTTGTCGGACCAAGCCCCACTTTGGGCAGCGCTCTCTCACTACTATGTGTTTCGCTGTCGGAAGGAGCAGTCTCCAAGCCCGCTAGCGATGTTGTCGAGCTGAGCAGGATGAGGGCTGTATAGGGGAGCACTTTGGCAGCACGCCTGAGCGACACCGACCCGCAGGTGCGAGCGGATCCCCCCGCGCCCCCTCAGGCCCGGGCGAGAGCGGGAAGGGGGCGCTCCCGCCCCGCCGCCACGGGCACGGCCACGGGCACGTGACCGTCTCACATAGGCAACATGGCGGCGCCCAGAGCCGCCCGCGCGCTGCGGAGCGCAGGTGAGTGCGCGGCGCCGCCGGCGGGAGGCGCGGGCCCGGCCCGGCCCGGACTCTGCCCTTCCCCGCCCTTCTCGCCCTTTCCGCCGGCCGCCCCGGCGCTGCTGCTGAGCTGGTGCTGGCTTTGAAATCGAGGAGGGAAAGGTCCCGCCCCCGTCCGAGCGGGGGGAGCGCCGCGCCGGCCGGGGGCAGCGACAGACCGCTCCGCCGGGCGGGGCGCGGGCAGGCGGGAGCGGCGTGTGGCGGCGGCGGCGCCTGGCGAGCCCCGGCGGGGCCCCGCGGCAGCGCCCGCAGCTGTCAAGGCTCCGCTTCCGTGAAGGCGTGTTCCCGGCGCTGTGCTCGGACTGGGGCCGGAGCCGCCCCCCCGGGCGGGCACACGCCGGCGGGAGCGGGGGATCGGCGGCCCGCACAGTGCGGACAGCAGTGCTTTGCTCTGGTTTTGCTGTTACGATTTTGGCTGTTGCCATGTGTTTGACAGAAAAAGTAATCTGACATAACATGTACACGTGTTTCTTCTACCAGCCCGTCCAGCTGCAGAAGTTGTTACCTGTTGGCACATCCGTGCGTGTAAAGGCTTTTCGGGTCCCGTTGTCCCTCGTGCCCTGAGGTTCTCTTACAAGGCACCTCTTCTACCACATCAGCCTTCTCAAGTGAAAGTTGTGTGTCCCTGCCCTACCTCCATCTCCAGCCCCCTGTGCGCTTAGAAACCCAAAGCCTGTCATCCGGTTAAAAGAATCAAGCAATTTAAATTCGTTAAGCTTTCCTACCTTCCCTTCAGGCGTCAAACCTTGTTCGGCTTCCCTCGGGGACATGTTTTTCCAGAGGCTAAGAAAGCAAAACTGTCGTAGTTAAGACAAGACTGATTAAACTAAATCTGATTTTCCCTGCATTGGACAGTTAAGTATAATTTAATTTGCAAATACTGAAAGATAGAAGTAGTTGAAATTAGTTTCTCTTCACCTAAGGGTATCTGTTCTACCTAAACTGAAGGAAAATTACTTTTTTGTAGCCTCTTTTGTGGTTTGTTTTTTTTCATGTATCTGATGTTATGTTTTTATAAATGATAAAAGTTTTCTTTGTTATGGAGCGGTTTCTACATAAGTGCATCTGAGCAGCAGAAATCTTGGGTGTTTGTATACTTCCTCCACATACTTGAAAAGTAAAATAAATTGATTGAAAGAAGTTAAAAAGACAGTTTGTACCTTTTTGATAGTCACATAGGAAAATTATTTTATAGTCTCTGCCTTGCTCATGTCAGAATTGAAACACTGTCAACCCAAGGAAAAGGTTGTGAGTGGCCTTGCAGTGGGTTCAGCTGCACAGGTGATACATAGAAGTGGGAATTGAGTTTACAGTTTTGTGAATTAAAACTAAGAAACATCCAGAACACAGTCACTTCAAATCGCTGTCATGGTTTGTAGTTAGAGATAGTATGGATTATATGCTGATTCATTTGCTTGTAAATGGTTTAATTTGATATTATCACAGTTTCTGGTATTACAATAATTGCTTCTGTGATACTTTATTGGTAACGAAATAAAGTAGAAGACATCAAAGAACTACATGCCTACAAATACTGCTTAGATGCTTTATGGCATAGTAGTCTCTTCCTGATTTATTTATTTTAAGGAGGTAAATTACTGTAGAGTAGAAGCCCCTAATTTCTTGTAATGAACTTCCAGGGCTTAAAGCCACAGGAAAATAATTGATGAGAAGACATCCCTTGTAAAATGAGTTACTTACTGTGTTAAATATGCATAAAGCTGATTTCTGATCTTTCTTCTCCAACAATGAGGAACTATTCTGTAATAATGTATGTAACGTGTTACTGGCCAGGTTTTTAAAGTTGAGTCACTGTAGATTGATGGGGTGTGATACATCTCTTAGATATGTACTTTGTGTTCCTAGGCTGTCTGTTTGCTGGTAAGGGGCTTAAGTGCCTTGCTAAGCCCCTTGCAGAACTGGGAATTTGTATGCAGGCTCCTAAATGGAAACTGCACTCAGGGAGAAGCTACAGCTGTCTCCAGCACCACAGTATGTGAGATGGTGTGAGATACTTTTCTTCTGCAAATACAGAGACTTTTAGAGATGGTTGTTTTGAAAACTTTTCAAAGACTGTTACTCCTTTCCCCCTTAGTAAAATGACAAGATACATAAATGTGTTTTTAAACCTTTTTTAAAAACAAATAAAAAAAATAGGGGGACATAGCTGGAGTTTGATTTTGTTGCAGTACAGCTTCAAAGTTTGCCCAGAAGTGCTGGGCACTTCCTAGCACTATTAATACTCAAATGCTAGAAGTGTCTTCATCTGTATCTTCTTCACCATTAAAAAGAAACTTAGAAATGTACAACTCAAACAATTAGTCCTTATCTGTAGTAACTTTCTATACTTCTAAGCTAATGCTTTTAAAAAAATTAACAGTAGAATATGCAGATAACAGTTTTGGGGAGACTTGACTAACTGTTTCTTGGCATTCCAGACTTATAATTAAATATGTCCTGTAATTCTGATTTTTTTTTGGTGGATGAGGAAAAGTGATTGAAAACTTATACAAGAGAGTTTTCAAGATCAAATGTGCTTGGCTGCCCTGTGCAATATATGAGCTGGGCAATTAGCTGGAAGAAAATATTAATTCACATTTTCCATTCATTTGTAGACAGACTCATGTCTCCAGAATTTAACATTAGCATTATGAGCTGCAAGTGATGCATGGTGGAAGTTCAAACCATTTGATTGTAGTACAATTTCAACATTTTTTAAATGATGCTAAGGTAGTTTCATCTCCGTCTTGAAAATAATCAGGCAGACAAGGAATTATTCCCATTTCAACAGTGCAGCAACTCTGGGGGAGACATGCACTTTCATGGTTTGAGGCATGAGAGAAAAAATATTCCCCTTTCAATAAAGTGTTTAATTGTTCTTTCAGTTGAGAGGTAATGTATTGTTGGCAGCACACAGCGTCTTTTTTTCTGCCAAGATCTATCACTTCTGGCTGTGGGTGGATTTGTAGGGTGTGGTTTCTCTGTGAGCTTAGGTTTCTTGGTCATCATTAGCTAATATTGCCTTTAAATGAAGGAAAGTCATTAGTAGATGTCCAGGACAGTGGCTGAAACTCAGGGTTTTCTGCCACATCAACAGCTTTACTGACCCACACCTACTCTCGTAGCCATTTGTTCTAGTATGTAAAAAGTCTTTTCTTCTCTTTAGGAAGGTGCCCATTGACCTGATGCTGGAGCATCACTGTTGTGGTTACAGCTAAAATCCACATAGAGACAAAGTCAGTGACAAGTTCCTGAAGAGTACTTAAGTTTCAGCTTTTTGTGAATGCTTCCTCTGCTCTGCATGCCTTATATCTTGGGTGGCTGGGTCCCAGTCAGTGTCCTGTGTTTGCCGGTGCTTAGTCTGTGATGAGTATATTGGACAGGTACATTTTCACATGCCAGAAAGTAAGCCTAGCTGTAATCCTTCAGGCAAAAATTGAACTTTTTTGTAAGTGTATTTTGCGTGTATCACTTTTCATTTTGCAGAGTTTTTCTTAAAGCTCACGTGGACCTTTCCCTAAGCAGAAAAAAGCTACTTTCTCTTTCCATTCCCCTCGCAGAGCTCTGAGACTTTTCCGTCACCTGCAGAAGCTCACCGCCCTGGTGTGGTGATTCGCTGAAGGGCCTTTGTCCAGCTTTCTGCATAAGCCACTGACCCTGAAGGAAAATGCCAGAAAACTCTGGGAATGTCTACCAAGAAAATGGGGTGCCCCATCAGAGGGACTTGGCTTGCTGCCAAGTTTCCAAAGTGGATTTTACAGTGCTCTCTCTGTCTTCAGAGTTGGACACGGGGGTGTCTGTGAGTGAGGACCGTTTGCATGCAGAACTTCTACCTTGCCTGCCAGAGGCTGTTGTCCTTCTCTGGCATTTCCTTACCTGGCTGCAGATGTAGAAGCAAAGGCTCAACATAATACCAACAGAGTGGAAAGTCTAAAATGTAAAGTCATGTCTGTGATTTTAATTCCAGATGTGCAGTTCAGTGCTGCCTCTGGGCAGCACAGAAGGCAAACTTTGTCTTTCCTTTAGGTGTTGGTTCAGGCTCTTACTCTTTGGGCTCACCAGTGCAGTGTTAGCCAACACACAGATCTTGGTGTTGTTCTGCAAAGAACAAAATGACAGATTTAAACTCCTCTATACTCATACAGCAAATAAATGAAATAAAGGATTCCACTCCACAATTTTTAGAGATTAAATTAAAGGAAGAAAAAATACAGGCTCCTAAAATCTATACTGGAAGATGACCCTGCCTAGCCTGTGTGCAGGATCGAACCATGAAGTCTCAGGCTGCTTGGTCCTTGCATGTTTGTTACTTAAAACATCAGGAATAGTCGTAGAGTGTATCACAGGTCTCTGGTGGACTCTGAGCTTGTTTACTGTAATATATAGCACTTGAGGAGAAAGAATGAAGATCTAAGTCATCCCTAAAGAAATTATGGACCTCAAATTGTGGCTTACGTTGTGTTTAGAGCAGATAGCTTCACTCCCCAAAGTCATAGGATCAGATGTCCTGTGAGCATACAATAAAACATTTTTTTTTTGCTTCTGAGAGCTCACACTGCAGAACTAAGGCAGACAAAAGGGACTGAAATGGTGAGCACTAGCTGATGGATGGAGAAACTGTAGCACCAAGGGAGTAATTTCTGGAGGGTCTTGTGGCAGCACAGCATCAGCAGGATGAAACAGGGCCTGAGCCTGCCCTAATGCCTGCTGCTCCTGAGCTACCAGGCAAACATGCAGTTTAGCAGTGAACATATGTGAAGTGGCTTTCTAAATTTAGATGATTAATTCCTTTTACTCAAGTTTTTGCAGTGAATTACCCCATCTAGACCAGAAGCTGGATTTAAGGCACACGTAAGAACAACACACCACATGCCTGTAAAGTTTGGGATTTGTGTGTCATGGATGTTCTCAAGCTGTGCAGCAGAAACCATACTGAGCTGGTCTGGCACACTTCCCCTCATTTCTTGTGTGACTTTCCTATGTACAGCTATAGTTGGAATGTAAGGTTGAATCTACCAAAAATATTTCTATAGTGTCATGGTATTTTATTTTTTTTTTTATTCTGGAGAGACCTGGATTTCTTCTGAAGTCACCTTGTAGACAGGCTACTTCTATTTTTGAACCTGTTTTGGTGCTACAGCTGAAGTGGATGTCTGTGTCATGAAATCTAAGCTGGTTTTTCTTTCCATGATATTAAGATGTAGTAGACACAGTATTCTGGTTGTGACAGTTGTGAATCATGAGGAAATTTAAGCAAAAGCTCAGGAGTTTTTGAGCGTTCTTCAGTAACAGTTCTGCTGGTCCACTGCAATCTCTGATTTCAGAGTAGTGCTTCATTGCTGTAAAAGGCTTTTTCTATGCTGAACCACCTGTAGGACCCCTAGTTACAGTGATCTTCTCTATGAGGGATTGCATAATTTTCCCTTTCTTTTTTTTTTTCTTTTTTCTCTGTCCTTCTCTCTGGCTCCCAAACAAGCACATTCTTATAGCAGTTGGAAATTCACATCTGATGAGAGAGACTTGCTGCCTCTCCTTCTCTTTGAGTTTGACATGATGATGTGCCATGATGGGTAGCTTGCAGTGCTTCCAGACACCACATCCCAGTGCTGTTGACCTAGCAATATTTATTAGCATTAAAATTTTATTTGAAAATATTTTGAGGTAATGAAGTGGGAGGGGGAGTGGGTTACAGGGCAATTGCTTTCCTTTTTTTTAAGTTTTATCTATTCAAGCCATGTGTATTTGTCACAGTGGGTTTTTTTTTCCTAAGTATTTCTATTTAAAATCAGTGTTTATTAAAATACACTTGTGTACCCAGCCTGACTTTCATATTATATATGTGAAAAAACGAGGGAATGTATACAAGGAGCAGTCTGTACATTGTATGCTCTCTACCTTACAGTTATTGCATCCTGTAGAAAGAGGCTGTTTGGCTACAGCCTTGTTTTAATTTCATTTTTCAGTTTTCAGTTACACATTTCTGGAGTCTCCCTGACCACTGCTGTTACCTGATGGCGCCTATATTTCATCAAGTTTAGACAAGCAGTCTACCTGGACTTAGGCCCAGAGGAGCTGCTGTAACTGATGAACATGATCCCCTCTGCCCGGGAATTCAAGACATAAAACCACGATTCCCAAGGGAATTGAAAGAAAACTGTGTTCAGACCTCGCCTCTTGCTTTTTTTATTTTCTTTGTTGTTTTTATGTAGTGTTGCCTTGTCCTGATGGGTAGCATACCTTACCCCAAGTGAAATCTAGTATTAGTTTGTTGATGATTAGAAGAAAAGATTCTTTTTAACCTAGACTGAAAACAAAAGCAACAAAGAATAGTAGAGCACAAGCAGAGACAGAAGTTGCTGTAATATGTCTTGATTACTGCTTACAAATAAAGTGACGAGTTATTAAACAAAATAACAAAAAATGTTGCAGCATTAGTGTTACCATGTTGGTGGTTTTTTACTGCATCATCACTTTTAGGCTTCCAGAGTTTATTGGATACAATTGTGTATTTTAATTTTGTTCTTGCATGTTGCTCTCAAATCTGTTTCATTCTGACGGAAAAACTGCATTATATAAAGATTGTATATTATTTTAGCTGTAGAATATTATTGTGGTGGATTTTTTTAGGTAGAAAATGGGTTTAGAATTTTTCTTATGATTGCAGAATGAATATTAGTGTTCAATGTAATGAAATTTAATTGTATTTCCTGTATGTTTTAATTTTAGTTTGCTCTTATATACCTTTATTTTCATCGAGAGTTGTAAACTTGACGTATTTTTTTAAAAAGCGTGGTGTTGGCAGTCAGACACAAGCCCACTTTAAATCAATGAAATAATTAGCCTAAAATTCTTCTAATGTGGGGGACTTTTAGTTTCTGCTTAACAATCAGGAGTTGTTTCTTCATATTGTTTTGGATTATGTGACCTTGTTCATTTTTTTCTTTACAAGTTTAAAAAATGTAGATGGGGAAGAGTAATTAAAAGCTACTTTCTTCCTTGTTCTAGCTTTTATATCCAGGTCAATTGGGCAGGCTGGCAGAACTCTTTTAGCTACATACATCTTTGCGTTTCATTTGTCTTTTACTGCTTGTGTTTGCTTAACTAACCTGTTATGCCATTACTGTAAGGAGACTTTTTTATTTTGATATCTTAAGAAAAAGTGTTTTTTTGTTTTTCTATTATTGTAACAGTTTGTTTTGTTTTTTAAACATGAGCTGTTTATCCAGGGAGGAGCTACAGTGGCTGGAGAGCTTGTGTAGCTCTGAGTTCATGAATGTGAAGACAGAACAGATAAGGATTCTCAGATTTATTTATAAATCTAGTGACTAATAAACATCTGAAATAAAGATGGTGTTACTAAAAATTCATTATTCTTTTTCCCTGTGTAAGGGAATATAAGGTCTACTGTAGCACAGTACAGGTATTGTTCACACCTTCTGGGTTTCTTGTCTGCTCTAGGTTTGACATTCCTGGTATTTCTGAAGTTGTTTTTTTTTTAAAGTCATTAAAAAAAATCATATCAGATATTTTTAAACCTCAAAAAGTGGAATCATGCAGTGTAATCACATTAAGATTTTTTTTTCCAGCCACCAGCAAGGGAGAGAGTTACTGTTCTTGATAGACAAAAATTCGTTACAAGTTTTCGATAGTTCGAGAACACTGGAGGAGTGAAGCTGTTTTCTTGAATCATGGTGGTAATCGGAGGCTTTCGGGGTTGTGTTGCCTGAATTGTAGGAATCTCCTGCACTGGAGTCTGTGCAGCAGTTAGAAATAAATAGGGAGAGAGGCAAAGGCTTTTGCCAGCGCAGTGGCTTTCTCATCTCACTGCTTGGTGGGGAATCGGTTTGAGAACCGATGTTGTGGGGCTCACTTTGGCATCTCATGGACTTCCCGCTTCCTGGGGTTGGTGATTCTGGAGAGAGCTAGCAGTCCTTGGGAATTTAGCAGCTTTGGAAAAGGGAGGCTCTCCAGCTAGCTTGCCACTGTCCTTGCAGTAAAACAGGTCCTCCTACAGCTGTGTGGCTGAAGAGAACCTACGATCTTAGCACAGGGTGGGGCTCAGGTCCTTCATGGGCTTAGGAGGCAGGAGCTAGGGATGTTTGGGACTGGTAGTGTGCATGGCTTTGGATAAGTCGTTGAACTTTCTGTGTCTTTCTCCACCTATAATGCAGATATTCACCTACCTTGCAGGTGCATTGGTTGAAATTAATGAGTTGTTTGTAAAGCACTTTGAAGATGAAAAGCACTATAAAAATGCTAAGTATTATTATGTATGAGCTCTTGAGTGCATAATGGGTGTTTGCCTGCCAGTATTTAAAGCAATTTATAATACACTAAGTATGAAAGGCACTGTATGAAGTCAAGTTCTAGTCTCCATTTAAGAAAAGTCACTCATATTTTGTGTTAAGCAGTTCAGGTCACAACACTTTCCTTTGGTGTTATCTAGAGTGAAAACAAACTCCTAAAGATTTTTTAAAAGGAACTGTTTCAAAACATTAAAATCATGTTTTATAATAAGGATCTTTTTCTCAGTTGCTTGTTTCTTACCCCCTTTATATGACTTAAACTTTGACTGCCAAATTCCCAGATTTTCTGCCTTTTTCTGTTTTGCCAAATTCTTCTTCTGAGCCTTACACCTTTAAACTGCTGTAAGTTTTCTCTCCCCAGCCTTTACATCTGTCTCTGCACTTGCCATCAAAGCTCATGTTCTTTGCACCACTTCTGCTCAGTGGCCCTTGCCACACTGCACAGATTTCCTTAGCCCTTCATCTACCCATCCCTCACTTTGGGGCTTCCCCTGCACTCCTGCCCTGAGGAATCCCCTGCCCCAGGTGCTCGCTGCCAGTCAGTGCTGCACGGTGTGGTGCTCTTCTTCAGGATGCTTCTCCAATAAATGTCAGAGTGAATTGCCTGTCAGACAGGCAAAAACACCCACAAAAGGGGCAAAGCTGCTCTGTGCTTGAGAGCAGACCTGCTTGTCTGAGGCCTGTTGGTTCGCTGTTCTTCGAGGCTTTTGAGCATAGGTTTTTCTAAGCATCCTCCAGTGGCAATGTGGGCTACCATGCAGGAAACCAAAACAAACTGATAATGAACTTGCTTTCTAAATAAAAGTCTTGCTATCAAATTCCCAGGTTTTGTCAAATCATAAATTGAAAACAACTACATATTGTTTGTTATGTATCAGCACCATGTAGTCTATCCAGCTTGGATAATTAAATATTCACTTTAGCCTCAATCTTGGTTTGCTGCATTGGGTTAGAAATGTGACAGAAAACAAATACCCCATCTTTAATAGATTCACACTCCTATATAATTACTGAAGCACAGTCTCCTTCACGTTATCAGGTGTGTTGTGTACCCAGAATAGTGCATGTTTTAATTGTAGGAGTAAAATGTGAGAGAATATGCATGAAAATTTGTATACCACAGGGGAAGGTCTTGTAGTTTATTGGATGCAATTCAGACAGGAAAATATTGTATGTGGCTGTGTTTAGTCTTATAGAAAGTGTCAGAATTCTCTATTTTGTCATGTCTATTACATTGTATTGCTATGTTTTTTAAAGGATTTAGGAGAAATGAACTGTTCATTGGCGAAGGGCTTTATCCATATGAGAACTGGCTTTTCCTTGGTGGACAAAGGAAGTTTGAATTATTTTTTTTTTTTTAATTCCCTCAAGATACTTCATATTGAAAACATTATTTGAGTAGAGAATGCTGAAAATGTTTTATGACATAGAAACAAAGTATGGAAAATTTGTTTGTTCTCCTTTTAGAGATCTTGTCCTTTCCAAATCAGTAGCTGTCTTTCCCTATACTTCTTAATTCCTGAAGAAAAAGAAAAATGTTGGAAACCAAGTGTTCAGCAAACTGCCCTGCTGCATGGAAGCCTTAGAAAGGAGAATAAAGGCTCCTCAAAGCTCCTTGGAGGTCTTTTGGCAAACATGCTCTGTAGCGTGCAGCCTGAGAAAACTATCATGAGTGTTTTTGAAAGTTGCACTATTCTCTTTTGAATTTAGATTATAAATAACCACCCACTCTAACCAGCTGTATGAAGTCTCCAGCTTTCACATTTTAAAGGTGTTACTTCCAGGTATTCATTGTTAAAACCTGTTTAAAGCTATGTTTCAGTTTTAGATGAAGCTCCTTTTGCACCATTGCAGTAATAAACGCAATCTGAATTTGTACATTAATACTTACAGCATATCAGATGCTCTCTGAAGAAATGCATACACTTCTCAGACTGTTTCATGTTTTCTTGTACATAAATTAGGTCCTACCCTATCTATTTTTTTAAAATTATGAAAGTCAACAGATGTGGCGTAACATTGATAGAAAAAGGCAAAGAAATTGTTTGTTTCTAACATAAATTCCAGCTGTTTAGTCTCAGATTTTCTGATAGAGACAGGTGAAGATGGAGTTGGACAAAAGCATCAATGAGCTCCTAGCTTCCTTCCATGTAAAATGGAGACGCTTTGTGTAATAAATACTGCAGTCACTGCAGATCTGCTTATGTGCTTCTTGAGTTCTCAGCTCTTGAGTATGCTTGTAAACTCATCTGGAGTTGTTGAGTTGAGGTCCTTCAGCACTGGACAAAGTGGATAGTCATCTTGCAAAGACATCCTGGTTTGACACTGAGAGGAGGTGTTGCCCATAGTGTTTTGTGCAGATCTGAGCATCAAGTCACATTTGTGCATCGTGGATGAATCACTAAGTGGTGACAAGGGTTAATGTCATTGCCATGTGCTTTCTGAACTAACACCTGTGAGGTGGCTAGGCAGGTCTCACCTTTCCAACCTATTTCTGGTTGTTCTGCACTGATTATTAACATACTTCCTGTGAGTCATGGCAAAAATGGGTGTTCTTTAAAGAAATAAATAAAGTAGTGGGACTTGTCTGGGTTTATAAAGATTTATTTATGCTCTGACACACTCTACTAAATCAGCAGAGGCTCAGCTCGTGCGAAGATTTCACTTCTAGGAAAGCTTAAATCAGTTCCTCAAAAAGATCGAGTTGTACTAGGAAAGATTGTTTTGCTGTTATAGCTCTGTCTCAGCAGCTTTCTTAGTAGTATCATCATATTGTTGAAGAGTTTTGGGTTCTAGAATACTCTCCTTAACTAATACATGTTTTCTTGCCAAAATTTAATTTCAGAGCAACTCAAAGCTTGCAGAAGTGGCTGTTTCTAAAACCTACTTGATAAAGACAGTCTTGGTTTTGTTCATTTGGAGTCTGTTTTGTCTTTTGTAAAAGCTGCTTCACAAAATCAGGTATGGACTGAAATAGTTGCTGGATAAACTTTGGCAAGTTTTGCTGCAACAGTACCCCCAGCTATGGGGACTAGATGGAGGTTGCAAATGGTGGGATGTTGGCAGCTGAAGTTCAGCCATATGAAAATAAACTGCTGGGATAAAGGCACTGGTTCTCTTCTGTCCACTGTGGTGTGACGTGGTGATTCCCTACCAACCACTGCATGGCAAAGGCACAGGCAAGTCACCTCTGATGGCTGTGCCTTTGCCAAGGGAGCAGCCACGTCAGAATCAACTTTGCTGTAGCTATTTGCTTACTGAATGCAAATCAGGGGCCTTGACGTTTATGAAGTTGTGGCCAGGGCTGTAAAATTCAAATTCACAGTCACATCACTTTTCAGTAGGCCTTGCAAGTGGATTGAAATAGACTTCACATTTTCTGTGATAAAATTATACAACAGGATTCTTATTATGTAATTGACTGAATCCACTGATTTGGAGATGACTTTAGAGTCAAAAGGATTTGAGACCTCCTCCTGTACATGACTCAGCTATGATTTTGTAAGGACTTGTAACTTCTGTGATCACATCTTTCATATATTTTAGCGCCAAAGCTGGTCAGAATTTAATCAGGCGTTGAACCAAGGTTTTTTAAGAGTCAGACCAAAGATACGAAGTCAAACACAGAAGTTACCTGGTTGTGTGGCTGGGCTTCTGCAGAACATTGTGGAAGCACCAGCTCTGTCCAGCTCTATTTTATAATTCTCAGAATAATTTATAGTGCGTCGTGAATCATACCTGGGTAGAGGTTTAATGAACAACTTCACCGACTTGATTTTTTAATTAGAAAAATAATCACAAGTAAAATTGAGACATTGATGTTTCCATATGCAGGTCCGCAGGTTTGGTCACTGTCACTATGGGTGACTTTCAGCACATTTACCAGGGGCTGCCAGAATCACTGCCCTTTCTTAATAACACTGATGTGTACTTCTTGCCACATGCATGACTTTGACACTAGCCTATTTTTTTTTTTTTTTTCAGTCCTCCCCATGAGGAATGCACTGTGTGCCCATACCTTGTGTGACACACAGACAGCTATGCACCCTTCTCTTCCAGTCAGGTTAAATTTTACTTAGAGTAAAAAAAAGCCCATTTTTTATCAAATTGAATAGAAAATCTTAGGAAAATTTTTTCTTTTTATGTAATGAATGTCTTTACAAATTTTGTCTCTTGTGTCAGTTCTGCCTCTCGAGCTCTTTCTATCTAACTGAAGCACCAAATAAATAAATACATACTTGAGACATGTTCTGATTGGAACTTTTTCTCACTTGCAAGCAGCTGGTTCCTGCCAGAGCAACTGGGAGATCCAGCTGTGGATCCAGGTTGTGGGTTGCTGCCCACACCAATCTGTCTCTGCAGTGTACAATACTATTGCAAGTCTGTTTATTTAAACCACAAACCTGTAACAATAACAATGAAAGAGAGTTGAGGTGGATGTTTGACAAATCATGCAAGACAATCTAAAAGTTCTGAGTTGAGTTTGCAAATTAGTAATTGATTTAAGTGGATCTCCTCATAGAGAATTTCACAGATTACTGCCCAGCTTTGCAAAGAAGCTGTGCTTGCTCTGAAGAAGTACCTGTTATATTAAGATGGTTAGATAATCTTGTGAAAGCAAAACATTTATTTCTTCTAATAGATTTACTATCTGTGCAGAAAAGAGCTATGTAAACCCTTTTCAGTCTAGAAAAAGGAATGGGAGACCTGATGTCTTGCAAAGACCCCTTGCTTACTGTATCTATCTTAGAAAATCAGACAGTGGAATAGTCCAGTAAACTGTACAAAGTGAGTGAATAGCCTGATGAAGATAGTTTAGAAATGAAGTTTTTTTGGTGGGTTGTGTTTTTTTTTAAGTTGGCCTGTGTGGGGAGTGGCTGTCATGGGCCTTGCCATACCCATCCTTGGAGCACTGTCTGCAGTAAGCAGCTATTATGTGGGTGACTGATACCTGTACAGTGTGCATCAGGAGGAGTGACAGGGAGCAAGATCAAGATCTGGAGGTGAGAGACACTGCCTAAAGTACAACTGGACTGCACGATCTTCTCTCTAGGAATTAAGTAGCTGCTGTAATTTGTGATTTCTTGTTTTTATTTTAATGAGTGCTTCTTGCATTTCCTCCAGGAAATCTCCCTTAGTAACAGCTGGGGTGTTGACCATGGGGTGTGGGGCAGTGGAGAGAACCAGAGGTCCTTCCTTACCTCTCAGGACTCCCAGCTAACTCTTGGGATCTCGATGTGATGTTTTCTCATTGAAAAGCAAAGGACCAGATGGGCAGGGCTGGAGCCAGTCCCAAAGATGTGCTTTAGAAGCTTGCAGATGTTGAATGTCAGTTGTCTTAACTCCTCCTGATGTACGTCCTGTGGGACAAGGCAGGGCAAATGATGTGCCAGATATTGACCTGCACGTGGATTGTCACACAATGAAACATGCTGACCTCTCCTCCATGTTCCTGACAGCTAGGGAAGGTCATGGCAAAGACTGAACCTTATTCATCATAGTGGTGGTAGTTGTTTAGTAAATTAACCACCAGGTCAGTGCCCACGGATGCCTTAACTCTGCACTGATGAGTTACTGCATCCAGTTAAGGTGCCTGCTATACCCAGTTGTTCATTAGATACTGGTGAAACACTTGTCCAGGGCATGAGTGTTGCACATTAAGTCTTATGAGGTCCAAATAGTTGGAAAGCTCCTACTTTGCCATATGTTGGTTAGTTTACTTTAAAAGCTGAAGCACAGTTCCTATCCCACTTCATTTACATGAGTGGATTGGAAGAGAAAACGTGAAGGCTGTCAGAGAAAGGCAGTGGCCAGTACCCAAGCCGTATTATTGGTTTTCATATCTCAAAGTGAGTAATTTGGGATTGTGTTGGCAAATAAGTGGCGGCAAGGGAGTGGCCAGTATAGTTTCTGGAGAAGAGATGTTATGTGTGCTGCTATTACTGATACTGTTTAACAAATAAGAGCTACTTTCAGTGGTAACCAAGACCAGTTTCAAGAGTTTAAGTTTGTTATTAGAAAACAGACTGAAATATGTATTGCTGTGTTGATATTATTGTGATATAAGGATGGATACAGAGGGCGGTCACTGTTAAAGTTTAACCATCCGTCACTGGATGTCCAGCAGTGATCAGGGAGGAGGTAAGGATTCCTACCACCACACTACCTGTTGTCTCACAGCTCATGCATCCCATCTCCAAGAAGCTCAGACCTCCCCTGTGACGTCCAACAGGATCTGCTCCATGGTATAAACAATGTGGGGTTTCCCAGGCAAGCTCTGTCAACCCTGTTACCCCATAACACAATCAAATGTGTCATCTCTGCCTTTACAGAAATTTTGTGCTTTGGTGTTTGAGGCAATTTTGATGGCTTCCAGGTTTTTTTTATCTTAATAGTATATTTTTTGAATAAATGAGTCTGAATGTTTGGTACACAACCATCCTGTTACTTTCTACCTGTTTTACGCTTATGTTCTTTCCCTTTAGCATTTATTAGAACAGCTTCCCTTTCTACAGAAGCGATGTGTTATTTATAAACTGCCATTTTATTTGCAATATGCCATATATGAAATGGGCCATAGATGGTAGTTACATGGCTTGAGAATAGAACCCTTAATTTTGATGTGTTTTATAAACAATTGGCAATAAATGGCCTCATCCTGTGTCCTTTGACTTTAGTGGGAGTTTTCCGACAAGCGTATTTACACAGGAACAACCAGGCTGCCAGAGCAGCGTCAGCGGGCAGCACGCCTTTGCATTCAGCACAGTTGTGTGTCCCCGTGCCAAGAATGAATTTTGCTGATTCAAATTTGCTCAGTTTGTCAACACACAGCTCCCATTGAACTTCGCAGGACGAGAATCATTCTTGGCACGGGGCCGTGGCAGCCCAGGGAGCGCTGCCCGCTGCCGCCACCGGCTGTGGCGGGAGCTGCGCACTGGCAAGAGAGCAGCACCTTGGCTCCCCAGTTTCCGAGGCTCCTGTCTCCTGTTGCGTGTGTTTGCTGTTGTGGGAGTAGTGGGAAGAGTCAGTGATAAAAAGAGATCTCCTAGGTTAGTTTTCAAGGCTTTTTTTTTTTCTTGTGTGTGGCTGTCTGGATGATTAATGTGAATAGGAAAATACCGTTGACCCATTTAGATCATGTTAGACAACATCCATTGCTCATCTACATAATGAAATACACACTGAACATTATGGCCTAGGTATAAGAGCCAGTAAACTACAAAAATAATATTTTACTCATTTAGATTATGTAGTAAAATATAGGACATTAGTACTAATCATAGTATTAAATTTTAAGCTATGCAAATTGTAATTGTCAGTGAAAAAGAACTATAAGTTGAAAGGCTATTAGCATTTCAGCTTTAACTGTTAATTTGAGTAATTTTTTTTTGCTAGTGTGCAGCAGTAGAAAAGTCTATGTGCAAAACATTTAATAGTAAGTGCAGAAGTGTTTGTTTTATACTGTTATTTAATTTCAGTCATTAGAGATGTTAGAAAATAATTTGCAATATTAAAATATATTAACATTTTATATTACAGAGAGTAAATTGCAATCTTTACTTGGGTAAAATCAGCTATAGAAGGCAAATTATTAGTAACCAAAAGACAAAATAATTTTAAGCATTTATTTAAGTACCAAAGCAAATAGTGAAGCCTTTAAAAGTATGGATTTTGTCAAATAGAAACATAATTGTCAGCATTTTCAACTAAATACAAATTTTAAAGTACTGAATTTAGGCTGACAGGTTTCTATGGTTACCTACCTTTCCAGTAGTTTGGTAAATCAGCCTGTGAGTCACTAGTAATTATTTGGTTTTTTGTTTGTTATAGTTGTAATTCTGTGTTCAGTTTGAATCTAATACAGTTCACACCACATGCTTTGGTTTATGTATATTTTAGTGTGTATGATTGACAGTGATTGAGCATTTCTTATGGAGTGCTTGGTTTTTTTGTCATAAGTGATGTATGTTGGTACTTCTGAAAATGTAAACAACTTCTTCCTGTATCACTGTTTGATAAACAGGGACTTTTATGCTAAGAAAGAGGTCTTTGTAAATGTTAAGCATGAAGATAAGTGAAAGGTATTTTAAAGATGTTTAAAACAGGTTCCAAACATTATACCCTACTCTTCCAAGTTTGAACCATAATTCTATCATTATAATTCATTCAGTGACCCAAATGTCACATATTTATGAATAAGCTTCCAAGTTACGCATTAATAGCACATACTAATGACTGACAGGTTTAAAAATAAATGTTTTAATCAGGATACTACAAGTTATCTGTGTTGAGCGCTTGATTGGAACGTCTTCCTGGTGCAGAGCATCTTCTTAAAAAAAATAAAAAAAAAGGTGCTTATTTCCACCACCACCACAGTAGTTTAGTAGAAACAACTGTAAACTCTTACACCTCTCTGCTCATATATCTGAATTACAGGATGTAATTCCCTAACCTTAACACTTGTCAGTCTAGCGAAGGACACATACGTGTTTTCTCAGTAAAGGCTTGACTGTCCTAACATGACTTGTGTTTTCATGTGAAAATAGGACAATACAAGTCATTAACAACTTTTAACACAAATCAAAAAACACTGCTAGCTGTCACTTTTACCAAATGAGTAGTAATATAATCTTAATTAGTTAACCCATTCATCCCAAACTTGCTAACCATGTGCACTTTTTTTTTTTAATTTTGGTATAAGACTGGTTTATGATTCAGAAATCGCCTTGTGTCCTTAAAGATTTGGCTGCAGGTGTATTGAAAATACTTACTGCAAGGATTCTTATACTTTGTGCAGGAAAAAGACTGACTGCCCATCCTCTTACAGTGTCTCAAGCTACGTAGAAAATCCTGATACAATGTTCAGGTGCGTTCCTAAATTTTCTGTGCAAAGATTACTCTTATTTCAGCAGTGTTGCTCACCCACTGAAAGGGTTTCTGTGGGAAGTGGTTTTTTGTTGTGATCCAGACATATTTTTCCATTTCAAGTGGAAATTTAAGAGGTTAAAATAGGATTTATTTTTAACATTTAATATTGATTCAGGCATGTATGTAGGACATAAACATGCCAGTTGAAAAACAGTTGTTTCGCAGAGCACCTGAAAAGATTTTATCCCAGTAGGATTCAATGAATGTTAAAGCTGTGGGTGGGTGCATATAAACAACAAGATTTGGTATTGTGCTGTGTGTGAGGACTATTTGAATAGCTTATTATTTTAATCTGAAACTGATATTTCTTTAAACTGCATAACTTGTTACAATAATTGTTACTTCCCTAAAAAATCGAAATCATTAATACAGTAAGCAATCTTTCAAGCAAAAGTAATTTCTCTGATCTTTTAAAAAACCTAGGGATAAATAGAAAGTGATTGAAAAATGTATTTAAATATGCAAGCCTGAACAGTTATGTTTCTCATTCTAATTTATTCACTTTATGATAAATTAATTTACTCAATATAGGAATGCAGTAACATAAGAGGAATGTTTCTCCTGCTAGTCACAGAAGTTGATACTTGCCAGATGCTGTGATCTGGAGCTTAAATTCCCTTGATATTAACTGTGATTGAAACTCTTAATATTACTTTGTCCAGCTTTTGTACTGGACTTGTTCCATTTTACTGTAATACTGCTTTAGTCAACACTGTCTTTTTATTTTCTACTAGTGTTATTTTATCAGAGAGAGAAAATATAGTAGAAATAGCACTAGCATGTAAGGCTCTATTGGAAAACTGCAATACCCTGTTCTCAGAGTTAAGCTTGTACAGCCTGATCCTGTTTTCTGTAAGACAACTCATTTTCTGTGGTATATTAATGAATATCATTCAGATATAGTTAGATTGTACTTTTCATTCTTTAAATCCTATAATACGATGGGGAAGTAATGTTTAATGATACCAGAATTTTACTCAGTTATTTCTTATACTGCCTTGGTGTGACTGTGTGTGTGTGTGTGTATATATATCCATCCATCCGTCCATCCATATATATATCTATAAATATATACAGAACTGCTTAATTGGTCAAAGGAGGTTTTAATGATATAATATTAATTTTTCCTTTACTTCTTGTTTGTTAAAGTTGCACTGTTGGTTGCTGCTGATAAAAGGTGGCACCGAGCCAGCTTCCTGAAGGAGCTATGAGGAGGGTCATGGCTTGTCATGACCTGGGCACTGGTACTTGAATGTTGTTATTATTGGGATGAAGTACCCTTAGGCTGCCATCCTTCCTGTAAATAGAAGAGGTTCTGATTCTCGGTGGTTTCCCAGTTTACCAACTTGTAGAACAGCTATTTTGTTGGCCCTAAGTTTGACTGAATAATGAATTAGAAGCACGGAACTATTCCAGAAGGCACAGATTCATCATTTTAGTCTGTTAGTCTAGACTAAATCATAATAAGTAAAGAATCTGTTTCCATATAGTTTATAAATTTACTCCAAATTTAAAACCGGATTTGTATTGGGATACAGCAAAACAAATTGCCCAGTTCCACTCTGCATGAAGGGCAGAATTGTAATTAGCAGGGAGCATATCTGAGGGCCAAAACTGACTTTTTTCAGTGACACAGAGGAATCCCAGTGATGTCGGCAGAGGGGCTGATTCTGCTCCCTGGGAGTCTGTCGGCATTTGACTGTTCCTTTGCTTTATTGCCTCTTAGGAGGGTAACAAGAACAGCAATTCTGTTAGTGCCTTTGTTAAATAAACAAATTGTCATTAATTTCCAGATAATTTAAATAATTAAATAAAACAATCCCAATTAGAATATAATGTTTGCAAGATAGTGGCCTATGTTTCAGTTTATCAGAGCATAAAGTTTATCAGTCATAAGCATGCTGTTGTTGATGTTTTCACCAATGTGTTGCTGTTGTAACTGAAGTCACATCTATCCTGATGAATATTTCATTTCCCCAATCATGCTATTAAAAACAGAGTGGTTTTACCCTTTCATTTCTGTTTTCTCTTCTCCAGTACCATCATGACAGCTGTGACTGTGTCCTGTTTACAAATTGCTGCTAGTCACATTTTCAGTAGTCCTTACGGGTTTTGCTTTCCCCTAATGCGTCCAATTAGGAGGAAATATTTCTCACGAGCATGGACTTGCTCTTCTTCTTGTAATGGCATAGTTCTGCAATCCAGGAAACAGTGCTGCATGGTGTCCATGTCCACGATTTCCTGATGTGGGAAAAACGTGTGGAAAGCATCTGGAGAGGAGGAGACCCCCTTTACCAGCTTGTTTCCTGTAAGCGAAATTGGAAGACCTTGTCTGTGCAAATAGATTTCAAAATAGAGTCTGCCCTTTGACTGTCTCCATAATTACACAGCGCTCTCTGTATTTTATTTGGCTGCCAGAGCAGTTAACCCCTGGAAGTAAGGGGCTGATGATGGCGTGACCAGCACGGGTATGCAGACATGACCATGTGAATACACTCTTGTTTGGAGAAGCCTGTTGTTAAGACCTTGTTACAATATACTTTTACCAAATTTGAAAATTATTATGTGTTGGATTATGTTGATTAAGATACGTTATATCCTTAGTGCACAGAAAATGTGGAGGTATTAGTTGCAAGAAAGGAAAAAAAAGAGAAGCAAAAAAAAAGTTCTTTTATGGCTTTGATGTAATCAACATCTGTCAACAGAATGAATTTGCTTTTGTTTAATTTCAAGGGCTCTTGTCCTTCTACTTTGCCCAATCAGTTTCAACTTCTGCCTCAGGCATTTCCCTGTGTTGTTCTTGGGTTTTTTCCTTTTTTTTTTTTTTTTTTTTTTTTTTTTTTAGCAAATGCACAGGTTATTGCTTGTGAAATGTGAGCTGCTCTTCTGCTACACAGGTTACACAGAGCTGGAAAGAACCTTTAATCTTTCCCATCCTATTTTTGAAGCTTGGGCATACCTTTGCAACAGGGGGATTACAAAGTCAGTGTTTTATTAGACAGTTAGAATTACGATTACAAGTAAAGGTCTTTCAAACCACAGCCATTATTTTGGATTGAAAAATGGGAACATTTGGTAATTAGCAGTAAAAAGCCATATATTCTTACCTAGTTGCCTTGGCTGGATTCCACATATTGTTACCCATAATAATTTTTATACCTCACTTTAAACTTTTATTCCTCTGAGGTTTCAGCAAAATGAACATTTGCACAAGAAGATAAATTATGATAGAATATTAAAATTACTTGACAAGCCAAATTAAAGACCTCTAGTGTTTTACCCCCAAATGGGTATATGCTGTCTCCACAGTCATTCTTTTTTGCAGTTTTAAAAAAAGATTAAATCACATATTTTGAAAAGAGTTGTCAGAACAATGCTTTTGATATTATTAACTTTATCAAGAGCAAGTTGATTTTATTTCCTAAATGGTTTAGATGTTAATTCTTGTAGTCCTAAATAATTTTGGTACTGTGCTTCTCTTGATACTATGACTAAATTATTTTCAAATACATTAATTTATTTTTTGTCTCTTAAGATGTATCCTTGTATTTATTGTAGCTTAGAACTGTCATGAAGTTTATCCATTGGTAACGCTTTTGCTAATTGCTTGGAAAATTGAAATCTTTTATAAATAAATACCAAAAAAATGGTTACTAACAATCACATTTGATGAATCATGTAAATTAACAGTTTTTTTGCATGGCTACCCCATACCTCATTCATTGAAAACGTAGCTTGATAAATTGCTGTAACTGTTAAATAAGAAGCATTAGAAGAGGGCTTATATGAAAGTTCATTTCCAATATCTCCCATTAAAAATACTTCTTGACCAGAGGAAAATCATATTTAAATTACTAAAATCAACTTAATTAAGGGTCATTAATAGAGATACACATAAAAAACTCTCCACTCTATGAGTGAAATGGGAGCATTTCATTATATAGTGTAGCATGCATGAACAGATAACAATTAAAATAGCCCTAGAGTAAAAGGCTAATAAATATAGGGCACATTGTGCTGCGAAATCAGTCACTTAAAAATGCTCCCACCCATCATAATTTTGAATGCCGTATTCAGCCTCTCTGACTGACTCATTTAAACGGGAAAAAAAAAAAAAAGTAATTTCCACACAAGATAAATTCATCTGTAATTCACAAGAGCTCACAGTGCACATTTCTATCGTTAATACAAATAGAGGTCTGGAAGGTGTGCTGAGGAATCCGGCGGCTCCAGCAGGACGTGCGTGCACTGGGGTTGCACAGTGAGGTTCACTGCCGAGTCAGCGGAGCAGTTGTCAGTAATTTCTGTGCTTGCTGCATTGTATCTGCTGATGGGATTCAGTAGTGCTGGTGATAATTCTCCTCCCTGCAGCTGATAGTAAATATTCTGATACTCGTGGCAGGTGACGTAGCCTTTCTGTTGGGGCAGAGAATAAACACGTAAAGGGTCAACTTTGCATCCTGGCTGTGCTGGTCTGTTACCAGGCTGCCCGGCTGCACACTCCAGCTCTCTCCAGTGGCTGCAGTTTCTGCTGGAAGATGCATTAAGCCCATGTTTATGAACTGACTTACAGTAATTAATACACACAGAAAGCTTAACAAAAAGAATGTGCTCGAGCACCAGTGTTGCACCAAGGCACTGAGAAAAGCTTTGATGGTTGTAAGGGATGGGGTGGAGGGAATCTCTGAGCCAGACTTGGAGAATACAGACAGTTGTTCCTGTCTTGGGTGATTGATGATGTTGCTATATCGAATTAACTGTGAATATGGGAGCTTAAAAAAGAAAAGGAGCTGTGGAGGCATCAGAAGGCCTTCTTAAGGAAGGAAGTGTATGGATGGAGTCCAGATTTTCATTATAAACCAGTAACTTCATTATATTTTAATGCCGTTTTATTTAATTTTATTTTTACTTTGTAGGAGAATGTTTTCTCTTATAATTTTTTATATTTCTAGTAAAGGTTTAGTTGTCCTGTGTTTATAATTCCTGCGATATAATTTAGGAATTGTATTATACTATGGTGATATTTATTTGCATGTTGTATTTCATCTGTTCAACTAGTAGATATTTTTGTATGCATCTGGTTTATAATGAGTAGTTAGTAGAATAACAACAGGTTACAGTAGCTTATTATCCTGTTATTTTGTGACAACACTTACAGTGTATCTTTGGGAGAACAGAGGTAAAAATTTTATTCCAAATTAAAAGATATCCCTTCTGAATGTGGACTAGTCAACGGGCATGCACCCATGAATATGGTTTCATATATTTAAGAGTGTGTATTTGGGAGTGCATATTGTGAATAATTGACAAGCACACTTACACCTTTTCTCCCCTGATTAAATTTTGACACAGTAGAGAGGGTGCCTGGGGAGTGTGCCGGATGTCAAGGAGAGCATTTGAAATAGATGTTCACATATTGATGTCCACATGGACTTTAGTTGACCACATCAGTGATTGTGGGATTTCAATATATTTATAATACCCTTAGCTGTGGTAAGAGCAAGGTACTTCCACTGTGCTCTGTAAAAGAGGTACCTTAGCTTATGCTGGCAGAGTGAATTCTAGTTCTGACGACCCAAAAGTTGCTGCTTCAGCAGATTCTGTGCTTCCAGCTTCCAGAAATGAGTACAAACTAGCCAGGGAGTTTGTAGGATGCTTTGGGTTCTTTGGACACACTTACAGGTGCAGGTTAGGTGACTGTTTCTTTTTTTCTTGTTTGGGGTTTTTTTGTTAATTGGACAATGATTTTTTTTCCTTGTGAGGAGACCCCAGGACAGCAGTAGATTATGAGGCTGCTGATTAAATTCTAATTAATACACCACCAAAGGCATCCAGCTCGCTGTTAACTGGGCAGCTCCACTTCCTTGGGAGGCACTTTTGAAGCAGGCAACTTCCGCTGGGGTTGTTGGGTTATACTGAGAGCTTGATCTGAGCCTCACCCTTCAGCTCCACTTTGTTACTTATCAACAATTAAAAAAAACCAGTAAAAATTTGCTTGCCTTGAGTAAAAGTTTCTTCAACCTTTCAGAGACTGGTAACTAAATGTAGCACTAATCAGTGTGCAGAGAGACGATCAGGAACACTTCCAACATAAACCAGATGCAACTATTTCATTCAATCTGTGTTTTGGGGCTCCAAAACAGTGTGTAACTTGAATTTCCTGTGTGTCCTGAAATACTGTAAAAGGGCTGTCTATGAATGAGTGTGCATGTGGAAGGATAATTTCTGCATCTACACATGATAAATGCATCCAAAGGAAGGAAGGTACAATAAAATAAAAACATGCAATATATGCAAGAAACTCTTCTAAAAAAAATCATTTTAAGATAGTTACAAAAATGCAGTAGATTAATTTCTTAATTTCTCTGATATAAAAATGTTGAGTTACTTCTGTTTAAACAAAAACTTTTTACTGAAGAATAATTATTCATCTGGATTACTTGCCACAGGATTGCTCTTGTGTTTGTGTACATAATGACATTTTTCAGAAGCAGATCAACTATTATGTTAAACAGTGTTTCAGAAAAAAACCTCTGTTTTGATTGTAGAACATTTCAGTAATGGAAATATACTCTATGTGTAATTGTAGCGTAATTGGGCAGTGCCAATAATCCTTTTGAATTTCCCTGTTTTGATGCTAGCATAATTTTTAGAGGTATATTATTTTGATTTGATGTCTCTGAGAACCTTTGGGCCTCAATGCCCATTTTTCCCCCTTTTTCTTTTTTTTCTTCTTCTTTTTTGAGGGGGCAAAATATGTCATTGCCCAACAACTAAGTTGGAGCAATTAAACTGATGAACTGTCATCCCAAATTCTCATGTGAATTAAATGGAAATCTAATTAAAATATTCCAGATAAATTTCAGTTTTTAATCCCTTCAATTGTCTTCGGCCAAGATTAAAAATATTTCCTGAAGTTTGTTCTGTTGCCCAGCTAAGCAAGACAAAATGAACCCCATTCCTTGTGTCTTGAGCAGCAAGACAAAGAGCTACATTACTTTTGTTATGTTCAAATCTGTGACCAATTCTGCAAAAATACAGTCCAAAATATTATCTGAAATAACATTAAATCTTTTTTTTTTTCCTTCTCTTTTCTTACTCTTATCCCTTACTCACTGTTTTGCCAAGCTGCACTTTTGCCATTGCAGCTTCTGGCCATGAAAATTCTCCAAACAGGGGCCAGTCAGAGGATCACTCCTGTCTGTAAACTGTGGGGAATTTACCCACACTGCTTTTTAATGCATCAAACCAAAACAATCTGGTATTTTATAAACCTTCAAAGTATTGTTTGGGATCATCTTTTTGTCCTCATTTCTTCTTCTTGTTATTGCTCTTTCTATAACAGTACAATATTTGAACTACTCTTGGCGACTACTTGAGTTCTGTGCTTTGTTTTACATGATGCTCTTCTTTTTGCATACTTTCCATTTTGTAATGTGGAGGTAGAAAAAAACATTAACCATTTTTAACTTATCTTTTAACAGGTTCTGTGACTGGCTGCCACATAATCTTTTCTTCGATCAGTTGTAACTACCCGAACAGGCAGTCAAGCAATCAACAGCAAAGATGCTTCTTTTTTCAGGGACAGAGGAACACTGCTTATAGTATAGTTTGGCCAGCTGTGGTTTCTCCAGCTCACCAAGTTCCTAAGGTACTGCAATTTCTGTTATCTAATCTGTTAGTCAGTCAGTACAGAGTTTTCAGCTGTCTACCATGTTGGGGTATCTTGTTATTAGGGAGTTCAAACCTGGGGCTTGCTCAGTTATGGTAGTATAAACATGGAGTAATATCTGTCAGTACTTCTGGGTCCAAATTTTTGTTTTGGACAATTATAGACAGTCCTACCAGAAGTCAGTAGGAATCATTCATGATCATCTGAATCCTTTTCTGTATAAATCTTTAGCAAGATAATTATAAAAATGTTTATATTTTGCTGAAGGTTTTGTTATTTGATTATGTCAGATTTAAGAAGGGAATATACAATACCTGCTGGCAGCTGCCCTGCTACCCCACTGCACATTCTAAGCTTGAATTCTTTTTGCCTGAGTGTTTTCTTTCCTTGCAACATACTTTAATTTTTATTTACTTTAGAACCAAAAGGGACTTTTTCATGCAAATGCAAATTTAACATGTGTTCCACTTCTGGTTTCCTTTTTTTCTTTTCTTTTTTTTCCTTATTTAGTCACAGCATACAGATTAACCGTTTAGTGTCTTTCCTTTATCCAAAAGAAACCAAAGTACTCTTTCTAAACAGTGCTTTTAAGGATGTGCATTAGTACTTTTTTTAATTTTGCTTTTCATTTTATTATAGATCTGTTAGGCCAAATATAGAGTATTTCCATGGGCCAGAAATACTAAAAAGTTTTTAGATAGGAAAACAAATAAGAATGCTGGATGTAGAGGCTGTGGAAGCTCTGTATGCAGCAAGAATATAGGGTTACATGCTCTATATATTTTCAAAAGTTTAAAAGTCACAGAATTTACAAACTTTATTTTCTGTATTTAGATGCTTCTTTCGGGATAAAGAGGGAGAAATATATTGTCATAATGAAAAATTGGCTTCCCAGATCAGAGTTCTCAGACTGTCTAAAAGTCAGTCCATGTCTATGAACTCTGAAAACTTGAGGGCAAAGTTATTTTTTTATACAGGGTATGCCAGAAATCACTCTAAAATAACATGGTCTTTTTTAAGATATTGGTATGAAACTGTCCACGTAGACATTTGAATGTACACTGCTTTGGGCTTCTCCCTTAATAGACCATAGAGGTCAGTAGGGTCATGTCTCAGCAGTTACTGGGTAAATGCCCTCCAAGAGCAAAGCGAGGGTGGTGCTGTCTATGGAGTTGCTAATCCAGCAAATGGTGGGTTGTTTTGGTTTTTTTTTCTAAATTGAAGCCCAAACTACTGCAATAGGATGTTGTTAGGGTTGATATACCATTAATTTGAAAGAAATGGAAATCTGAAATTCTGTTGACATAAGTCCACTAAAGATAGTTTCACTTTTTATCAGATTAGAAATTAAATACCTGTAGGAGTAACAATAGTCTTCCTATTTGAAGTCCCAGTAGAGCTTACTAGTTGCCCCACTCTTCTGTACTCGTATACCCTGTAGTTGTATGGTTGTATTGAGTACAGCCTAAGTGCCTACTTTTTTTTCTACCTGCCAGCTTGAGTCTGTATTTTGTGAAGTCAAGAGCAAAGCTTGTCCTGTGGCCAGTGTGGCAGAAAATCAACCTGGCTGTTGTGGGCAAAGGGATTCTTCTTCTACAGTCAGCGAAACAGCCCAGGACTCTCTGAGAGAAAGTGCATTGCCATCTCTGTGTGGAAAAAAAAATGTTCTTGTGTGGAAAAAATGATGTTTAATACATTTTCCTTGACACAGTGAATCAGGATACCCTTGTGTAATATTGTAGATGGACGAGTTTTAGCATATGAACTAGATTAATAAGTAAAACCCTCTGAGTTAAAATAAGTTAAATCCTGAGGTTCTTAGTCAAAAAGCAATCTCATGCAAGTTAATAGAAGTTTTATCTGAATGAGAAACTAAGGATTTGATAGGTTTAAATTTTGAGCACCTCATTCTGTATGTTTGCCCTGTCACTTCCGGTGTTTAGGTGCCTTTTGTAGAAAATGTCCTTCTTTGCAGAAGAAAATGAAGAGTTTTTAAGTCTTTGTCACAGTTTCATAACTTTAGACTGTGCTGGAAGTTGGCTGCAGTATCTGGGGTTTCAGCACTGGAAGGCTAACAGACTGTGTAAGTCAGTAGTAACAGGCAATGTTAAGTTCAAAAGGGCAGTGGAAGAAATTCTGAGGCAGCCTTGAGGGTTTGCCCTGATGGCTTAGGAAGGTCGATACTACGACAGAAAGGGCAAGCTGCCATGAAGCAGGAGGCAGTATCTGAGAAAATGATCCCATTGTCATGCTCGGTTTTCTGATCTTCATTTTCAATCCTTTTTCTCCAAGCACATAAAGAAGCCAGACTATGTGACGACAGGCATTGTACCAGACTGGGGAGACGACATAGAAATTAAGAATGAAGATCAGATTCAAGGGCTTCGTCAAGCTTGTCAGTTGGCCCGTCATGTCCTGCTTCTGGCTGGAAAGGGCTTAAAGGTAACAATTACGGAAGTCTCATAACAGGATGGTTGTCTTTTATGCTTTCACTTATTTGGGTTCTGTTCCTACCTTTTTTTTTTAAACTTTCCCATAATGTGCATTTTAAGTTTAACATGTTTAAGTTAGATCCTGAAAAAATAATAATTTATTAACTTTTGATTCAGTTCATTATATACCTGTTTAATTATTTCTGTATTTTGAACCTCTGTAGTACTTAGGGTGAGTTGCTGGCTCAGGTGTAATATCTCTGTGTCTATAGTCTTCCTCTGCATTGTCTTTTCTCCTCGAGAGTGATCCTGCGTGCGTTCTCAAAGGCATCAGCAGCGTTACAGATGGTGTGTCTCCAGGCCTCTCAATTGGAGGCCAGAGTAGACCAGTTATGTTGGTCAATATGGCCAAGGCTGAGATGTTGTTTCAAAGAATCGTGTCTTGCCACCTAAGGAGTCCTTCTGCTGTGCCTTTTGCAATCGGACATGTCTATCCCGTATTGGCCTTATTAGCCACCAGCGCGCTTGTAACAAATGTGGATAGAGCCTTCCTAAATCTTCGTTCGCGAAGCCTGGCCATGATAGTCTTCCTCTGTTTCAACTGTGCCAAATGATGTGAATTCCTCATAACACCCACACTGCATTTTTTCCTTTCATTTCGTGGCCCATCTTCCTCATATGTCATGCTTTCCAGCTCTGCATGTGTGCAAGCCCAATGGGCTGGTCCGCGTTCTCCATTCCTGTCCATCCTTCAGCCCCTTGCCGTCCTGCGGGATCTGGCACAACTCATAGAAATGCCACTGGAAAAAAACAGCTGCCAAATTCCACACAATTTTCCAGAGTGCATTGATAATAAAGCCTCATGGTTTCCAGAAATGTTTCTACAGTATGCTTTTTGGGATACCTCCCAAGTTAAAATGTACAGGGAGGAGCCTACTGCCAGGTTTTGCAGATGAAGAAGTGCTTTCTTAGCTCTGCCTTGGTATTTCATGTAATAGCATACTGGAGAGGGTGAAATGGGTTGAGTAGCTATGAGATGCAGAGATAGATGGGGACTGTAGGTCAATCCCATTGGCTTAAAAGGGGATTTTTCTTCCAGCTATCATCACTCTTTCCCAGAGGTTTAATTCTGGAGCTGGGATGGTCAATAATAAAACTGCCTGAAGCCTGTGCAATTATTTCCCAGTACAGTAAAACTTACTCATTTAAAGCTAAGGGCATGTACATGTTTCTGAAGGATCAAGGTACAACGTGGGTTTTGAATGACAGCAGTATTTCTCAAATACTCTTTAGTTGTCATGTGTAAATACAAATGTATGCAGTGTGGTGTAGCTTATGATACAGTTCATGGTATGTGCCAAATCATACATAATAGCAAAGTGCTACACTCACGTAATTAATGTTTTGGAGCAAGAAGGTGTATAAGATAAGAATTACATATCCAGGAGCTGTAGGTAGCTGGGAGGGAGGTGGCATTTGGAGTTGCAGTGCTGAGACCACTGCCCGGGTCAGTCACAGACTGGTGGTGACCTTTGTTTTACGCAAGTTTGTCCAAGACTCCCCTGACTGAGAGAATGCTCCAAAACCCTCCCTCATGGACAGTGAATGTCTTCTGGTTTCCAGTCTGATGATGCACATGGTCAGTTTATACCCATCTGGTCTTGTGCCAACACTGCTCTTTAATTTAAACAGCTTCCTGCCTTTCCTTGAGTCTTTCTCTTCACACAGGAATAGAACTGTGCACCAGACTAAACAAACCAAGCTCTTTTAGGCTATTCTCATAACATAAACTTTACATTCCTAATTTATCTGAAGAGTCCTATCCCTCCACCTGTTCCTGTTGTCTTGATGAACCCCTTTCACACAGTCCTCCAAACTGGCTCTTGCCTGTGCTTCAGCTAGTGGCAATAAGATCTTCCAATACAACAAAGGTGCATTATAATCCATGGAAACAGAGGGATACAGTTTGGGTGGTGCATGGTTCTGATGTTACTATTTACTGCCTGTGGAACTTAAAATTACAATATGGTATTATATATGATAGCTTTCCTGGGTTTGAGTTACAAATTTGGGAATAAAGCAGCAAATTCTATGACATGGAAATGTTTTGTTAGATACCGTCACATTGCCACATCATCCAAATAACGGACAAGGTGCGCAGTAGATGCCACCCCAACCTTGCCCAGCTGGCAAAAGCATCTTTAAAAGTAAAACAGATAGTGTTAAAAACAGAACTTTTCACAGGGTATAAGCCATGCAGAGACCACAGATCTGTCTGCTGAGTATCCAAAAGCCACATCAAATTCCTTGAGCAGAGCAGCAGCAGACAGCATCCAGTCGGGTACGTAGCAGCTCAGTTTGTCTGTGGGCTGTAGATGATAGATATGTGAGGAAAGGCAGGAGCAATAAACCTGTGTTTATCCAGAACCAATGGCTGCAGTATCCAGTACAGACAGCGTGCCGGGGCTGCGGCTGCCACCCAGCACAGAGGCTGCAATGGCTACTGCAAAGCAGGGGATATGTGCAGTAACCCCAAATCCTGGCTGAGTGGGTTCATTGCTCCTCATCTGCCCAACGACAGTTTTGTGCTGAACAAAATTCAAGCTGAATAAACAGATGTTTTGTCTCAGCACAGTACACAAGTGCACTCCGCTGTATTCACTGTGCATGGTCTCAGTGTTTCAGTATATGACTAAGTATGTCTCCTGCACCATAGCCTAACCTGTATCCACATGTTACTCCAAAATCACAGCCACTGTGATTTTCCTTCCGTCTGCCAAGATTGATCTTCATATCTGTACAAAGTATGCTTTTCAAAGGCTCAGAACTCATTCAAATCAAAATCAATTTGTGGTGGAACCCTCAAAAGTACTTTTCAATAAGAGAGGTTTCCCTACCAAATTTCAGATTTCAGCTCTAACCAGACTGACTCAGAGACAGAGCAGATCCAAGAGAAAAGCAAGAATAATGTTATTTTAAGTGTGGATACTCAGAAAATGGATGAATGTTGGGGTTTTTTTAATATGTACAATTGTGAGGAAAAGACGAATCTAGAAAATGTCAAACATAAAAATGAAGATTTCTAAAAATGATGGATAAGTGCTTGTACATTCACTGTGATCATCCAGGCTATGGCAACTTCAAGTATAATATCCTCAAAATATGAAGCCAAATATTTTATAAAATTAAAGAATACCTGGAAAATAACTTCATAAAATACACAACTACATTATGGTAAATGTACTGGGCGGTTAAAAGACTTAATATCCTTTCTTTTACAAATAAAAAGGGAAAATAATGTTGTGTTTTAAAGGACTGAAAGCATTGAAATGAGACATTTCTATAGCAGCTACTGAAACAAGAAGCCATGAGAAATTGGTGTCTTTGAGAAAACAAATGTGGAAAAAAGGATGGAAAGGAAGTAGACAGTATTTTAGGTTTCTAGGAACCCTTGAGTGCTCATTTCTACTGCATGCTTTACTTAGAACCTTTTTCTCTTAAAAAAAAAAAAACAGGTCCATATATCAATAAAGTGTATCGGGCAGCGTAGTGTTTTGTATCAAAACAATGTACTCGAAACATCCAATATTTCATTGAAGCTTGGCTGCAGTCATATTCACTAAATATGAGAAACTATCTTTGCTTTTTTAACAGGATGTTATGTTTGATATTTTAGGTTGGCATGACAACTGAAGAAATAGATTCCATTGTTCATCATGAAATAATCAGACAGAATGCCTATCCGTCACCTCTGGGCTATGGAGGTTTTCCGAAATCTGTTTGTACTTCTGTAAACAACGTGGTATGTCATGGTATTCCTGACAGGTATTTCCCAAATAATATACATTTTACCACCGGGAATTAAAATGTTAAACTGAAATTAATAAATTTTATTTAATATTGAACATACTTCAGCTTAACTAAATGTCATACATAAACATTCTGCAGATGCAGAACATGTTAGCACACAATACTGATGGCTGTTATAGCAATGTATGTGAAATAGAAAAAATATATTATCCTGTTTGTACAGACACTTAAAAAAATAGCATAGTGCCTTTTGAGTTTAGTATGTGGGGGGAAACAGTGCTGTCTGATTTTTTTTCATCCAACAAAATAAGTATAGGCTAAGGAATAAATACATTTGAATTTTTGTAGGCTTTTTTTATACTTGCAATACATTCAGCTACTCGAAAAGTAAAATATGAACCCTAGTGAGAGAAAAAGAATAAATATAATGGTAGATTTTTCATGTGTTGATACGTTTTTCTAGTAGTTGTTTCTCATTATTTTATATTCAGCTACACTTGTTCTCTAAGTAGTGAGAGCTGAACATTAAAAATGGTTAGTCTGTTTGCCTTTGCCTTCCTCCATCACAAAATATCTACCCCGTGATTTTTTATGTATGTCATTAGGTGTTCATTCTTATATTCCCTTTGTTGGGAGCTGTCTGTCACCATTTATTTTTTTTCTGTTTATGTTTCAGTCGACCTCTTCAGGATGGAGATATTATCAACATTGATGTCACGGTGAGTAATTCATATAAAAAATAGTCTTTGATCAACTTTAGAATCACTAGTAGCAACAGGAAGAATAGTGGATTGGAGATGGGGGATGCACAGATGGATGTGCTGTTTACTTCTGAGCCAAGGCACAAGCAGCTGGTTTCCTTTTTTGTTTTTAACTGTGTGTTTATTCCAGCTAGACCCAGGCCTGACTTGAATTTAGGACTGGAATCAGATGCACTGAGATCAATGTTGGCCTAAGTGAAATGTCAACCCAATCCTGCTATGTGTCATGTTTTTGAGAAGGTGTAATTGTTATTGATCCACTGTGTAGTTAATGCAGAGCACCACAGTACTGGGCAGCAGCTGAAGATAGATATGTATGAGATGAGCTAACATGAAGAAAGCCAGCATTTTTCCTTCACTCTGCCAAGATTGATCTTCCTCTTCCTGCTGATTTTGAGTGGGGCCTGACATTATCTTACTCTGTCATTAGAGGCTACATTGGCCTGTGTGTGTCAGTCTATTTGGACAGCAACTCTTTTGCTAGCAGTGTTCCCTACATTTATTAAAATCCCCAAAGGTAGTGTTGTGTTCCATTCCTGGTATAAAAGCCCTGAACCTTTTGAGCAGAAACAGAAATAGTGTGATATAACTGTGATTTAATATTTCCAGAGAATCGTCAATTATAGCTATTTAAATAAACACGGGCTGGATTTTCTTAGGAGCAAGAAAGCACAGGAACTGGAAGCCCAATTCTCATCTCATTTATGAAAAAAAAGTATTTGACTCTTGCAGAAGCTTTTTTTCTTTTTACTGTGTGTGTTTTTATTTTTCCAAAGTGCTGTTTATTTCTAATAAGAACACAGATGTCTTTTGAATCCCACCATTATTTTGCAATAATATGTCACATACAAAGGAGTAACATCTCTTAAAAACAACCTTTTTAAATCATTAAAGAAGCTCTTGGTAATTTGATACTATTTTCACACTGGCAGAGTGAAGAAATCTCCAGCAGACCTACCTCTGAGCATGAGATTCAAGCTTTCTAAAATATTTTTTCTATTAAAATTAGGGTCAGTGACCTTTTTCCTGTGGTATACTCACATGTGATCCAGAACTGGGTTTAGTTTGGTCTGTTTTTTGGTCTTTCTAAATTCTTCCCCATCTCCATATTTTTTAACTGTAGAATTCTGACTATCAGGTTTACACAGTGCAATCTGTCATTTTTGAAGTTTATTCTTGGCCTTCATTTTTACTTTGGTGAACTGGTGTCTCTTTGCTTATTTTATTAGACTAAATCAGTTTGCAGCAGCTAAGGTTTTAGCATCATATTTCTTTGTATCTCGTTAAGGTTCGTTTTATTTTTTGTTTATCTGTCAGGATAATAATGATGCCTTAGATTAAAAAAAAAGTGTAGATTCATATCACAGATACTTTCCATGATAAAATAAATGAAACATTTTTATATTGTCATAGTGTGCATATCTTGTCCACTTTTCTTTATAAATATCTGACTAAATGTTACTGGTCTTTTTGAAGACATGTATTTATTTGCTTTCAGTTTACTCTCATAAAGTAAAATAAATCTTGATGTTTCTGTGACTGTGAAGATTTCTGCAAGGGTGGGAATTGCTGATTATCTTTGTAAGATTTTTTTATCAATTAAAATGAAACTGTGCTGTGATTGATAATTGCTTAGTCCAAAATAGCTGCGGAAAAAAATACTACTTTTCAGCATTACCAGCTGATCTCTTAAATTATTTTTAATGAGCAAAACTGGGATGTTTCACAGGTGGGCAGAATAAAAATCAAAGTAAATATTGCACGAGAAATAGTTTATGACTGTGTACAGTTTCTATAAAGTACTTAATATTCAGGTTCTTAAGTGTAAATACCTGACACTGTACAAATTAACTGAAGAAAAAAATCCATTCTAGCACAATTAAGATAATAGCAATTTATAGATGAAATACAAATTTTATTGGCTTGAATCATGTAGACTTTAAAATGTGTTTTAGGATAGAAACAGTAGAGTCAGCCATCACTGGATCCTCAGCATAGTGCAGTTTTCAGCCTGTTGTTATCAGGTTAATGTTTCTTACAACTTGGTTCTTACAACTTGTTAGTGTGTTACAGTTACTATGGTTGTAGTTTAACATCAAAAATACGTAATTGCAGTCGATGGGCTGCAGTAAATATTGTTATTGTTGTTGTTATTGTTGTTATTATTATTATTATTATTTTTAAGCTCTCCTATGTTTTAAGTCTGAGTTTGCTTTTTCGGGATGATGATGTTTAATGCTGGGGGTTTGTATGTTGTACTTGCTAGAGCTAAAAACAAACTAGTTCAGTTTAAGTATGAACTAGGTATATTAAAACCTGCCCAATGGGCATTAAATAAAAAATAAAAAAGATTCAGTGGTAGTCTGGACTGGCAGAGGAAGGTGTAGAGCAGGGGATTGCAGCTGCTCTTTGCTGGGGCAGTGGCAACACAGTTGGTCCCTTGCTGGCACTCACCTTTCTTTAAAATACCCCTTGCTCCTAATGGCCTGCATTTTCTTCACATCTCAGCCTGAAGACAAACCTGGCTGTGGGATAAACTGTCTGTAGCCTTTTTTTTTTTTTTTTAGTTGGGAATCAGCCAAAAAGAATGTGAGTCTGTCTTTCACAAATAGCTTGCCAGTGGCAAAAGTTCAGTCATTCGAGTTTGGTGAGTAATTAGTTGTAGAAGCATAGTTGCCCACTGTTTGGGGGAGAAAAATGTTTTAGAAGATCAAAACTGTGCACCATTATAATTTGTTTTTCTGTAGGAAAATTTGGCTTGGTCTTAAAATTATGGGCCTGCCTGCCATGGTGCAAAGCTGCAAACCCCATTTTAATGGCATGTTGCACAGCTCTGTAGTGCATAGCCAGGGTTTCTTGTGCCCGACAGAGAATTTTGGAAGAGCTAAGGTCTAAAATCTACAAAATGTCAAAAAGAAAAGCAAAAACAATACATAATTAATTCAACAGGGTGTTACATTTTCAGCACATGAAATTTTGCAGTGCCAGAGTGGTACATTTATTCTCTCAGAATTCATCTCTGGAAATCAGAAGTAAAATCTAACGTTAACACCACATTGTAGCTTAAAAATGAGATTAAAGAAAACCTGCAACAGCTGGCTGTGGATTTGGCCCATGCTCTTTCCTTGGGGTTCACTCTGAATGTTGGTAGCAGGGTATAGCTCCCACCTCAAAACTCCAGTGGGGAGTGCTGACTGTGGACGGACGGGTCTCCCTCCCAGCTGCCAACTGGTCTCCCAGTGCCCACAGCAAGCACTGGGATGAAATGTCCTGCCCCTCTGGGGTGCAGGCAGATGCCTTGCCACAGGGACAGGCAGCCAGGATGGGTGGGCACCTGACAGCCCCAAGGCCCCCTTCAGCCCATGCACAACCCCAGCCCATCTTCTCGCTAACAGCCCCGTTAGCCTCATGTCCTGTAGCCGAGCAGTATCACTGCCTGGTGCACTGCTGGGCAGTGATGCACAGCTTCTGCTTTTCTTGAATTTTTAATTGGCAATGTTGGCAACCCTTATGCACCTTGCAGTTTTTCAGGCTTTTTTTTTTCCCTCTGCAATGTTCTGCTTTTCCAGTCTCATTCTTGCCAATACAGCTTACCTGTCTATCTGTTGCGATATACAGCCTGTTCCTAGAAAGAATGGATTTAATTAAGGAGACGATCTGTTTCTGAATGCAAAATGAGAAAATGTCTTTACATTTCTGCATATGTTTAGGTGTATTACAATGGCTACCATGGTGACACTTCTGAAACCTTTTTGGTGGGCAATGTGGATAAATCTGGTGAAAAGTTAGTGGAGGTTGCCAGGAAATGTAGAGATGAAGCAATTGCAGCTTGCAGACCAGGGGCTCCCTTCTCTGTAATTGGAAACACAATCAGGTAAGCCTTATATTGACAAGTAAAAGGAGGGCTGGCAAGTGGGACAAAGGTTATTGGTGGTTTGGTATAAAGCTGATGACATGTTTTATGATTCAAAACCATCATTTCAGTCTGATATCAGTATGTGAACTGCCAAGCTATAATGTTGTTCCTTGGGTAAGAGGTATTTTTTTTAAAGCGAATTACACTAGGGTCAGCAAAGATAACTGTAGAAAGAGACAAAGATATTCATAAGGTAGATTTAAATTAACACATCTGATTTGCAATGGACTTTAGTTTATTTTTTATTTCTGTGTGACACTACACCTCATCTGTCTGAGAATGTAAGAATGTTAGAAACCATTGTTTTCGTTGTATAGCAATAATGAATGTTACAAAGGAATTAGTCAACATAAATAAGTCTCTTTGTTTAAAAACTGCAAAAATATTTAACTTCTGATCTTACAAAGAGCAGTGCTTGCTAACGTCACGGGGGAAAAAGAGCTGACATTCAGAGATTTTTCCCTATTTTGCATCTCTTCTAGCCTTCACATAAATGCAGTCATGACTCTTCTGCTGCTGCTGGTTCTGAATAAAAATGCATCTTAGTTTTTTGAAGGTACCTATGGATCATTTTAAAATGTTTGCAAAAAAAAAAAAAAAAGGGAAAAGACGTATATCGTATACATTTCATTAAGCGATACTTCTTTGGACTGCTAATGGTCCCAACATGTATTGAATTCATTTTGATTACTTAAAAGCTGCAAGGCTTAGTCACCTTGAAAGGATGCTGCTTTTTTTTCTTTGTAAATCTTCAAATACTTTAAGAGAAAAAGAGAACGGCAAAATATCAGTTAGATGTATTTATAGCTTTAAAAATATTGTAACGGAGTCTGAATCAAACTTTAGTAAAACCTCTTTGGGTTATATCTGAGAAGCTTTTATTGAAGACTTTGTATAAAATTGTGTTTTTGACAGTTTTAAATTATAGGCTAACTAGCCTGGAGAAAAAGGATAGTGTCTTTCTGTTCTTTCATAGGAAATGTTGAATCAGACCCCTACTGGGAAAAGAAATTTAATGCATATCTCACTATCTTACTGTCCATGAATATAATAGAAGTGAATTCAAAATGTAGTTTTATTTTTGCAAATGGGATGAGTCGATAGATGCACCTCATATTTTTGAACACCTAGGGTTCAACAAATTTACTGGTGGTGCTCTTGCATTTTAACAAAATTTATTCTTGAGTAGAAGGGGGCACAGAACACTGGATTCTTATTCAAGCATTCTATCGAGCTCTGCATTCATGGCTGTGTCTAAAGGGCATGTCAGCCTTTGATTCTCTCTGAGAGGTAATTATCCTTTTCCTGTCACGGAACAACAAATGATAGCTAACTACAGAGGCACATTTGCAGTAGTCACATTCATCAACTGCAGAAAAAAAATTCAATTTAATTGTGCAACACAGCTGCACATAGGCTTTTTGAGCATTTCTGTTGTTCTCCCTGTCTTGCTATTCCTCCCTCCAGATCTATTTTTTAAACTTTTTTTCTGGTTATTTTTTTCCCCCTTTTTGTCTCTTCTTCCATTTTTACTCTCTGTACTTTCTTGTTAAAGTAATTTTCCTTTGTGGCTCTCATTCTTTTTTCCCCATTGAAGGCTATGAATGTAGAAAATTATCACAATTACTCATATAATTGAGCCTCTTTGTAGCAAGTGCAACTCCAGTAGCCTTTCTCCATCATGAAAATGGTTTCATTATAGGGTTTTTCATATTCTCTGACACCATCTACACAGAGGAACAGGCGTGCAGATGAGATGTACTAGGAACAGGGTAGATCAGTAAGGTCACAGTAGGAATAATTAGCTCTGCTATGGAAAGAGCATCTAGGCCTTTTACTGCTACATAAATGTACTGTCCATGGCTTTTAGTCACAAAAAAACTTACTAACAAATGGAGCTCCCGCCTACTACTTTGAAAAAAAGATTTGTATCAACACTACAATTTTCCATCATTAAGACTAATAACACAGAGCCTAGTATACATCAAGGGGAATAAAAAGAAAAATCTCACATTCAAGTGGCGGCTGGGTGCTGACCTTTGTTCCCTTTTTTTGTGTTCAACTTAACTCTTTACAAAAAAGAGCCACACGCCACACCAACATGCAGGTGAACTCCAGCTAGTGCTAGTAAAGCATGGTATTCAGTTGGAAAAATCTGATAAATCTCCATGCAGGATAATGCATTTCATTACAGATTCACTACATTAATTTTAGCTGTATTAAAAAAAAAAAAAAGGAAGAAGAAATAAAAAGAACAGAGTTGAATGTGACATTGGATTTTTGCTCTGTTGGTACGGAGGTCAGTTTGCTTGCAAAGTGTAAATATATAGTCAGCGCCCCCTCTGAAAAGCAGATTAATCAAAGCTCGTAACTATTCAAAACTATATATGAAATAGCAGGTCATTAACTTTATTTCTCAAGATTTTACCATGTTGACGATTTAAATGTGCTGATTTGCTTAGAACTACTTTAACACTGCCTCCACAGAAGGATCACCTTGACTTGGTGAAACTGTGTGTTTCAGATTATTTGTCATTCAGCATTTGCTTGCAGACAGACATATAATATATAATACATACGTTTATACATCAAAATCTGAAGTTTCAGAAGAGTTAGATATAATACCTGAGAACAAGCACCTACAAACTGAAAACATTTGGGTCCATCAGAATGGAAATGTGTCTAAGTTTCTTTCATCAGTATTTCTATAAAGGTGCTCAAGTGATATGCAGAATCCATCTTACACGCAAATAATCAGAGTATTTTCTTTCTACAATAGGTTTGAGAATAATTATATCTCAGAGGTAAGTTTGCAGTCAGTATTCAAACACAGTCTTTGTTATGGAAGCTCAGTAGCTGACACTGAATACTTCCTTGATAGCAGTTCCTTCTCCCATCGGCTACAAGTTGCAATAAAAGATTGCATGGAAGTTACTTTGCTTAAATTTGGGTCTTTGCTAACTCCCATTGAAAGGGGTGTCAAAACTGTTGGTCAGCTCTGATGGAAATGGAATTGGGCCCTATGGTCCATTTTCTTCTACCATTTCTGACATTTCTGCTTCAGATATAAATAAATCTAGTTTGAAATCTCTTTTTAGACAGTGAGTTTAGGTCCATGAAAGTGTTATGAGTGTAGAGAGCTAAAAAACTTAAACACGATTTTGTTAAATAAAGCAATTTCCAACTCCTACAAAAAATAGTAGCGATGAAAGTATTAATAAATGGTTTAAAATGTTTAACTCCTAAGTATATGTTTTGATATTAATTTAGAACAATATAAAGCAGATTTTAAAAAAATCTGTTTCTATCAGATTATGCACATTTAAACAATAAGTGGCTCAGGCAAAATAAGTCATTTTAATGTCATCTGTGATAGATTTTCCTTGACAGCTACTGTAAATTACAATTACACTGCTTCTCTCTCCACTTGAAAGTAAGCATTGCAATAAATTATCTTTTATTTCAATCCATCATGTCTGCTTTCAGAAACAGAGAACCTCAAATAAAAGTTCAGCACTATTGTAAGAAAAATACAGTAATTTGTGTTCCAGTTTGAAACTAAAATGTACCTTTCTTTCAAAAAACAATTGTTGGCTTTCAAAAATATTACTAATTATACCTCAACATTTATTGTCATTATAGGGAATCCCTGAACCTGTGCATTCCCTCAGTCTAGGATTACTATTTAAGAAGAAAACACTTGAGTATTTTTCCTGTAGAATTTCATGATTTCTCAAATTAGACACTATGGTACTATTCAAAATAGATATTTTTATCACCAGTAAATATAGTTTAGGGTGATGCTGCTTTCAGTACATTTTTTTAAAAAAGCAAATATGCCATTCAGTGGCCATTCTGCTAACAATATATCTGAGAAAAACGTGATTACTTGTAATTAAAAAAAAAATCAGATCCCTACGTAAGAACACAATTATCATAGGGCTGTTATGTGTTTCTCAAGTGTGTTCACTGACAAGAATTGTAAGACAGATTGGTTTAGCAACTTCAGCCATTCATGTCATGCTGCTCTGCAGGACTGGTTTTGATAAAGTTTCATCCCTGAGGAGAGAAACTGGCTCTGTGGGAGAAGCATTCCTGGCTGAGAATCAGTTCACTGGGATGCTCATCCTGGGTAGCAAAGCAGTCTGTGCCATCTTGTCTGATCAGTCAAATTCTTTCTTCCATTGTGCCATCAGAGAGCCCAGAGAAGCAGTTGCTATCAGTGCTGAAAATAGGATTTGTGTAACTTTTTTTTCTTCAGTGAGTGCTAAGAATACTAGACCAGACCTACCCTGAGGAAAAAGTGACAAAATTTGGTAAAAGGAAAAGAAAATGCTCCTTTAGATGCTTCTGGAGGCTATCTGCACAGGGCAGCCACCTAAGGAAATTCTTTCAACCTGCTTTTCAGCTTCTTAACAGCAGGGATTTATCACCCAAGAGCTCCTTTCAGGGGAGGCTTGAGTACTGGGGAGAGCTTTGTAGAGTTGGTCTTGCCTGTTCCTGCTTTGTGGCAGTTTCCGTTAGGCTGCTGACAGGACAGCAGTGCCTGTCTCCACACTTATCCCTCCTTTCAGAGAATTAGCTGTTGTCTGGCAACATGGGAAGAGGATGCTCAGATGGCAACTGATACCTCTCTCTCCTGTCTCTGCTCTCAGAAGCACGATAGCACCACAGGAGAGGCTCTGGCAATGTGTTTAGGTGGATAGTCTGGCCCTTAGTGATGTTCCTTTACCAGCTTGGCCACTTCTGATCCATCCCAGTGCCAGACACTTTGCCTGACTTTGCCGCAAGCAAAAGAAGAGCAGCACTGCAGGCACTCTTGACTCCGCAGCCACTGGGCTGGAACACACGGCAACAAAACATAAAATCAAGTACTGGGCTCACTAAATGATTGAGCTTTTAATCCTGCCCAATTCACCTCTGCCCAAGCATGCAACGTGGCTCAAAGAATAATGTCTGTGATGATAAATGTTGTCAATAGGTATTTTTAGCAATGATTATTATGAAGAAACTTCTTTTTTTCTCTTCATGCTGTCTGTGTGGTGTGGCTCTGCTGCCTCAGCCTTTGCTCTGGCAATGCATACCCCATGGACGAGGGGAAGTGGCAGACTGGCACATCTTTTGCCACAGCAGATGCCAGGCAGCCCAGCTCAGCTATGCCAACTTCTGCCTCCTGCCTTTGCTGCTTTCTCACTTGCAACCAGGGCTCCTCCAGCTGCCTAAGCATGGACTGCCTGTCTACAAGAAGCATCTGATGAAGTTGGGCTGCAATCTTGTAAGGTTGTCTTTCAGGAAAACTGGAATACAACCTTAAACAGCCACCCCTGACGGATCCTGAACTGGACAGTGTTCAACCAAAATATTGAAATGTTGTCAGCAGCAAATGGCAAATGTGTGCAAAAATGCTCCACTCCATGTCATCCTGATTTTTTAATCAGATTCCACAGCCTGGGAATCCTGGAGACCGGAGAGGCTAACCAAGACCAACAGTTCAGTTCACTCTCAGAGCTGTTTCAAAGTTACAGCCACCGCGTACATTTACAGAGTTACCTTTGCAAGTTGTAGTTTGGATTAGCAGCTTTGGCTTTTTACTGTAACTCCACAAGCAGGTAAGAGCTCACTGGGATTTTTTAAATACTCCAAAGTAAAGCTAGAAGCTATGGAGAGAAATTCCCCATAGGTCCTTTTGAAAGACATCCAAATACTGAAACCAGATTGAAACCGGCTGAGTTTCATACCTGCAGCTTGTTTCCTCCACAGGTTTTCTGTGTGACACTTCAGGTTTATTGACCACGTTACATTTTATGTAAAGAATACCAAGGCTCTGTGTGTAGACATTTTTAAGAGGGAAGGAGGAGGGGCATGGGTGTCTGTCAGTGCAGATGTCAAAGCCCTATGAGTTCCAGGATCCCCTGTTTTGATCACAGACAGTAACCACTGAAGTACTGATGCCAACAGAATTGTTTTCAAGCTATTTGGCAAGAAAGTGGCAGAATTCACCACTGAAATGCATGAGAACCACTTCTTTCACTGCATGAGGACAGGATACTGTCTTCACACTGCCTTCTGTGTACCCAGCGCTCGTGTGCCTGCTGCCCAGCATGCAGCTGCTGCTACCCTCCTTGACAGCAGCTGAGTGCTGGGGCAAGAGCTTCACCTGCCCAGTGGAGAGTATGTAGCCATGGTGCTCAGAAAAATAGCTGCACAGAAAAAAAAACCACCTTTCTGTCTTCCTACAGAAGATGGATTTTGCTGGGAGAAAAAATCCTCTAATAATACAAAACATCTCAAAAAATGACTGTGTTCTTTCAGGGATGCCATGTAAGGACATCAGCAAAGCTGAATATTTATTAGAATTGTTTCTGTTTTTGAAACAAGACTTGCAGAAGAAGGTGAAATAAAACTTTGTCACACGTTGCATGGATGTCTTTTCCCCATCTCGCTTTAGAGAATCACTTCACCCATATGGGAATCATCATTTGCATTGCTCTTGGTCACGGGAGATCTTCCATTCATTTTGTGTATGTTTCTGAGGAATCTGGCTTTCTAACTCATTGCTATTCCCTGTACTTCTTGCTTGACCTTTGGCATCGTCATAGCCAGTGGGCCAAGTCTCTGACCCAGATGTGGTGGATGTGGTAGAAAGGCAGGGAAGAAAAGTACTTTCCATCTCTAGTAGGACTTTTCACTGCATAATCCTTCATGATTTTTTCCAACATCAATGATGTATAAGGTAAAAGCCTGAATTTTGAAAACAAACAAATGAACCCCGAATTTCTAGCTTTATTGGTAACCCTCTTTGCCTAGTACTTTGGACTTTGGGGGCTGCTACACCTGAAATTTCCATTCTTCTCCAAAGTTAATGAAGAAATGTGGTGAGTCTTTGTATCAGAGCAATGGGTAGGTAAAAGCAGATATACAAACCCTGTTAAAACATGCTCTAAGGTCTGAACACTGCAGCATTATTAACCATTGACCCAGCTCTACTCTCTCATTGCCATTTCACTGTAGTGGAGCAGCATGTTCCTCAATTGCAATGGCATTAAATTCTGGGACTGTGACCCATGGGCACTGGAACCAGCACTGCAGGGTCTGTGAAGCCTGGTGTGCAAAGGGATTACTTTGTACAGCAAGCTGAGGCCACTTTGCACCTGAATAAGAGCTACCCGGTGGGGTTTAACATGCTTTAATTTCTATAAGAGCTTACACCTTTATTTGAGTTTCTTAACTTTTTCACCTGTAGTGAAACTCTCAGAGAGCATTTGTTAGGGTGTAAATATAGGCAAACCTGAAGTTCTTAGTGGCTACCTTGATTCAAAATAAAAAAATGAAGCTTTTCATGTAAGTGAAATCTCTTCAGGCTAAGTGCCTTCCTGTCTTGCTCCTGTTTGATTTTAGAAACAGTGTGGGGATGATATGCAGGGCCAGGAGTAGCTTCCTTGTCACTTCCAATCCATCTCCAGGTCTTCCCAAATCTCTACATTTTTCTGGTTTGTATGTGGGCAGCCCTCCTGTCTAAGCTGCCTCAAATCACTCCCTCCACCACTGCTTGAGTACAGGCAGAGCCCGAGAGTGAAGCCTGTAGACATGGGGTGGCCCAGCAGCCAGAGGATATCCCATATACCTCTAGTCCTCCACTTTTTAGGAACTGAGATAGGAATTTGTTTTCTCAACTTGGGTAGGGATCAGTGGCCACCCATGGCCCTGCAGGCAGCTCTCAGAGATGCTACTCCCTGAGGCAGGCCATGACAGGCAGGGCAGATCTCCAGGCAGAACTGAAACACTGTAAGATAAATTCATTAGAAACACATTGTTATTTAGTGTGAACATATTTGCTGGACTTTCAATACATTTTCATACTGAATGTTTGCAGTATTGTAAAATTAAGCAGTAGGGCTCCTAGTTCTCTCTGTTGGCAGCAAGAGCCTCCTCTCTTCAGGAAACCCAGTCCAAGCACTGGATCTGCAGTTCAGGAGGACTCGGTAGAGGCTGAGGTTTAGTGGTGTGCTGGGCCCTTGGCTGCCCAACTTGGCAACTTTAGCTGTGCTGTGCCATGTTAAAATTGGTTCCCAGTGTGCCTGTGGAAAAGATTACCTTCCAAAAGACAGGGAGACGACACGCTGCCGTCTTGCTTAGACAGCAGGGCTGGGACAGGAGCTGCCAGCCTCTGCTACCAGGAGTGTTAACTGTGAAACCTAACAACGGCTCACCGGTGTTTGCTCCAGTGGCTGCTGTCTTTCGGAGCGGGTGTGAAGTGGTGACCCAGTGTCGGTGGCAATGTGGTGGCGAGGGCTGGGACCGTCTAGCAGAGGTGGTGGTCGGGGCACGCACCCTCACGGTGTCATTTTTGCCCCCGCAGCTCTGTGGCGCGGCGAGGTGGCTTTCAGGTCTGCCCCTTTTTCGTCGGCCACGGCATCGGGTCGTACTTCCACGGGCACCCCGAGGTGTGGCACCACGGTAAGCGGCCCCCGCAGCCAGACCCACCTCCCCCCGTGCCGTTCCGCCGCCGGCGGTGAGGGGGCTCCGGGAGAGGGAGGACGGTAAAGCGAGCAGAGCCCCCACACACCCACGCACTGTGCCGGCTCAGGAGGGCGGGGGATTGCCGAGGGGGAGCTTTCCTCGCTGGGAAGCTGGAAGGCATCCCCGGCCTTGTTTTCTGAGAGTATTTTTGGGGACAAATCGCCGTTAGCGGAGTTGTCAGCGCAGCCGAGCCCCGCGGAGCACCTTTCCCGCCGTGTCCCGCGGCCCCGCATCCCGCCCGCTCCCGAACCACGCCCGCGAAGTTTGTCACGGGGCAAAGAAAAATGTCTGCTGAAAATTAAAGTCCCCGGCCTGGACGGAGCCGCCGTCGGGGAGGTCCCGCTGCGGCAGGGGTGGGATCGCTTTGGGTGCTCCGGCCTCATAGCAGGGCCCGGCGTGCACAGTACCTGGGAACCAAAAGGGGGTTTAAACAAAGTGTTGGTTGCGTTTCCTATTAGAAGAAAAAAAAAAAAAAAAAAGAGCCAAGATCCATAAACACGTTTTTATTTTCTTTTGTAGCCAATGACAGCGATTTGTTAATGGAAGAGGGGATGGCGTTCACAATAGGTTAGTAACTCTCTGCTATGGTTTTCTGTTAAAAAACACACACGGAGCAGCCCAGATCCGTTAAATTTCTCTATTAGGATATAGAAATAGCTGTGCAGACAGGAGGATGTTGGCGACACTGACCCCTTAGGAAGCAGACTAAAGTATAATTTTTTTTTTAATTATAACTAAGGGACCATGTGGGTGAAACAGCTTTCAAATTGCAAGATTTAAAAAATGAAATGTTTTTTACAAATCTTACTAATACTTGACACGTATTTTTGCAGAGACTCTGCCAGCTCACTTGGGTTGAGGAGGGTAAGAAGGATTTGATCATGTCCTCGAAGCTGAGCAGCCTGGTGGCACTTAGTCATTCGCTGTCTGCCAGAGCTGCTGTTGGGTTTGGGGACTGCGGCGGCGGTAACCAGCCGGAGCCTCGCCCCGCAGACTGATGGTGCTCACTTCCAATCGTGGAAAGCTGCTGGGGGAAAAACCCTCTTTCTCACTGTGTGGCTAAATGGCACGGCAATTAGAGGGAAATAAGAAAATTGTTGTTTTGCTGATTTAATGAACATTTTAAGCCTATTTAAAAAATTCAAATTTTTAAAACTATCTGCTGTTTATAAATGTGGTTGGTGCTTTGGTTATTATCCACGGGGTCTTAATTAAAGCTTGATTAAAATTCCCTGCTTTTACAAAAGGGAATGGGCAACTTCCTACCTTGATATTTCATCTTCCTTTTTAGTTCACATTTCAGTGTGGCAAGAGAGTGCCAGCCTAGGGAGGACAGGACCTGTGTGGACGGGGAGCTACCTGCTAGGACATCCCCCCTCCTTTCTTGCTTGTTTCACAATCCACGCAGGAGTGCAACTAACTTTAGAATACATTTTGTTTTTCTTGCTGCAGAGCCAATAATAATGGAAGGATCCCCCGAATTTAAGATTCTGAAGGATAAATGGACGGCAATTTCTGTAGACAATAAAAGGTGCCCGATTTTATTTTTTGTTATTTCCTAAGCCATGGAACTCATCACTGACAGACAAAAAAACCCAAACAGATGAGTTTTCATGCGTAATAACTGCTAAATGTGCATTTCAGATCAGCACAATTTGAACATACCATTGTGATTACCTCAGAAGGAGCAGAAATCCTCACTAGACTGGTGGAAGAAACCTAAAGATGGAGCAAGGAGCAGAGGGACTTGTTGTACTTCTGGGATTTCCAGTTTCACTCAGGACAGAGAAGAGGTTTCTGTAATTTCTCTGGGGTATGGGTGCTGTGTGAGTCACTGCAGGGGACAGAAAAAGCAGCTTGAGGGGTCAACTCTGGACATAGTCCTTTCTGTGTGTTACCTGGTGGGTATTTAATAAAAGTCCTTTGGCTTGTTTGTGACCCTTGCAGCAGCCATGCACAGTCTGCAAGTGCAAAGGTTTGAGTTATTTGGAGTGAAGGACAGAGAGCGGCTCCTCTCTCTTCCAGATCCTATGTGGGACAAACAGGTATCAGATGACACAGCCTTTGTGCAGCTGAGAGGACAGAGAAACATAGTATTTTCCCTTTATAGCTGAGCTGTGGAGTCAATTTGTCTTCACTGCGATTAGCACAGTGCTGTTTCCCAGGCTGTAACTTCTACTAGGATGGAAAAAAGTTTCACGAGGGTGTCAGGCAGAGGCAGCAGCCTCTTCCCCACATCCTTCCCAGCAGCAATCCCCCCTCTTCTTGCCTCTTTTTACACAGCACAAAAAAATGATTAAAAATGAGATGCGAAGCACACCTCTCTGGGGATCAATAATTGCCCTGCTTGAAGAATTAGCTGGTTTGGGGTAATCACTGCTCTGCGGTGCCCATGTTAGTTAAGGGAAAGGCACTCTGCAGTTTAAGCATTTTATGGAAACAGAGGAGATGCGGGTGTCTCTCGACCCCATGCTCTCTGTGGTCCTGTCCTGGGCCTGCAGGGGGTGCAGGGTTTGATTTGCAATTTAGGCAGTTGCTGACCACCCTGTCAGGCCAGATGGGTCTGGCATTGGAACTTGGAGGCTATGAGAGCAGGACCTGGCCCTATGAAATGCAGGATAGTGTTGGAGATAAATGACTTCCAGAAATTCCCCAAGCCCAAGGCAGCAGCAGTGCGGTTTGGTACAAATAATTTGCCCTCCATTGCAGGGGGATGCGGTCCTGTGCTGAGGGCTGGCCTCAGCACATTCAGGCAAGCAGGGCAGCTCAGCACCGGCTCCCTCAGTGGTCCTGGGCAGAAGTAAGCCTCTTTCTTACAGCTTTACACGGCTGTTTGCTTTCACTCAAGTACAGCGAGCTCTCAGCTCTAATAGTTTCTAACAGCACCTTTTCAAAAAGCGGGGACCCCCCTCCCTGAACACAGCTAACGCCGCAGGGCAGCCGCTCAGCGTTGTCCTCCCCAAGAGGAGCATGAAAGGCCATAAAACCTGCAAAACAAACGATGCAGCCAAGTTTACAAACACACAGAGATTAAACAGCGCAAGCGACCCTCGGCACTGGCCGGAGGGGGATGTATTTTGTTCGCTTACATTCCGTCGCGTTTCCCCCTCCGCGGGGCGCTGGGGGCAGCTTGTGTCCCGCGCATCCCAGAGGCACTCCAGGGACGCCTCCCGTGGATTTTGGCCAAGCCCGGAGCACCTGGATGGCACCACAGGTGCCAAGCTTCTCACCATCCTCTGCCCCTCTGCCTCCTGTCCTGCGCTTACCGCGGCGTGGGGTGAGGCGGGAACGGGGCAGCCGGGAGGGGGAACCTCCTTCAGCTCAGCGTAAGGGGACTGCTGGCAGCTCCTGATAATCGCTGTTCACCCCAGAGTCCCTCAGGTAACTCTGGGGGGACTGCAGGTTTTACCGTCGGCTGCAGAGCGGTGGCGGCCAGGCGGAGGCATTGATGGCACACGTTTGTAATCCTAATTATGAACGAGACTAAAGAGATGTGTCGGCTGTGCGGGGACAGCCAGCGCCTCGCACAGACCCGTCACGCAGGAATTCTTGCCGGGCCAGCACGGTGAGAGCCCCGATGTGGCAATCGCGGGTCAGGGCGTCCCGCGGCCCCTCCGCGCCCTCTGAAGCCGCGCTGCCCGAGGCCGGCGATGCGCGGAGGGGCAGCGGCTCCGCTCCGGAGCATGGGTGTGAGCAGAGCCCCACCGACGGGTCCGCGGGGTTTTGGCGGGGCCGGCGGGATTGTGGTTCGCCTCGGGACTGCCTGCGCCCGGCCAGCCGGAGGAGGTGACGGCAGACCCTGCGGACACGGAGCAACCTCCCCTGCCTGGAGTCGTCGGGTTGAGGCCGGCGAAGGTGCCGAAGCTGCCCGGGCGCCCCGTCCCCTCCGCGGGCAAGCGCCCAAACCCGCCTCGGGGCGTCACTTACATGGCTGGGGGGCAGAGCCGGCTGCCAGGGGACACCGTGTGTGTGGGGACACACCGCCATTGCCCGTTTCGCGCCAAGCCTCGGAGAGTTTGTGAGAATGAACTTAGCGTATCGCGAGCAAAGCAAAAAAATAAAACATTAAATAAAAAAATGGAGGGAAAGAGGAAGTATGAGAGGCATTAGGAGACGAGCAATTAAAACCGACAGAGCCACTAATGAAAGGGGGGGAAAAAAAGTCAGGAACAGAGGGGCTCGGTTGTGCCAGCTTTGCACAGTCAGGAGCCGACTGCTTCACGGAGCGTCGCTGCCCGGAGGAGTCTGAACACCGTGCGGGCGCTGCTGGGGGTGCCCCAGCCCCGCTGCCGGCGCTAATACCTCTAACGACATCAACGCCGCGATTTGTTTTGAATGTTCACTTTTATTGGTGTTCTCCCTTTGCCAAAATGTGCTTGATTACATAGATGTGGTGCCGTGATAACTGCGCACCCTAGACAGCCTAGGTGTAACCGGGAAAGTTCAGCCCAGGCCAGATCAAATCCCAGGCTGTTTAATGCTGGAAGGCTGCATGTTGCTATTAGTGTTAAATATATGGCTAATTATGCGTATGAAAATTAAACATCAGTGTTATGCTAATGGGGCCGCCTTCAGCTGTGGATCAGAGCACTTGAGACTAGCATTTAATCAAATGAATCAGTAACTAATACATCTGCACGTGTGAACTTTCACAAGATCATTTTCCTGTTACAGTCACACCGCAGAATTATGAAAGAAATAATTATCAACACTTTCTAATTATCTAGCAAAGTAATTTGGGATTCATCGTGGGCTTTCTGGGGAGGATCTCCCAAGTCCCACCTCATTTACCTCTCACGCGTGCGGAAGTTTTCATTTTAAGCTCAAACGCGCCGTTGGCCCCTTTTACGGCGATTTTGTTTGGTTAGATTGGTTTTTTTTCCCTTTAAAACAATAACGACAGGAGCCGGGCGGCGGGAGCCGGGCGGCGCGATCCGGAGGTGCGGGCGGCGCTGGGACCCGCGGGCCGGGGCCGAGAAGCCCCTGAGCGCCCGCGGAGCGTGTCCGGCCGGGCGGGCGGGGGCCGCTCGCTTTGTCCGCGGGTCCCGCCGGAGAGGGGCAGGAGCGGCGGAACCCCCGCAGCCCGGCGGCGCCGGCGGAGCGCGGCCGCTGCCCCTCCGCGCCGCCTGCGCGGCGAGGGGCGGGGAAGGGCGGAGGGGGTTGCGCTGCCTTCCGCCGAGCTCCGGACCGGCGCCCTCGGGAGCGGGCGGCCGGGAGCGGGCGGCCGGCGATGGAGCGGGTCCCTGGCGGCTCGTTGCCCGGGTCCGGGCGGGCGCGGGGCTCGGTGCCGTCGGGCGGCCGCGCTCGGGGACGCGCCGCCAGACCCGCGCTCCGCGCTCACCGCGGTCCGGCCGAGCCCCGAGCGCCAGGGACCAATCCAAAGCGATTATGCAAGACGACGGACCAATCAGCTCCGCCGTCTCATGAATATTCATAGACTTGGCTGAGTCAAAGCTTTTAGGCGAGTTTGTGTAGATCTACAGCATCATGCTTAGACTTTTCAAAGAGACAAACTCCATTTTCTTATGAATGGAAAGTGAAAAACCCTGTTCCGCTTAAATTGGGTTCTTTCCTGTCCTGAGAAACACAACAGACCCCAAAAAGGCAAGCTGAAGAGAGAACACACACACAGACCAAGCGACAAGAAATGACCATGACCACCATGCCAGAGAGTCTAAATAGCCCCGTCTCAGGGAAGGCTGTCTTTATGGAGTTTGGGCCGCCCAGCCAGCAAATGTCTCCTTCTCCCATGTCCCACGGACACTATTCCATGCACTGTTTACACTCCGCGGGCCACTCTCAGCCTGACAGCTCGTACAGCACAGCTTCGTCCTTCTCCCGACCGCTGGGCTACCCCTATGTGAACTCGGTCAGCAGCCACTCGACCAACCCCTACATCAGTTCAGTGCAGTCCTACCCCAACAGCTCCAGCCTGACTCAGACCCGGTTAGAGGAGACAGGTAGGTGCACTCGGCTTTGGGGAGAGGGGAAGGGGGGAGGGAAAGCAAGGAGGGAGGAAGGGTGCTTGTATTAAAAAAAAAAAAAACTTTGGGGGGGGAAAAATAAATTAAATTACAAAATATTAGTCAAGAGAAGCTGAGGATCACAGGGGACCAATACACAGAGTACACAATGCCTGACTGGAAAAGAAACCAACCCAGATGTGCACGTATTAGTCTTCGTAATTATTTATTGCGTAGTGCTATAAACAATGTATGCAATTAAGGGTAATTAAACCTAAACTGCAGCCTGTAAAAATAGCAAACTTTCTCTGGGAAGAAGCCTGGGCTGCCATAATCGCCCGGAGCCTTTGTTAGCGTTACTCGAGCTTCACTTTTCTTCCTTCTCATTATTGTTATTGTTGATGTTGTTGCTGCTGCTGCTATTACTGTTACTGCTATTATTGCTATAGCTGCTATTATTATTATTTATTCTGCATCGTTTGTTGTTCATAGGGGCCGAATCGGAGAAAAGCACTGTGGTAGAAGGAGGGGAAGTTCGCTTTAATGGGAAAGGGAAAAAAATCCGCAAACCCAGGACTATTTACTCCAGTTTGCAGCTACAGGCTTTGAACAGGAGGTTCCAGCAGACTCAGTACCTGGCTCTCCCTGAAAGAGCCGAGCTCGCAGCATCTCTGGGACTCACCCAGACCCAGGTACAGCGCCAACTAAGCCGGGCCTTCTCCCGTGTCCCCTCCCTGTCCCCACAGCCGGCGTGGGAGACCTCACGCGTAATGCAGACGGGTCACAGCCGCGGGCAACGGGGCCCGGCGCGACGCCTGTCCCGCCGCGGAGGCGCACCCGGTGCGCGGAGGCCCCCGCGGGGCCCGCCGGGGTTGGCGAGGGTGTCTTATTGGGTGGTTTACCATCACAAAATAACACAGCAGCCACGGGGGGAATAAGGGAGAGAAGCTGGGGGGCCGCTGGTTGCGGGGATCCGTCGGATCCCAGAGGGATGGGGGGATACTGGACCGTACCGAGGGATGCTGAGCCCTGCCCCATTCCCGTTCGCAGGTGAAGATTTGGTTTCAGAACAAGCGTTCCAAATTCAAGAAGCTGATGAAGCAAGGAGGGGCCACCCTGGAGAGCAGCGCCTTGACCAACGGCAGGGCTCTCTCGGGCAGCTCGCCACCCGTGCCCCCAGTGTGGAATACCACCTCCGCCTCTGGTAAGGCCTCGTCGGGGACCCCGGGCACCTATATCCCCAGCTACACGTCGTGGTATCCTTCGGCCCACCAAGAAGCTATGCAGCAACCGCAACTGATGTGATTATAAATACGTTTTCCCCTAATGCAAGCACTATCCGTCCCAAAAAGAAATAAAATTATCACGGAAAAAAAATTAAGTAAAATAAAAGGAAAGGGGAAAAAATCTAAAAGAGGGGGGAAGAGAGAGAGAGAGGAAAAAAAATACAAAAGAAACCCAAGCAAACAAACAAACAGGAGGTCTCTTGCCCATCCAGCCATTAGGACGCTGCACGGTAGCTCGGTGCAGGAGAGCACAGATGTGATGCGGGCCGGTTCCCACCGCTGACAGCTGACGGAGCGGCCCCGAGCACCGCACAACAGCCTGGGAGCAGAGCGAGCGCCGGCCGCGGCTTTGTGGGACAATCAGAAAAAGATGTTGGGGGGGGGGGAAAGCCCTCTCCTCTGTCCTGTCTGTCTGTCTGTGTCTGTTGAAATGTAGGTCATTTATTTACTACCCCGATCTGACGGTCTTTTCAATTGCAAGGGGGTAGGAAGCTGTACAATTTACCAGAGCTTCTTTCCCTCGACATTTTCTGTACCTTTCACTATCCATCTGTATATTTTTTGTTGTTGTTAAAAGGGGAAGACAGGGGTTTTATTTATTGATTTAAATTACCACTATGAGAGTGCTAGAAACAAACTCAGCTTACTGAGTGCACTGCTCGGACGCACAATTTAAACGAAACCACAGACGGTCCGTCGTCCCGTTCCCCCCGCCCCTCCTCGAACAAATCACCACGAGGGAAGGATGCGATTTTAACTTTGACAATAACTTTTATACTTCGCTGGTGTGGAGAGGTTTGGTCCGAATGATTTGCATTTCTCGCGTATTTAACAAAGGAAATAAATGCACATTATTTGGTACTCTGAAGTGGAATCGCAGCAGCTGCCGAGCGCTTTGCTGAGGTGAAGCAAGGCGCGGAGGACGGAACGAGAGCCCCGAGGGCGGCGGCGACGGGGGGGACCCGCCGGGAGGGTGGGCAAGCGCACCCGCGCAGTCCCGGCGCGGCCTCCCCGCGCAAAGCTGGCCCAAAGTCGAAATGCACAAACCGACGTGCAGGAGCTACTCGCTGTACATATTTTATTCTTTATTATTATTATTATTATTATTATTATTATTATTATTATTGTTCTGTAAACATGTTGCACAAATTTAGCCTTTTTTAATTATTATTTCTGTTCTGTTTCGTGTGGCTGTAAAACATGATGCTTTGTGTACTGAGATCTTGACATTTTACTTGTGAAAGTCGGAAGATGTGATAAACTGAGCTCGGCTGTGTTTAGTGTTCTATATGTCAAAGTTTAGTTTTATATTGAGAATGTTAACTTATTGCTTTGTATCTGGGGGAGGAAATGAAAAAAACCCACACAAATCTTTGTACATAAGTTATAAAGTTTCTTTGAGACAGTAAAATTATGGTTTGGAAAAAGAGACACTCGTGCTCCCTGTCTCGTAGCGCAGCCGGGAGCGGGGCCTGGGCCAGGCTCCGCGCTCCGCGGCGGGACGGCGGTGGCCGTAACCGGGAGGCCACACAGAGTAAGGGGGTCGACGCGCCCCGGACAGGGCAGCGTGTCCCCTTGCGCCCCACCGGACCGAGTTAGGCGGCGGCGGCCGCCGCGATGGGCTGCGGGACCCTCAGCCGGGGGATCACTCCGGGCCGAGGGGGATCCGGGAAGAATTCCTGGGACGGGAGAGGGATGCGGACAGACCGGGACAGCCTCGGCCCCCGGCCCGACAGCCGAGCCAGCTGCCTATCCCGTTGGTGGCGAGGCCGTGCCGCTGTCACCGCGCTCACCCCGCACCGGGCTCAGCCCGGGCCGCTGCCGGGGTCAGCAAAGCGCTGCAGAGCGGAGGGAACCGGGAGCGGCGGGGCTGGGCCGGCTGGCCGTGCGCGTCTCTGCGCGCAGGTTCCGCGGTGGATCGGCCGTGCAGCCCCGCGGGCGATGCTCACCCACCCTGAAAGACGCACCCACTCCCCACTGCGCGGGGCCGGAGCGCAGCCGATGCGCGGCAGCGCAGCACCCGCCCTGGCGCGCACACGGGGCGCCGTGGCCCGCGGGGTGTTGGATCCGACCTGGAAAACGCTCCCCATCTTTGCATTTCCCGCGGTGCCGCGGCCCGAGCCCGGACCCGATCGGCCCGAAGCCCCGAGCGGAATCGGAAGGCTCCGCGTCCCCGCAGCGCCGCAGGATCCGCGCAGTTCCCGCGGCGGCTCAGCCGGAGACCACGAATGCCTTTAACCGGACAGGAACGGGGTGGTCAAGCAGCTCGGAGCGTTTTAAAGATATATTAGCTTCTTCTAATTCAATAACGTCTTGCTAACAGTTTAAATAGAGAAATTATTAGTTTTCTCTCAGCGAGGCGGTCTTGAGTTAGAGGCTATTATAATTGTACATTTGAAAATGTTAATCTCAATACAGGCCTAATTAATTCTGCCTTGTTGCTGACAAGTAGTTCATCAAATATCTGATTCGAAGATTTTCATAATGAGGATATTAATTAAACTATGAATAATCCAAAGGTGCTTATATTGAAACAATACCTCATTACAATGATTAAGTCCTGATTTCGAATATTATACCTTTACCAATTGTCACCCGGCAAACACAACCTTATGGATGAGTCTGTAAATGGCAAAATGTAATTTTGGGATATATTTTTTCCTTGTTGGGGAAAAAAAAAAAAGTGCCCCTCATTTTCAAACACTTCTGAAATAGGTTACACACAGCTTAATGATGATCAAAATGACTCTTTTCTGCAAAAAAAGACCCCAAAGTGCGCGTACAGCTGCAAACCCAAGAGGGTCAGCATCATTTCACTGTATTCTCTTCTTGATTACAAGCCGAGCCCATCAAACACAACATAATTACAGTAATTTCAGGTTTATTTATTCTAATGCAGTTTCCCCATCTCTCTGGTAATTATGAGCAATTTTTTCGCCCAGGGAATCTTTTTGCATTAACAAAAGAGATAACGCACTGAAAGCCAAATTTGCTGTGCATTGAGAAAAGCGAAGAAAAAAAAATAAAATAGGTGCGAGCTGCCATCTCTGCAATTCTCCTATATTGGAGCTCTGCAAATTGCTTGCAGGTGTATGGAGCAGAGCTGTCAATAGGAAGGGGCTTCCAAATTAGCAAATGCACAATGTTGAAGTAATGAAGACAGACTTAGCAAAATTGCCAAACAACAGATACCTCTTTAATATCTTCCACCCAAAAAGAAAAAGGAAAAAAAATCCCCTTGGAGTGTCCCTGCGAACCCCTTTCAATGGCTGGGGATGTTGTACATGTGTCAATCTAATTGCAGAGCACAGAGCGGCCCCTGAAACTAGAAAAAAAATCAAATATCAGAGCCCGTTTGCATTCCGAATTTGCTCCCTTCCTTTGACAGAGGGGGATAAGAAATCCCCGCCGCCGGTCTCTCCGCTCTTCCCGCCGCCGCCCACCTGCCCCGCTCTCGCCGCCACCGCCGCTCTCATGCCCGTGCAAAAGTGCCATGTCCCCTGGGCGTCGGCGCCTTCCCCTCCCTGCTCCCGGCTGGGGACCGGGCAGTAACGCACCCCTCCGCAAGGAACCGACAAACGCGCACCACAAAACCACCGCCGAAAACCAGCGCTCCCCGGCGCCGCAGCCCCCGGCACCACGGCGGCCCCGGGCGGGAGTGTCCCCGCGCCGCCCCCGAGCCGCTCTGCCCGCGCTGGTTCCGCGGCTGGCGCGGCTCGGCCCGCGGGATGCCCCGACTCGGCCCGCGGGATGCCCCGGCGCGACCCGCGGGATGCCCCGGCGCGGCTCTGCGCGGCAGCCCCGCCGCCCGGCACGCCGTCCCCGCTCCCTTTCGTCGCCCTGGTGCCGCCGGCGGGAAGTTCTGCAGGGAGACTGGGCCGGTGGAGCCGCCGCCGGTGCTTCCCCCCTCTCGCGGCCCGCGCGGGGCATCCATCCACGTCGCGCCCCGTGCACTCACCTACCCCCGCGAGAAAGGAGCCTGTGTCGCCACCCTTACCTTCCGCCTCAGTCCCTGAGGCTCTGGGCACAAGTCTTTGCTTTACAACAAACCAAAGGACCGAACGCGGCTTTTTGCTACGAAAGTTAGAGGAGCGAGAGAGTGTGTGAGAGAGGGAGAGGATAGGGGAGGGAGAAAGAAAGAGAAAAAAAAATGAAGCCGAGCACAATAATAATATCCTGAGAGTGCAAATGTGGATTGAGATCCCCCAGAGATGCACATGCCTCTGAGCGCAGCAGCCTTTTTGCAGCTCTGCTCTTGCAGAATATGACTGAAATTTTCTGCTATATAGCCTCTGTCTTTATAGCTGATGAAAAAAATTGCAGATTATTAGCATAAATGTTTACTCTTCATTACGCTGATGACATTGTGCACTCGAGATCTTGGTAATCTTTGGGAAAATTATGAGTAATTTTTAAAAATTTTAAAGCAGCAGCAGTTACCATGCAATTCAGGCTAATTCTGCGTAGGCTCCGAACGGATATAATTATCGAGGAGTCAAGATGTTATGCTAAAAACTATGCATTGATATTCCCATTTATTATGTACATACAACTTTGACAATGTTGATGCTTGAAATAGCAGGAAATTGTCTTGCGCAAAAATTACAGTCCATATTAGGACATGTGAAATTGCGAAGAATTATATAGTAATTGCAGGCTTTCAGATGGGAGAGCCAGAATGCTCAAACTAGTGCAAATGTGGATAAAATTACAGATCAGAGCAAAAATTAGGGAAAAAAGGGGTCTGGGATTTTTCAAGTTGGCTATAGGATTCCGGAAGTGTCTAATGCCACATGATTGCTTCAGCTTTAGGGGAGACATTCATGCCTCAAATAACTCCTTTTGCCAGAGCCGCTTTAATTGAATTTCTCGTGCTTTCTCTTTTCACCGGGCAAATGAGTAAATTACCTCCCAACGGTACAAGCCCGGCCGGCCCCGCCCGTGCACCGGGGAGGCAGGGGTGCCTCTCGCCCGGGCGGCTGCCAGGCCGCCCCCCCGGACAGGGCTGGCCGCGGAGCTGTCACTTACCCCGGCCGCCCCCTCGGGACCGGCCCCGCTCAGCCGCTCCCGCCGGGAGCCGAGCCCGGGCCCGACGGGGGGGCCCTCGGCGCTGGGACGTGGGGTGGAATCGTCCCGACCCCCCCACCAGGCTCCCTCCCCCGCTCCCCAGCGCTCCCCGGAGCACTGGGGAGGCCGGGGCAGCTGTCCCCCCTGGGTTATCCGATTCCCCGCGGCTCTGCCCGGCCCCGGGCGGCCGAGTCCCGCGTCACTGTGTCTTGTGCGAGGGCTCATGGTTCTCAGCGCCTGCCCTATCTATCGGACAGATAGATCCTGTCCCATCTATCGGACAGGAAAAGAGAAGAAGAAAGCAGATTACAAACATACACATATCTATACGTATGCATCTGCGGTACGCGCGGAGCTGCAGTGCGCCCCTGCCTTCGCCGACCCCAGCACGGTGTGAGCTGCGTTTAGGATGCGAGCAGTGGGCGAAATGAGGAGGCTAGAAGGGCTCAGGGAGATACGGGGATGCTGAAACACGGAAAACCCATCGCATACACCAGGTACAGACAGCCCAGAGAGAACCGCTGCTAGCAGACAGCAAATAAATAGTAATAAATAAATAATAAAATACTAAATAACTAAATAGTAGAAAGAAAGCGCGGAGGCCCCCGTCCTAGGTGCAGTGTGCTCTGCTCCCCGACCGCTGACAAGCGTCCCCCGCTGGGCAGGTCCCCGTCCCGGGGACCCCACGCGGCTGTCGACATCCTGGCCAACCCCACGGGACCAGGCAACACACCGCACAGCACTGCTGCATCGGACTGGAGACGCTGGGCGCAGGTGTTTGGGGGGAACTTTATTTAACTGAGAAAAGCGTCTGTAAAAACGACGGGGCGGGGAACGGGAAGGGAACCGTCTCCGTCTCAGCCCGCGCCCACGGTCTCCTCGTGCATCTCGGACGATCGGTTTAACAAAACTTGTCACCTGCCAAAGGGGTGTATCCCACATCCCCCCATCCTCCCTCCGCCGGGGTCCGCGGAAACACCGCGCTGCTGGGGACACAGCCCCTGTCGCCACACGTGCCGCCCCGCTCCACGCCCGCCGCCCCGACGGTTCGCCGCACGCCAGCGGGGAACCTTTGTCCCCCGGCCCGAGTCGGGGCTGAGGTCTCCCCGCGGCCGGCGGGAGGGTGACGGAGGGGAGAGATGCGGCCGGCCCCGCTGCTTCCTGGGGCGGCTCTGGACTCTCTTCCGCGTCCTCGCCGCCGGGTCAGCACCGGGACCGGAGGGCAGCTGCCGCTTCCCCCTTTGTCTCTCCCGCTCCCTCCTCTCGCTTCCTTTGCACCCGACTTCCAACACCCCCCTTCATTCTTCTCTTTTCCTCACTCCTCCTTCGACCCCCGCCTCCTCTCGCCCCCAAGCTTTCCCCAGGCTCTCAGGAGCAATCTGCCCTCCCGCCTCCCCCACTCTTCTCGACGTGTCTCCTGTGGGGCCGCCCCCCTCCGCCTTCCCCGGCCCCGCCCGAGCTCCTCATGCCAAGGCCTGTCGGAAGAGTCTCGGCCAGGCTGCGCATTCCCTACCCCGGGCAAGCTAGTCCGGGCCTCTTCATCGTCTTGTCTGCAGCGGGATCTTCCTCACGGCTCTGTCTCCCGCTGCCTCCACCTCCAAGGATGGTGGGGCGACAAGGGCCAGAGACCCCCCCTCCCACTCGTTTTTGCTTCTTCCAGCACTAGGATCTCTAGGGATGCAGCCCGAAGGGATGCACCCCTCAGGGTTACAGCTTGGAAGGGCACAGCTGGAAGGTGGGCATCCCTAGAGGTGGCAGCCCCGAAGGGTGCAGCCGAGGTCATAAAGTGAGGGTTCAGCTCAGAGGGGTGTAGGGAATGGAACGGAGTGGAATGGAGCATTTCAGCGGGCTACATCAGAGAGGGGTCCACCCCTCGAGGGATACATCTCAGAAAGGTGCAACTGGGAGGGGGTGCTGTCTGAAAAAGAGTTAAGCCTGGAGGGATCCTATCCTCATGGGGTACATCTCAGAGGAGTTATGAGGGGTGAAGGCTGGGGGGCTGCATCCTAGAGGGGAACATCCTAAGGGGTCCAGTCCTCCAGGGACACATCTCGGAGAGGTCCAGTCGGTGCCTCCGGCCCTCGAAGAGCCATAGAGCAGCTCGGGGGCAGCCATCAGCTCTGGCTCAAGCAAAGCTCCCACGCAGGCTGCCGGCCTGGGTGCCACAGCCGGAGGGGCACAGTGAAATATCTCTGGGGCAGGGCTGTCCCCGGGGACCAGTTCCAGGAGTACTGAGGTCCTTGGACACGGCCCTGCCCCAAACCCCTCCGGACTGTCTGGGAAGCCGGGAAACGGCAGGACTCTGTCCCGGGTGAAATGTCGCTGGCGCCAGCAGGCGGGGGAGGGGAGAGGGAGGGCGGCTCTAGGCTGCTGCAGGCAGCGCTGAGTGATTCATGGCCTCACCGAGAAGACTAGCAGGGGCGAGATTTTATTGTAGATGGGAAAAGGGAAAAGAAGGGGGGAAGTTGCACGCTTGCGGCAACAGTTGCAATGTTGGAGGGGTGGAGGGGACGCAGCGAACGACCGGGTCCGGATCGACACCCCCAACCTCTCCCATCCCCAAATAAACTCAGCGTGGGCACCATGGAAACAATAATTTATTTAAATAATCTCTGCTGACTGTAAAAGAAACATTAAAGAGTGTTTAAGTTTTCCATAATAAATAACAAAAAATACCCTGTTTTTTTTCCCCCACGATCCTAGACATCAAACGGCGCAAGGGAAGGGTTAGTGGCAAGGTTGCCGGCGGGGCGGTGGTGGTGGAGGCGAGGGCTCGCCGCGGCTCCGCGCCCGACCCGGGGAAGCCCCGTCGGGGCACGAAACCCGCCCGGAGGCAGCGCACGGGCGGGAGCCGCGCCGGCACCGCCGCCTGAGACCTGTCCCCACCCCCGCCGGACGATTTCATTCACCTTAAACACTGGGGGCTTTTGTTTCAAATCTACATATAAAAATTATTTATCTTTTTTTTATCGTTTTATTTTTTTAATCCCCAACATCGAGGTGAGGTTATCCGCAAAGGCACCTATCAATTTTAAAAAAATAAAAAATAAAGTTAACCAGAGTTCTGCACCGGTGGATTGATGAAATGCCGGGGGAGAGGACGAAGAAGGACGAAGGGAAGGACGTGGGTACTTATTCCGCAGCGTGGTTGTTTTGGCGGCGGGAGGGCGGACCCACGGGGTTGAACGCACACGGGGTCCGCCGCTGGCGGCAACGGGGCGGGACGGGGAACGGAGCAGTTCCTCTCCGCCGGAACGGCCGGAGCCAGGTTTCACCAAAACACCAGTGGCGGCACCTCTGTGCCCCGCGGCTGCCGGACGCGACCCGCGGGCTCAAGTCTCTGCAGCGCCTAGAAGATGCTACCGCCGCCGTGGTGGTGCGGGGGCTGCGCCGGCTGCGGGAGGGGAGCGGCCGCCGGCAGGTGCGCCGGGCCGCCGGGCGCCGGCGGGTACCACGAGTAGCTACCGAGGAAGGCGGCGGCGGGGCTGGGACTGGCGGTGCCGGCGCCGCCCGCCGTGCGCGGGTGCGGAGCAAAGTCCCAGGCGGGGGGCGAGGAGGGGGACGGCGGCGAAGCACTGCGGCGGGTAGGCGGCTCCGCTGGGATCTCTCCGCTCTTCCACATCTTCTTGAACTTGGAGCGGCGGTTCTGAAACCAGATCTTCACCTGGGGAGAAAGAGAGGGTCAGGCGTCCGCAGCCTCTGCGGCGCCGTCCCGGCGCCCGGGTCGCCCGCGGCGGGGCAGGGATGCGCAGGTTTCGCAGGCCCGAGCAGTCTCGGTACTGCCTCGGCGGCGCTACCGCTTCGCCCGCACTCCCGCCCCTGGACCATCGAGGCGCCGTGGGCCGGCCTCCCTCCCAGAACCCCGCAGAGGGCGAGCGGTCACCGAGGGGCGATACGCGCCCGTGGCCCCGCGGCAGGAGAGCCCTACCTGCGTCTGTGTGAGGCCGAGGGAGGCCGCCAGCTCCGCTCTTTCGGGTAGGGCGAGGTACTGGGTCTTCTGGAAGCGCCGCTGCAGAGCAGCCAGCTGGAAGCTGGAGTAGATGGTTCGGGGCTTCCGCACTTTCTTGGGTTTCCCGTTCACGATCCTGATCTCCGGCTCGCAGTCTTCCTTCTCTGCTGCGGCAGAAACGGCGACCCCGGTAAGGGAAGGCGCCCTCGCCGCCCCGGGGCCCGCCCGCAGCGCGGCATCACCGCCCGCCCCGTCGGGGTGACCCGCCGAGAACGAGCGCTCTCCCGGCCCACCCCGGCTCTCAGGCCCCGACCGCCTCCTCGCCAGGCCTGGAGGGGACCGCCGGACTCCCGGCGGCTCACTCAGCTGTGTCCCCCGCGGGGTTCGGACGTACCAGAGTCGTTGTTGGCCGGAGAGGCCCTGCTGCCGTAGGGCCCGTAGGAGCCGTAGGCGCCCGCGTAGCCCACGTCGTAGGCGGCCTTGGCAGAGTAGGGGGCGGCGCCGCCGCCCGCGTAGGGGTAGGAGCCCACGGGGCCGTAGGGCGACCCGCCCGCCGCCCCGTGCTGCTGGTTGGTGTAGTAGCTGCTGTCGGTGGCCGTGGAGACAGGCAGAGTGGGGGACTCCTGCGGCTTGTGCAGGCCGCCGTGCTGGTGGTGGTAGCTGCCAGCGGAGATCTGGCTGGCGTGCATGTCCGGCACCAGACTCTCCAGCACCCCGGTCATCCCGCGCCCCCGCCCGCCAGGGCACAGGCCGCCGCCGCCCCAGGGCCGTCTCCACGGGGGCGAGGCGCTCAGATCCGCGCCACCATGCCCGGCGCTCCCCGCGCTCCGCCGGGGCGGTGCAGCCGCGCTCCCGCCGCGCCCGCGGGACGGGCTCTGCGCGCCGCGCGCCGCCGCCGCGGCATTTAACACGCGTCACGTGGCGCGGCGCACGTCACCTAGCAACGGCCAATGGGGAGCCCGCCCGCACCGCTCCCCCGGGCCCGCGGGGACGAGCGGCCGCGGGGCCGCAGGGACTGAGACCCTCCCGGGGAGTGGGACCCTCCCGGTCCCCGTCGTGCGGCTCAGGCCGCCGCCCCTATGGTCGGACGGGGCGGTCCGACCCACAACGGCGAGCGTTGGGGTCTGCGGCTCGGCCCGGCTTTTTCTGCCCCGGCTGTGCCTCCCCTGTGTGTTCCCGACCGGCCGGCGACCCCAGGGGCCTCCCGTGAGCGACATCTGCACGCGAGCGCGCCTGGCTGCAGGCCGAGCTGGGAGCGCCGCGTTCGGGGGTCCCTCTCAGATGTTCTAATCCCCGGGAGAACGGGCACATCGGGGGAGATCAGCACCCCGTTCTCCGTGCCAGAGCGGCAGCGCTTCCCAGCGGAACCTCCGCACGTTACGCGTGTGCACCCAGCACACGTTACGCGTGTGCAGCCAGCAGCTGCTGGCGGCACCCACGGGCCATCCCGACACGCGGTAGCCGCGAACGGCGCGTTGTTGCGGCCCAGGCACGACGGCGGGGCCGGTGGTGCCAGGCACCTCCAAGCAGCCGCCCGCGTCTCTGCCCGTGGGGGCTGCACCGGGGCCATCGGGGCGCGTGTCGGGCGGGCACGGCGGCGCTGTCCTTGGCCGCCCTCTGCCGGGGCCGTGCCGGGGGGCAGCGGCCAGAGTAGTGTCTCAGGGGCGCTGGGAAGCGATTCAGAACTTTATTCTTGTCCTCTCTCTCCGTCGCTGGACTGTCCCGCAGCGCAGCGGGACCGCGCGCGGCTGCCGGGCGGGGAGCGGCCGCGTCCCTGCGGGAGCCTCCCGGGTGTTCAGTGAGGGAAGGGAGGGAGGCGGCACTGGTGCGAAGGTGGCTGCGAATGGATAAAAAAAAGGTAAAAAGGATTAAAAAAAAGAGAGACCGGCCGCCGTGGCGTTGTTCCAAGACCGAGGGGGCAGCGGGGCGCCCCCGCACCTGCCCATCCCGCGAGCCCCGCGCGTGCCCCCTCAGGACGCTGCTCGTGCTCGCCCCGCCCGGCGGGGCCGCGCCCTCAGGGCGCAGGGGCCGCGCCTCGGCCTCGGCCGCTTTGAAGCGGAGCGCGGCGGGGGCCGGGCCGTCCGTGCCCGGCGGGGCGGCGGCGCTGCGGGGGGCCCGAGGGAGCGGGGCCGGGCCGGGCCGGGCCACGCCACCGGCGGCAGTGGCAGGTGGCTCCGGGAGCGGGACTGCGGGAGGTGTGGCGCTCGGCCGGGCCGGCGGTGAGCCCGGGGCGCGGCCTCCGCGGGAACCGACGTGCCCAGGGCTCGGGGAGGCACCACCGGGACCTGGCGTCCGGCCTTACTGGGGCGAGCGGAGCCCGGGAGGGCCCGGGGCCGGGAAGGAGCAGCGGCGGTCACGGGGGGGGCCCGGCGCCCGCAGCAGTGGCTCACGTCCTGCTCACTCTCCCAAATATAGCTGATGTTCAGTGCAAAAGAAAGCCGGTTCCTGCAACCCGCTGTCTGAGCGACTGCTGTCCCAGGTGTCATATTTGTAGGACTATTTCTGTCCGTTGCTGGACGTGGGCCGGCAGCCTGAAACAGCCGCTGGCTGGCGCGGGAGAAGGACAGACAGCGTTTGGTGACTGTCAGCAGACAGGGCAATCAGCTACCCTTCGTACGTTCTGAAGCGTGCGAGATGGTTTAAAGAAATACAAAGAAGAAAGGACATATATTATCTCATCATAGGATTTAATAAAGCGAAGGATTTACTCGGGAATTTGTCCTTCTATGTGGCAATTTTTGTTTTTTAATTAAATATTTTAGTGCCGTGTAGCCCTATGCATGTGCATGGTGATCTATACAAAAAGTAAAGGGCGTGATTTTGTTTACTTCAGCTTTTTTGTTTACTTCGTGCAAGTTGTTCCTCCTAAGTTAGTGCAGGGCTCACAAATTTAAATGAATTGTTACATGGTAGCTACTCCAAAGTCTTACAGCTTTGTTCCTGCAGTTTGTTTTGCTTCTGTGGAGGTAGAGACTTTGCTGGAATGACCACTGGGGAGTTACTTATGCATGTATTCACATGGCTGATCTTGTAGATCTGATTTTAGTATTTCTAATTGAACTTTTCTTGTGAGGTAGTTGTTTTAAACAACTTGTATAAATAAAGGTATGACTCTCTGAACTGCGAAGTTGAACAGCTTATGATAGAGGAAGACATCAGGCAGCAGGAAGGAAGGAGGAAGGGTTGTATTAGGTAAGAAACGACTGCTGTGAATGTTTTAAAACACACTTCTCTGAATCAGTCACTGTATTAGCAAGATGTTTTAAAAAATAATGGCATCAGGCTGGCCCGTGTTTTTGTGTTCTCACGTCAAGCTAATAATTTTAATTCTACCTTTTTGCCTCTGCTTTGGGAATTTTGAATGTTACATGGATGGGTAATTAGAAAGGACCCAGGGAGACTGGGGTGTGAGATAAAACTCAGAGGACTAGGAGTGTTTTGTATACCTGCTGTTCACTACTCGTCAGTCCTGCTTGGTTTTGGTGTTATTATTTATATCCCGTGAGAAGGAATGTTTGGGTGATACAGATTTTGTATCTTATGGACATTAGTGAGTCCATAGTGAGTCAGTTGCACACGGGAAAAAGATGCTTGCTTTCTCACTGCAGAGCAGTTAGGTGTTCCAAAGGTTTGGTTGTGAGGTTTATATAAATATACAGCACTTATTGCCAGAGGCTACAAAACAACTGAGCTGGCTTTGTTGTTGTTGACTTGTTTTCTGTACAAGCATCCTCATGCTGCTAGGGCTGTGGACATATTTTGTTTATCAAGTATACTAAACACAGTGTGTATAAACACAAAAAAGGACCATCAGTCTTCAAAATCATCATCTCCAACTGATCAGCTTGTATTTTTTTTTTTTTAACAGGGCAGTTATATATGACTCATAGAAATGGCTACAGTAACTCCTGGTTGGTATGTTTTCTTTTTTATTAAGTATTATTTCTACGATTCCCTTCTAGAATAGACTTCTTCTGAGAAAAACGTGAAAGCACTTAAAGGCTGATATTCTCACTTCATATGCATTCTATAGATTTAACCAAGGGATCAACAGAGCAAGTTGTTCCATAATGTCTTCTCAAGTTTTACTTGAAGAGAACCACACTTAGCATGAACAAAGAGATTAATTTTTATTCTGGTGTATTTTTTAATATTATTTTCCCCATTATGATGCACATTGGGCTGAACCATTTCACTTCAGTAGGAATGTGGTGAATCTTGAGAGATAGGCCTGTTATTTCTGATAATGTTGCACAAAAGTAATTGGACAGTAGTCTCTACTGCAGTGGCACCTCAACAAGTATGGATTTCTTTTCATGGCTGAGGGAAATGCTTTCCGGTGGATTTATGGTGATACATATAATGCGTGGTATAGTCCTGAGTGTTTGCCTTAATAGTAGAAGAGTAATTTAAATCATGTACCAGATGAAGCCATGAGAAGGGTTTATCCTTGCATTATACCTGTGAGATCTGGTATTACATTTTAGAGTGATGGTAACAGTTAAATCTTCCTTTTCTGAGGGATTAAGCATATCACCTTTTAGGAAATTGTACAAGTCTTTCCAACACCTCTCTGTAAGCCTGCTGCCTGCTGTGCTTAGTTTCAGAATCCAGCGTAATCATTTTCCTCTCTAAAAACTGTTTATTGTCTCATTCATCTATACATCAGATTACTTCATATCAAAAATCACATAACTCTTCTGGGAAGAATATGCCCCCTTGTGTGGCTCCCTGAGGATTCCTTTCTTAGCCCCTTGTTGTAAACAGCTTATACAAGCGTGATAGGAGACATGGGCTCTGTAAAATCCTTTCAGAGTTATTTATTAAGCTGTCGTGGTCTCAGATTATTTTTTTCAGTGATGATTCACTGGCAGCTGAGCACCTTTCTTCAGTAGAAACCTTTGCAGACTGGAGCACAAACTGTGACTTTTAATAGTGGATTAGTCTGGTGTTATTTAGCACAGGTGTTTCTCAGTTGTTTCTTTGTACAATGGTGGGGAAGTGCACAGCCTGATGCATTGGGGTGAGTGTCTAATACTAGCACATTCGTAGGTCTAATTATTGCTACAGATGCATGATGTGTGGGTGAGAAGGAAGGTCTGTGTGCAGAATGTGAAGGCAGTAGAGCAGCAATCTTTGTAAGTGGCAGCAGGTTTTGGGAATAAAGCAGAGCATGCCCAAGCAGTCCCTCTTGCCTCCTTTAAGAATGTGAAATTCTACCCTGTGCTTTAGTGGGGCCCTCATGCTGTTCTGATCACCTCTGGTGCTTCCAGGTATTTTTTTTTTCTTTACCAGATGTATCATAAGTAATACCACTGACAAAAGCTATGTGGTATGTTGGAGTTTTTTTAGTAGAATGGGATTGGTAGAACAGCTAGAAAGTAATCTTTTTACTAGTGTTTTATGGGAATGTTAACCAGGCACAGGCTGGGTAATCATGGCTGAGGTACATGTATACTCTGGAACAAGTGCTTATGAGTCCACTTTACAGTGGATTTGGGCAAACTCACATTCAGCTTGCAGCTACATCTTTGTTGAAAGTGTTTTGTATGTGAATATTTAGATGGGAAAAAAATCTTTAGTATGAGCATGCATGACAAATGCTTTCAAGATGAATCACTAGATAATTTCTAATATTGCTGTTGATGACAAGTGTGAGAGAAGCTGAGAGGCGTATTTTGTGGGAGCAGATTTAGGCTGAGTTGATAATTATAAACTGATAATTATGAACTCTTGTTTTGCACAGGTAGTGGAGAACAGATTTTTTTGCCTTGACTGTAACATCTGCACAACCTTTACTTGTGCAGTCTAAGCACAGTTAAGCAAACTGTTCAACACTGAGAATAACCTAGACTGCTTTGGTTTTAGCTCAAGTGTGATTATTTTAAAGGTTCAGTTTAGTGGACAATGGTATTTGGGGCTCAGAAATGCTGTATCACCTCAGTGTGGTTGGATGAATTTTGATTTGTAGTGCCTGAGGCATGGAGTGCAGTTTCTCCTGCAGGATGTTGTTTGCGATGACACCTCCTCTGGCTGTCAAATAACAAGGTCTGTTCCTGATGGAAAACATGAATGTCTTGCTTGGAAGGATGAGATGTGTCTTTCACTTTAAAGAAGATATGTACAGGAACAGATCTCCTAAATGGATTATACAGCTGCAACACACTTGGGGGATGTACATTCCATCTGGAATGCCACACTAAATCGACTCAAATTGTGGGCCACACAAACTGCAGAGCTTCTTCTTGGGAACACTTGGATATACGCTCTGGGATTTGGCACTGGCTATCCCCAGCCTTTTGTAGGCAGCTTAAGTAGAGATGATAAATTGCTTGAAGTTGTAAATTTAAAAGAAAATGTTCTTCTTTCCTGTAGTGAGAAAATATGCACATATAAAACTTACAAATTAATTGTCCTTGAAGTTAATTTGCTTTTTGTTTTTAAAAGTGATGAAGTCAAAATGATCAGAAGTGAGTACATTAATATGATTTTGAGTGGTAAAGCCACAGTTGTCCTGTGAACTGGCTGGAGAACCTTTTTTTCAAGCATATAGCTGAAGTCCATTGTGCAAGTATGAAAACAGAGAGAATTTGTCTGTGAGGAACACTCAAATCTCGTAGTCTGCACATATATCTGTCTTGAAACTGTTCCTTCCTTGGAGGGAAGGGGATGAAAGGAAGTGTGTTCAGATTCACAAGAGTTGCTGGCCTTTTGTTTTCTTGCAGTTGCTTAGCTTACAATATTGGCAGGTGCTCTGCACATGTATTTAATCTCATAGTATTTTTCCTGTTGGCAGAATGCCTAGATCTGAGAAGTATGTGCCTTTTATGAACAGTGCTGTAAATCTAAATAAATTAAATTAGAATGTTGTTTTTTACTTGTATGCATGGCTGTGAGGGGTTAGTGTTGTCATCTAGACCAGCTCGAGCTCCTTAAATTTCTTTTTATTTTTCAGCTTGGAAGCTATATACCCCAGAAGAAAAGATCTTGAAATCAGAGAGAGCACAGCAACTTCTGAGAAGAGATTATATAAAGTGGTAGGTGGGAAGTTAATTAGGTGAATTCTTTTGCCTTTGGGCCCTCTCATGTTATTAAATGACTTTGCATGTAATTTGCTAAAGTCATTGAACAAATGCATTAAAAATAATAATAATATGAACATTAAAGTGTAAAGAATATAAGTGGCCACAGGATGTCCCCACTGTTCCGTGCTGATACATCCTCATAGGCTGTTTATGCTGTAGTACAGAGCTTGGCATATTTCTTAAATATGATATTTTGTATTGCAGAGGTTTTGACATTTATTTTCGTATTTCAAATGTTTATGTGGCAGGGCAGCCAATTAACATCTAGACAGAGGTAGAAGGGGAAAAAGGAATTGCTTTGCTTGGTTGCTTTAGGTCTGAGTTTTCTTTTAACTTCCAAAGATTGGGAATCGAGAAGACTTGATTTTTTATAAGTAACAGTTATTCATTCCATGTAAGTGCAGTCTGGTTGCTCAAATCAGAATGAAAATTTATTCAGAAAGGTAATTTGCTGCCCGCTTTTAAAAGCCTACTACCAGTGGTTTGCATGTTCACAGAATTACAGAATATTTTGAGTTGGAAGGGACCCACAAGGATTGTAAAGTCCAACTCTTAAGCGAATGGCCCATATGGGGATCAAAACCACAACCTTGCAGTTATTAGCACCATACTGTAAACAAGTGAGCTAATCTCATGTTGACCAAGAAAGTGAAGTGGCATACTTATCTAAGGACTTGTTTGAACAATGCTGGTGGCGTAAAATACACTGAGGTGTCAAAGTAAAAGTAATGTTTTTGGGCTACTAGGATGGCTTACAATGGAAGTGGTTTAATTTAAGGAGAAGTGAGTCATTCTGCAAAATAAATGTATCTAAGTGGGAAGCTGGTGCAGAGAAAGCTTCATAAAACTTTCTTCTGAATAGTATATGTGTCCCAAAACTCTGTAAGTACTGTATGTGATGGATCAGACCGTGGCTGATACTGCACAAGGGATGTATGTCCCATCCCCGCAAGTGTTCAAGGCCAGTTTGGACAGGACTTTGCACAGCCTGGTCCAGCGGAAGATGTCCCTGCCCATGGCAAGGGGAGTTGGAACTAGGTCATCTTTAAGGCCCCTTCCAACCCAAATAATTCTATGATTGTATCAAAAGTATAAAGCATAAGGAGCTCTATGTTAAGGCTGGGACTTAATGTTAAAATGTACTCCTGAGTTGGTTTTACTAAGACCATGCTGTTACATGTAGGCTATGGCATCAATGCTTTCCTTAGGAATTCGTTATAGCTACATTACCTATATCCAGTTGCTTTGGATTTTCAGCACTTCTGAAAATCACATCCTGTGTTTTGAAGTCAGATAGTACTTTAGATGGGAAACAATGACATTTTGGGTAGCCCGTTGTGCCTGAAAACTCAAGCAGTGAGACCTTGTACGTTGGATACGAACAGAAAGCCTGAAGAGGAAACTCTTCTTTCCTGAGCAGCTTACTGCTTTTGTTTGTCCTTTCTACAGTACAGGAGCTGTGAATTACATTTTTGTATCAGTGGCACGCCTGCCTTTTCTTACTGAATTGAATGTTGCAGTACCAGTAGTATTCTGCAGTCTTGTTTATCTGGTAACTTCCAGGCTTGGATTGTCTATCCTATTACAAATAGCTCTATAGGCCAGACTTGTCTGAATAACTGCAGTAATTGTGCTGCAAACAACAGATGACTGGCATTTCACTAGAGGTGCTTCCTCGGGACTTGGTGAATTTGAACTTGCTTTCTCAAGAACTGCTCTTAGAAGTAAGCTTGGAGTACAGCACTCAACATATAATCTAAGTCTATTCTTGTCCAAGAGGACATGCTGCACGAATCTATGTGATTGTATATGCGTTTATTATTGAAAGAGCTTCAGGGGAGACAAATGTTTTCTCTTTTCCAGCATTCCTTTTGGGTGTTTTATGTGGAATGAAGGTTGGCTTTTTTGTATCTGTGGTTTTTATGACAGTATTTTTATAAAGGAAGCATATGCTATCATCCACTTCAGTATGTGCAAGATTCCCACTGGACCTGATTCATACTACTGCTACTGCTGCCTGCTTAGTCATTTGGCTCACTGACATCAGAAGCAGTTTTGCGTGAAAGAAAAAACTGATGGAGTTGTTAGTGGGGATAACTGTTCAAAACAATGGGACTCTTATGTATCCAGAGGCTGCAAATCTTGACTTGGACCCGTCTTTGAACTCTTGCACTGACTGATGTGAAGGGATCCAGTGAGGGAAGCTAATCACCAAGTAGATAAAACTTTCACAGTGCTTTTGGAACTGAAAGGCTGCAGTTGCAATACAGTGTGTGCAAGCTCCCTGTGAGCTGGGAAGGTCATGCATGGGCAACTGGGCTGTTGAACTCTGAGTGATCAGGTTTGTAAGGAGCCTGCAGTGCTGCTAATTCAAGAATCCTGTTGTATGAATCTTAGTGCTTTGAAGAGTTAAATGCATTACTAAGTGCACTGCAGCAAAGGAAAATGCTACCCTACAAACAGGGGATTTCTGTGCTTTAATTGAAGCTGTGAACAATTGCTCTTGAACAATGTGAGGCAGCACATATTGGAGGAGTAATTGCCCTTCAGACATAAACTATACAGTATAAGTGTTGTAAGCTTGCTTCAGAAGACTCTTTGTGTCCCCTTGGTTGCTGCCTTTCTTTTTCCTTCTTGCATACACATAGCTCCCTGGAATGAGGAATAATTAATGTAATTTTTTAGTGAGAGAGCTAGCTGCCCAGAGGTTATGAATTCTCTCATTTTCTCATTACCTGACAGGAATGAGGCAGGAGATGGAGTTCCTGCCTGGATGGGTTCAGGTTACATTCCCCATCTCATTCTATGGTTCTGGCCCTGTAAATGGTTAGGAAAAGGCAGCAATAAGAAATGCGGTCTCAGGCCCTCTATACAGTATGGCAATGATGGTGTGACTCTTTGGGCTCTCTGTGTGTCTGTGTGGCACAGTAGTGCTGTGGTTGGAGTATAGCAGCTCCCAGCTTGCTGTGGGAATGGGGATTTGGATGTTGCTGTCTCCAACCTGAAGAAATGTATACCATGTCCTCAGCCAGCTTGATTTTGGGAAAGAAAAACTGAGTGGGAAACATTGTGTGTTCAAGTGATTTGCTTTATGTTAGCTGGTCCAATCTTGACAAAATCCAGGAGCAGAGACAGATAGGAAGGTGTGTTCATAGCCACATTGTCAGGAAAATAAGCTTTCTTCCAGGAGAGGGCATATTTCCACTAGGTTTGTACCAGTACAGCTGTGTTGGCAGGCAGACTCCAGCCCTCTGACTGAGAAGGACATTCTGTCTTTGACCTTTCAATCATTCAGTGATGAAACCACACCTTTCCTGGCAAACTCTGGCATGGTAAAATAGGTGTGACAAGAAGCATTCCTCTGACTGGTAACTAGCTGTGCCTGCCATTTGGTACTTACCTAGCACGTGGCCTTGCATATTTTTACATGTTGAATTCTGATGTTATGTCAGTGGTAGGGAAGCTGGGCAGGGCAGAAGAGAGTACTGTTGAGTGTGAAAGTTATCTGATGCTGGAGGAGGAATGGGAAGGAGAGAACACTTTCATCTTTCAAATGAGGCGAGGGACCAATGTGTTTTAAAGTCCAGAGATTTGCTGTTAAGTTGAACCAGAGCTTGCTTTCCTGTTATTAAACTTTTTTTTTTGTTATGCATGAAGAAGACATTAAATACTTTTGAATTCTAAAAGTGTCCTCACTGTTCTGGGGAGAATTGGATAGAAGTAAGTTAAGAGTTTGTGGGAGTATCTGTCTTTCAAACAAAAATATGCTTCTGTTGATCCCTGGTTTGCATGACCTAGTGAACTCATTAAGGTTCTCTGCATTGTTCTGCAGAGACTTGATAATAACCTTACACTGTAATTAGCAGTTCTTCAAAGAAATACCAAGCTTCAACTAATGTATTACCATTGATGATTTACTTGGCGAACTGATAGCAAAGGTAGACAAATAACTGCCTTTTTCCCCTCATATGCTACCCATCAGTTACTTAAGCATATTACAGGGAGGTAAATAAATTGGACCTTTCTTTTTTCAGGTGACATGTCTGACAGCTAGCTGTTTTCTTGTTGCCTCTCACGCATTTTCTTTTTTGACAGGAGCAACTCACCTGATAGAGTTGATGTGCTGTCTGTTGTTTAGCCAGAAAGTCAGTGATGCATCATCTCTTGAATTTCTGTTAGTTTTAAATTCTCATTGCTGTATCCTTCCTTTCTTATACTGTTTTTTGGGGGGGTTGTTTTTGTTTGTTTGTGTTTTGTTTGTTTTTTTTTACTGTAAGGGTGAGCCACATTCTCATGGAAGTTGTTAAGGATGCAGTTACATTTAAAATGACATTTAAAAACAAATATACATCATGTCTGTTGCTTAATTGCACAATGATATATAACAATACTTAGTTCATCCACATACACAAATGTGCATTGGCAGTTTTAACAGGAGGTTCTGCAAGCTTAGTCTTCCTCCCTGGTTATGGTACTTGAAGGTAAAGAATACAGCTATATACTTATAAAAACCAGCAGAAAAATCTCTTTTACAATAGCAATGGTTATACTCCTACATCCTTATTCCCTGCCATTGTGCACTACTGAAAATGGATAATTGAAGTTGGAGTCAATGTAAACCACAACAGTCTTTGTGAAAAATGTGAAAAATAGTTTTAACAATTTTGTCAAGTAGCTTTAAGCTGTGCTTAAGGGTAATATCAGGAAATCTCAGACAATCCTCTACAGAATCTACAGAGGGAATAGCAACCATATTGCAGACTTAATGCAGTGCCTTCAGGAGGTTTTCTGGAGGTAGTGTTTGGACTTAATCTACACACAGCATTCATGAAGAGAAGCATCCCTGGGTAATCCCTTATTTGCATTGGGTATTTCCACTCTTACCTGAAGGAGCAATGCCTGAACTTTCTTCTGCATGAAACTGAAACTTTAAAACCATGTTGTTGCCAAGTGTGTCTGGTGTATTTGTCACTGGAGCATGGCAGTATCTCTTGAACAAACATCACTATTGTGACGAGATGATTAATGGATTAGTGCTTTCTAAATGTGTCCACTTGGCTGCACTGTAGATTTATAAATACATCCCTCTCCTGGCTTGTTTCTTAAATTAGTACTTCACCTGAAGTTGACAAACTTTTAATTTCTTGGGATGCTTCCAAAGTTCTGGCATCACATCTTCTGGGAGAACAAGACTTTGGAAAATCATCCTGAATGTAGCATAAGGATCTACAGCTTACAACCTCTGCTGGTTTTTTGTGTTTTCTCTTATATAACTTGTTGAATACAGAAAATGTGAAATTCAGTAGTTTTGTTAGTCTGTCTGTGTGTCATTTTCAGTATAGTTTTTTGGGCAAAGAGCGTCGTTTTGGAGTTCTGGAGTTAGGGTAGGGGATATATGAGCTGTGTGCAACCACAGGGACTGGCATCCCATCCTGCTAGGGTTCACTTCCCTGTCATGCTGCCTATGGCCCGGGGGAAATGCCTAAAGGGGGCAGTAGTCAGGAGGGAGACTCCTATCCACCCAAAACAGTTGCAGAGGAGGGCTCTGCATCATGATCCCTGCTCCTCGGTGGGGCCAGCTGCTCCAGTATCCACCCTGGCAGGGCATTGGACTTACAGGGACAAGCGTGGCAAAGCCAGTGGGATTTGTGCAATGTGGGGACATTAAGGATGGGTGTAAGGAGATGAAGAAACCTGGTCTAGTGGAAGGCATCCCAAGCCGTGGCAGAGGGGTTGGAACTAGATTGTCTTTAAGGTCCCCTCCAGCCCAAATTGTTCTGTGATTCTATGTGGTTGATCTCCAGTAGACTCATAATGCTGTGACCTCTTCTGAGGTACAGGAAAATTAAAACAAGAGCAATGCACTGTCACAGATGTCTAGTATAATCTCTACCAATGTGTTCCCAAGCAAAGATCTGGACTCCACCTAATTTGAAAGCTGTTTTAACAGTTGCTAGTAGTTCTACTTGTTTCATATCTCTAACATTGAATATCATAAATTGGGAATTACATTTCAGTAGAAATTACATGTTACATATCTTTCTTAGGATAGCAGAGCATAGCTATCGATTTATGGATTACTTAAATGAAATATTCTCTATTATTATTACATATTGCTCTATCAAACACAGTATTAGCTTTAAAGATCATGCAGAGAGGAACAGTGTTTGGTAATGCATAGCATTAGCAAACAGCATTACTGGGCAGTCTGACCACCCGGCTTATAACAAAGACTTTGGCTTTCACATCAGTGAGATCTTTGTATTGCTGCCAGCATGCTTTCCACAACACTGCTTCATGGTTGTGTAAAACTTGTGAGAGCAGAAGACTTATAGAAATAACAGGCTACACCATTATGCAACAAGATTATACACTGCTTATCATAGTTGAAGTGCTAAGTACTGGCTGAGTCATCAAAGAGATTGAGATTGATGTGTGTGTGAGTGGATGGCTGCATATTTAACTTCTTCCTTGTGTTCCTTAGTGTAATAGTGTCTTAGTTGCTGAGCCTGAGTACTTTCACTTACTCTTGCTGTGATTAGCTACTGCCAATTTTGACTGAGCACCAGTCACAATAAGGAGTAGAAACTCTCTAACCTTGTTTTTTCTTACCTGATATATATCTGCCAAATTCCTTAAAAGAAGCTTTATCCTTCTTACTTGGTGCTTTCTGTTTCGAGATTACCTGGATTAATACCTCTGAATTGTGCTTGATCATGACTGGAGAGTGATGGTTTTAACAAATCTTTTAATTCAAAACAGTTTCTTTTATAAAATTAAGTAGCTTCTTCTCTGTTATATAGATGTCTAGCACTTTCCTCCTTTTTCTTGTGCCTATCGATGTTTACTTCAAATACATCTTAGTTATTGCAGTGGAATCAAAGACATTACAACATGTAATGTTTTTACATAGGCAAAACAGTGTCTTGACTTAAAGCCAATAATAAAATAATTGATGACTTAAACTACAAGAACTTAAACCAGTAATTTCTCTGAAACACTTTCTTCTGTCTGGAAAATCAGGAATCTGCTTTACAAAATAGTCTGGAGCATTAAGGAAACTTACAGGTGAGGTAATCGAAACACTATAGTGCTACCCTGAGAACAACTAAAGACTATGACAATTTTATCTTTAGGAAAGAACCCTACAGTTCTTATTATCAGTGAGCATTAACACCTCTTACAGTAGACAACACTAAGGTATTGGTATTACAGAAAATAAGAGCTTGCTATTTCCTGAACAACTTAAAAATAGATATCATAGTAAGTATATTTCATTATGTGCTCTACAAGTACTTCAGTTTAGCTGCACAAGAGACTTTTGGGGGCATTTGTTTTCTTGTTTAGCTGCTAAGACTTCGTTAGGATTTTTTTTTACTGACAGTCAGTCAGTAACATCATTTGAAACTGATAAGTGGTACTGAGCAATCAATAAGCTTGCTTTCAGGGCTGACTGACGTGCTGGTTATTACTGTAGTCATGTCTGGCAACCACAGCTGCTGTTGTCTGTAACACCAGTTTCACATTTTATTTTGTAAGGCTGCTGTAAGCCCCAGATGAGGTCACATGACTATAAACAGCAATGAGTGAGAAGAGATAAAGTTGTAGGATCCTAATTTTTACACTTTAAGGAAATAAGGGAATCTGTAAATCTGCTACAAAAATGTGGAATGAGAGCTGAGAAGAAAGAAAAAGCAGCAGTGATCTGAAAACAGTGACAAGTGTCTAAGGAGCTGTGCTTCAGGGTTAGGGGGTTTGCTGACTTTTAGACCTCTGCCTATTAGGTCATTAATTCCTGGCTTCAACCTTTGATCTTTCTGCAATTCTGGAAGCTCTCTTCATGTTTTTCCAACACAAGGCCAAAGTTGTGTGATTACAATGAGGCCATTGTATTAAACATCCCACATAGGGATACAGAACAGAAGACTCAGAGAAGTGGCTTATGTTGGAAGAATGCAACAATCCACATTGTAAAATGTATATTAATCTCAAACAGCCTTTATTAAGGCTGAATAAGGCATGATTATTTTTGTTTAAATAGAGCTTAGGAAGTTGCACCTCAAGACAAGTTAGAGGATGGATAATCTAAGCTCCACTGTGACGCATTAGGCAGAGAGAAAGGGGCTGTTCGTCAAACCAGGACTGCTGGAGAGCAAAGCTCTTGGAAGACAATGAGGAGCAAGCAACATGAGACTACGAAAACATCACTAGCATTAAAAGATTATTTTCACTATAGCTAACCATGCCTTGCTGACTGTTTACATGTAAGTGGTTTACTTACTCTCTATGAATTTAAAGTACGAATTATACCAACGGTATTTTTGTTTAATGAGGTAAATTAGATTTAAGACCTATGAAAAGCTGTAGAAATTTTGGCATAATATAGCAAGATAAAAAACCCCCTGAAATAATTAATCTGACATTATTTCTTTTGTCTGTTAATAAAATACCACATCCCTGATCATATTAGAATATTATTTACAAATCAGGATTTTAAATACCAGAGAGTGAAGCTAACACTTTGTGAAGTATATTATCCACAAGATATTCATATTAAATCCCCAAAATCTTTACACAGTTGATTATGTACACAGAACTATGTTATGTGTATTGAAACTTTGACAACTTTGCTGTAACTCTCAATAATGTTATATCTCAAAAACCACCAGAATTGATAAATTATGCACCGCAGATTAATTAGAGACTTGGCTAACTTGAAATTACACATCCCAGGGAGCTGTGTGTCCTCTGAGGCAGGGCAGAAGATGCTGGATGTATGTATTTCTTAAGAAGGGTTCCCCTGTTTGATTTTTAGGAAACATTTTCTTTCTCCCTTGGTATTTAGGTGAGTTATGTGGTAGTGTCTTTAGTGGTTTCTGGAATTGCCATGCATGACTACCTTCCCTGTTGATTTTTATGGGCCAGATTCTTGGCCATTGTAAGGTGTCATTGACCATTCAGGAGCATCATTGCAGATTTGGGAGTACAATGTAGAAATTGTAAACACCATGGCCTCCCCAGTGTCTTTCAAGTTGTTCTGGTTTGTGGAGTAGGGTCAACCAAAGAGCTCTAACCTGCTTTCTGAGGCTGTGAAAGAAAAGAACTTGGAAATACCTGGAACTGCCTGATTACCCAAGGCTACTCTCTTACATATTTGCTAACATATTTGCTAATATTTTGCTCCTTCTATGGAAATGCTTTATTTTTCCTAGCTTTCCTTTTGTTCTACTCTACCACCACTGACAATCTGAACTATGGGTCTAGTAAGCTAATGGTTCCCAGGGCCCAGCTTTTGGACTATTTACCAGCTCTGACTGAAGCACAGACATCTTGTTGATAGTGCAGCACCTCTTCCTCATCCTCCTCGTCTGTATCTAGTTTAGATGTGCTGACCGTCTGTTCCCCTCCTCCATGTTGCTCAGAGAGCCTGCCCAGGAGCAGTGGGTGAGGCACTGAGTCATGGAAACAGGAACTGTATATGCCACACTGGCAGGGTCTTAGGGCACATTGGGGCTGACTCCAAGACAGATTCATTCAAGCTCACTCTTGCCTCTCAGGCTTAACCACTGGCAGGCTCTGTCTTGTCCCACATACCAACACCTGGACTCACATGGGGTTACAGAGGAGAGTCCCAGGATGTCTGTGCTGTAAACAAAGATGTAACTGTGGAGCCAAATACCGAAATCTTTTTAAGGTCTCGTAGCCTGGAAGATCTGTGTCATGAAATCTGTTTCAGCTAGTTCAGTCTGGTGACTTTGCATCTTTTTATTTTCCATTTTTTTAAGGATAAAAACCAAAGGGAACCATTAGATTATCTTTCTTGGTCACTCTCTGAAAATTAGCCAAGCTACTAACTTACTTAGCAAACAAAACTGACAAATGTATAATAAGCTGTAATTAGAAAGAATCCTCGGACTAGTGTAGGCATTAATAGCAATAGGAAAGTTAGGAAGTCACACTGTAATCAGAGGATGGTGTCTAAAATGTTACCATTAAAAAAAAAATTGAAAGACCTTCTTGTTTTCTTTGATACCACTACCAAATATTTTTCTATTTGGAAATTATATGCTTTTCCGTTATTAAAAAAGGAGCATGGCAGCATACCTAGGCTTCCTGTTAAGGTGTGATATCTTCCTACACAGTCAGTAGGCAGAGTGTCTTTACCAGGAAATGACTGAAAATCTTCCTGGAATATGACAGATGACCTGTCCAGAGCCAGCTGTCACTGACAGTCCTGGTAGAGATAGATCTCTAATAAGAATCCAGTAGTTTGGGATATATTTTAATTAGTGGCAGCCCTTCTTTTGGGTTCAAAGAGCTGGATCAGTAACTTACTACTACCAGTTGGAATACTTAATTTATATCTTGTATCTTGCTGTGTTCAGTCTGAAGAGTGAAACTATTCATTTCATGTTGTTTTTCTTATTTAAGTATTATCACTTAAGCAGTACTTCACAGTGTCTGACAACATGGCTTTAAAAAGTTAAGGTTCTTTAATAAATTTAGGAACCCACAGCCCTGTGAATTTGGCTTGCTTTTCTGAAGTGTTGCTGTGCAACTATGCATGCTTATCCTTGGCTACACTGGGTTTGATCTGTGTGAGTTTGCAGAAATGAATAGCCAGCCCAGTGGGATCAAACTTCTTGTGGAAATTGGCTGCTCTGTTGCAGGGACTGCCAGTTTTATTCAGGAACAGAGGAGGCCCATGGAGCTGAGTATGGTGAAGATTTGATCTATTTGCTGGTTGGGAATGGTTTTGCATGTGCACATTGTTAGAAGTTTGTCACGGTATAGAGAGCCCTCAGTAGAGCTCAGTATGTAAAAACTGCAGTCAGCATGTCTTGCCTGTGCCATTCAGAACAGGTAAAGCAAGGTGGACCCTGGAAACCAAGAGTGGGCAGGGTGTTCCCTTTGCAGGAAGAAGCATGCATGCCTGTTGCTCTTAAAACCCAGTAACTTGTGTTACTGAGCACAGTTAGTCTGCTGTGTGGGTGGGGAGCTGGAGTGCTGGAGACACTGGAGGTAGTGTTTCTCTTCCTTTTTAATTTTCCATTGCTTAGCGGTGCAAAGGCACTTCCCTATATCCTGGAGCTGGCTGTGATCCTGTTGTAACCCTGTTTGTGCTATAAAGGGCAAATCTGCTCAAGCAACTGTAAAGTCATCCTGATTGTTTGAATCAGTAACAAACTAGTGCTGAAGGATTCCTGTGCAGGGTAGGGTGAGGGAGGGAAAGGCAGGTGGGCCCAGGACATGGCCCAGGTGCTCAGCTTGGACTGTCTGTAGTGACCACTAACCCTCCCAGCATCACTTCTCCTTACTCTCACACTGCTGCTCACCCTCAATTAGCCCATCTGCTACTCTAACCTTGTATGGCTCATTGCCACCTCATGTCATGCTTCTTGTATACTTGAGTACAAGACCCAGGGACACTTGAGGTCTCTCATGGGTTGGCTGCAGTCTCATTTCACCTCTGAACTCTCCCCAGAACCCGTGGTTGGGCCTCTGGTGATACCAGAGGCTGTGCTACTGGCTCCAGGGCATACTGAGAAAGATTTAATAAATCCCTAAAGGAAGTTAAATGATGTGAGGTCAAGTTTGTCCTTGCATTCTAACACCTCAGGTTCACATTAGCCTGGCAGTGGCTGACACTGTCTGAGTGAGGTGGTCCTGCTGCTAGGGTTGCTTTTCCCCATGCTGGACTGGCCCCTTCATGTGCTGGCGTAAATGTACTTGTGCTAAACTGTGCATACAGTAGAGTGGCTTAATAGTGAAGTGACACCCTTGATGCTCTTCAGTAGTGCATTTTTCTGTGCTGTTGGCACACACAGTTACGTAAACCTTAAGGTGTGTCCAAGAAGCAAAGTGAGACAGTTGTGTGGCCTGAGGCATAGGACTTAGGTTTGAGAAATGTGTTGCAACATTTTTGAGGGGGATGGAAGGGAAAAAAGGAGAATTGGCCTTTCCCCCCCCCTCCACTGCTTTCCCTGTGACTTGGAAATACAGTTTTGAGCTGTAAGGGTTGATTTGAAGATTTCCACACTAGGCTCTTTGATCCCACTCTTTATGCACTTTGTGTCTCTGGAGTGACAGAACTGAAGATGGATTTTTCTTTTGGTAGGGCAAGTGTAAACTCTCTCTAAACAGGAAAGACATTTTAATACTCAGAAACATTTTTCTGTAACTGAAATGCTGCATCTCTTGCATCTCTGGTATTTGTACCCTTTCCTGGGTTACTTTCAGGGGTGTGCAGGAGAGAAGTATTTAACAGCAGAGGAGAATGTCATGGACTCAGGAAGGTCTGAAAACAAAACAAGCTATGTAAAAATTCAAATGATCTCATTCTCTTCCCTGTTTTTTGTTCTTTTTACAAGATGATGACAGACATTGACTTGCTGGACTTCTGTTTCAGCTGCATGTAATATATTCCAGAGCAGCAGAAGACACAAAAGCCATTATATTGAAAGTGTAAGTTAACTTGTACTCAGGACTGTTGCCAGATCAGAGAACAGTGTGTGAAGCATACAAATGACAGAGCTGAGTATGTGGCAATGATAATCAGGCCAGAGAGGGGCTGCCACCTTTTTGCTCCAGTGATACAAGAATTGGCAAGGAGAGAAAGAGCAGAGTCTTGGAGCTATTCATGAAGAGGAGAGAAAAAGGCATTAAATTAGCATTTAGTGTTTCTAGCTGCCAAAATGTCTCACTTAGGCTGCGTGTGACTGCAGGTCTCTGTATTCCTAGCAGCATGTTTCTGGAGCCCGAGGAGTCTGGGGAGGAGCTGGGAAGCACCCACCGTGGTGCACTCCCAAACTGCAGTAGAGTGTGGAGGCAGGAGTTGGCTGCCAAGTGGTAGCTTCTGCTGGATGGTTTAAGCAATGGAAATCTGTGGAAATCTACCTGGGATGTGTATGGAGCTAAACTGAGTGACAGAGTTCTAGTTGAAACTTCAGCTTCCAGCTCTGTGCCAAGATTAAAGGAAAGACAAGATGTGCAGGTTGGATGTGCGTAAGTGTAGGAAGGAAAATTGCTCTTCAGCTTGAGCAATGTCTTCCTCTTACCCCAGACAGAACAACCTGAAAGCACTACCTCCAGATGTGTGGGACCAGCAGGCAGCTGAATGAGGCTAAATTGCCTTGTCTAGAGTTTGAGAGTTTTTATCCACACTTTTGACATTGGACTGGATTATAAACTAGGAAACAGAAGCAGCTGAGTTATGTGAAACACAGCAGTGTGAGATCTGCAGCTAAAACAGGGTTCAGATAACTACTGTGTTGTCTATGAATGACTGGCAGATGCAATCCATGTATTCTTAGGGAGGCTTTGTATCCTGACACCTAGGAGTCAGGGACTGTGGTTGCATTGTGCAGGACAGACACAAGGAAGCGCGGGCCATCAGTACATAGCTTATTGATGAATACAGTTACTTTAAGAGATTTGCAAAGCTGTATTGCCCATTTTTTTTCTTTTTTGCAATATTTTATCAGAGGTAGCCAGGTGTATTTATTCTGTTTGCCAAAGCTGCTTGGTGGAGTCTTTTTTTGATGCAGGCTAATCTTATTTAGAATCTGTGTCAATGAATGTGTGTATCAATAAGCTGCCCTTAAGACATTGGAGTGTATATTAGCAGATTATTATCCTTCGAGTTGTTATATGGATTTTTAGATATGCTTTAATCTCTTGCTGCCTCTTCTCTGGAAGACTGATTTTTAAGTAGCAAAGCTGATTAAAGCTTTTTAAGTTTTGGGTTTTGTTCTTTTCTATTCTATTTTATTTTTATTTAAAAGGAAAGGACTACATATACTTTTATCTCTTAACAATTGTTCACCTCAGCTGTGAGTAAATGTTTACTCTCATAATTTAAAATATAGCCATTGTGGTAGTGTCTTGTTCCACAGTGTTCAGCTGTGACTCTGGTGCTAATTTATTCAGTTAATCATTAAAAGAACAGTATTGCTTACCAGTAACAAAGCAGAGTTTGAGACTGAAATAAAACTGCTGCAGAGGCTTAAGGTGGAAACTGATGTAGGAATAATAGCAATGGAACACCAGCTGGGTAAGATTTGGCTTTTATGTCTGTTTACTTTTGGATATAGAGGGAGAAAGTAACTTGGAAAGAGGAAGAAAAGTACTTCCTAACTCTCTACATGGTATATGAACTTGGTCCAACTCCTTTACTCTGATATCTAACGTTTAATGTAATGCATTCTTATTTACCTGTACTTGCTTAAAAATGAAAGTGTTTCTAACACAAGCACATTGTTCTGACCTTCAGTGTTAACATTAATTGTATTTTCCAATATCCACACTCTGAATCATAACTGAAAGACCTTTGATTTATGATAATTTAAAGCACCTCTCTAGGTTTTGTGGATTTTGTTTGGTTCTTTTATCTTTCAATAACTAAAAGGTCAATAATAGCTGCATTTAGTAGTGATAGCATAGGATTTATCCTGCTGAACAACAGTGAATACTGGGAGAAACCTGCGTGGTATAAGTATGGTTTCTATGGCTGAGGCCATCTGGTTAGATGAACTGTGATTGTCCATTTTGCAGCTGAGTTAGGCAAGTATCTAATATGGTCTGAAAAAAAGCCACTTCCCTTTTCTTTGCCTTAAATCTCCAAAAGCTAAATTGGTGGATGCTACCTTTTTCTGGTGCTTGACCATTTGTCTGTTTAGACTGAGAATGGTCCAGTCTGCTATCAGTTGCAATATCACCATGTTCTCCAGTACAATTGAGAGTATTTAGCTTAATGGAGGGAATCAGAAACCATTTTGTTATGGACACTAAGTCATTCAGAAGCAGCCTACACAATGCAATAGACAGACTTTTGCAGACACCTGATGTGATTGAATCTAAAAGATGCATTAGAGGGGATGACAGAAGGAGACTGTTGGGGACCAGCCTGGAGGAACTATCAAACCCTCTTTTATCCTGGGCAGATCAACTTTTGTTCCTCACCTTCTATTTTTAATGCAGTTTCCATGATTCAGCAAGTTTGGGATTGAGAAAAGCGCCAGACTGATGTCTGCAGGTAGCCCTGTCTTCTATATCCCTTCACTTGTGTCTGCTATCTGTGTGACCCTGCTTGAAGAAAGCAGCAGCTGACTTGCTGAGCAGCTTGTTACTGTCAGTAAGCTGCGTGAGGCATCTGGTGGCTGGTGCCCGCTCTCTGAAAGTTGGGTTGCAGAACACTTGACTTGCTACAAGCTGCACCTTGCACCTTCGCAATTTAGATGAGGAAGCACATCCTTAATTAACCTGTGAGGCTCTTATCACCTGCTAGTTGCCCCTTCCACTCTGGAAAGGAGAAAGTCTTTTGGCCAGCTCTACAGAGAGACAACTGCTATCTCCTGGCATGGTAAGCCCAAGTGAAAATGTCTTGAAGGAGAAGCAGGCACACCGTAAAGAAATCTGATGCCCTTGGCATAAGATGATCTGTAATTAGTATGTAGTTTTAAAAATAATTCTACAAGGAGAGTAACAATACTATTATGAACTAGTTGCAGCATTTCTGCCAAACAGCTTTTCAGCAGCAAAATAAGTTTGAGAAATCCTCTCTTTAAACCGCTTTTTCTTCTGATTTACATCTCAGCCACAGTCAAACTTCTCTGTGGTTTTTATTAAGTTTCTGAGTCAGACTTCTTCTTTCTCTTTTTAGATAACAGCCTTCCCTCTGAGAATAGCAGTCCTATTGTACCTGCCAGTTCCTCTCTTCTTCATGAACTCTTGTTACTCTACATTGCATAGCTCTGCTGCCCTGCAGTGGGGGTCCAGGTGCATCTACAGCCTGTGAAGCACTAGTCTTTTGTCACACCTGTCTAAACACAGCTGATTCCTACCTGCTGTGGTAACTCCTCCAAATCCTGGATCACCTTTGAGTAGTTACTGAGGAGACTGTTTGGGATACCCCCGAGCTGACTTCCGTGTTTTAGAGGGGAAAACAATCTAGAGGGATTAAAATGTCATTTGTGGGTCTCAGCTACTGCTCTGCAACACTGTGAGTAAGAGCTATGCTTTTCCTTTATGCTTTTACCTTTAGCATGTTCAGGAAGTCTCCAAGCACAACCTCTGCACTTTGGCTTTTGTCTCTGTGCCAGGACTCCATCTTGTCCCATAGTCAGGCACTTAGGCTAGGAAAGCAGTGCAAGATGAGAATTTGCTATGCTGGGTGAATGCAGTAGAAATTTTGGATAGCAGGAGTGTGTCCTAGAATGAAATGAGAGCTTGTTTTTTTACTGAAGATAATGTTTTGTTTGTTGTATTTATGTAATCTGAACTTGGAGAATTGGAAGTATTTCTTTCAGTTCCCGGCTGGTTAGTGTTGCCAAAATATTTTAGTGGGACAACTATATGACAGTGTGGACCTTAGGAGAGGATAACATATGAAAATGTGGAGTCCTTTCTGTGGATGTGAGCATTATGAAACTTGGTAGTACTTGATATAAGGCTTTAAGTTTTGCATTTTAATGGTATGGTATAGCATATTGATATCTATTTCTTTTACCTTAATGTAGCCAAGAAGTGATGCTGTTATATTTAAATGAATCCAATAGAAACAGAAAGTGTTCTAGTATGCCTTTTGGAACTAATGGAAAGTGTCCATGGCACTTCTTTGCTGAGACTGTGGTCTCATTTGAGCAAAGGCTTGGGTCACTGAGCACAGTTAGGTTCATTAGCTAACCAGACATCTTGTAGAGAACTGCTTTTGTTTTTAGTGAGAAGTGTCATATTATCAGCACTATTTTGATGTGGAGGAGTCAGAATTGCTGAGCTTGTTTGACATTTTCCGTTGGTTCTCTTTTCTTTATTTTTGGCTTTTTTTAAAAAATAAAAATGTAATAGTGACTGCATGCTGAAAGTACTTCCTTTGCTCATGGTATAAGAACACTTTTCCTGTGCTGTGTATGCATTTGGAATATGATCTAGAGCCCTGGAGTGATTCATGATGCCTTTGTAATGGGCACCTGACTCATGTGTATCATGATGAATCAGCTTCCTAGGCATGGTGGATGCTGTTCTGTGAAACAAATGTTCTTTGGACATGACACACCGTGCAAGGAAGTCTGTCTTTTTGTGTTCATCCCATCAATTACTCAGACTGTAAATCCATGTCTAAATTGTATTACTCTTTATGTAAATTAACATTTCAGAGAAACAGTATTTTGCCATTGGTTCAACTTCTCATATGAATAGAAATTCCTGGGCTGCTTTTACAGAGCCTCAGGGTGGTTTTTTCTTTCCCGTGTGACACTGGTTACTTGTAGCTGCCTCAGTGGTAGCTTTGTCCTCACATCAGAATGGCTCTGCAAAGAACAGATTTACAAGTGGGAAAGTGTTGCAGTATGAGAGTTTTTAAAGCTTCACATTCAGCTTGAATATAGTGGGATGAAGTGGAAATGAAACAGGAAAGTTCAGCTTAGGCAAAACAACACGTATTCTGGAGGGTTTCTTAGGACTAAGCTGAATTGACTCTTAAAATATTTTAGTTAACACTTTATTAGCCTTGGTGTGTTTGGAGGACTGAGAATGGTTCGTTTTCTCTCACCACTGGCCCAAGAGAATTTGTGTTTGCCTTCAGCTTTGTGCTGCACATTGTCATACTGTCATTATTATAAGAATGAAATACGTGACAAAAGGCACTTATGAAAAATGTAGATCACCTTTCATGAAATGTGGACTAGGCACAATTTTCTGTTTGCAGATATACTTCTTGAAACAGATAGTGATTATCATAGGACATGATTTCTTAACAATGAAGCATCTTAAGTACCATAAATAAAAATTAAAATTACATTATTTTTTAAAAAGTAAAGTCGAGCATACCTGTATTTCTGGTCAAGAACAAGCAAACCTTTTAGCTCTGAAAAGAATTTTGTCGATGCTTTGTTCTTTACAACAAATATTATACAGGCATATGTTAATTAATGTTCATTATGTCATCTGCTTTGATTTTGGGTGTATGTTTTTGGTCATGAAGCATGAGAACTTCAGAGTGTGCAAAATGTAGGAGTACTCTATGTAGTGTATATACTTAATGTTAATAGAGATGATTGTATTCCTTGAAATTAAGGTTGTCTCGCATTTCTCTGTAAATAATCACTTTTAAGAAGCTTATAACTTGATCAAATTTTAATATTTTGGACTGATGTTTGATCTGTGTCTGAGGGTGAAAATTTATATCCATAAATTTTAGGGAAATTATGACTTGTATTGGTTTTGTATAATGACATTTAATTTTTTTTTAAGAGTTAGGAATTCACACCTGAAGAAGTTATGTTAAAAGAGCATATGTTAAATGCAAAGTGAAACATGTTTGGGAAATACCAGATGTAAATTTTCCTTTGTAACTTGGATTCAGTAGTTTACATGGACAGAGGCATCACCTATATTCTTAGAGGAGAAAAATAAATTCTGAATGCTCAAATGCCAAATAAAGAAGTGTTTCAGAGAAATGCTTCAATAATGTAATTAGAGACATAGCCTAATGAGTATGCAAAGAGAGTCATCTGAGATTGCATGAGTAACTTTTCTGTGGGTGTGTCTGCAGTTTAATCAACTTGATAAGTCAGTTTATTAGACATAATGAACCTAAACGGACATAAGTGATTATTCTCTGGTTCAACTTTTGGGGGGTAGAAATATGGATAAGAAACACTTTTCACTGTCACTTTGTACTATGCAATACAGTTAGTTCTTGTTGGTATATAAACCTGAAACAATTGCTTGAATGTAGTGAAGTATTTTCTATTTCTCATTTTGTTGTAATGCATACTGAAGCTTTTTAATGTTATATTAATATGTAATTACCTGTAAGGTGTACTGTACTGGATTTCATCTTATACTTCCATAATGAAAGTAGATTTTGTATGCTCCACTGCTGTTATACTTGCAACAAAGGATGAAAATGTTTGATTCATAGTTAAGACTGCATTTACATTGAAGTATAACCTGGAATATTGTGTTGACTAAGAAATGGGAAAGAATTAGTGGTTTATGTGCATTTATCAGGTGTGTAATAACTTTGAATTCTTAAACATCATGATATGCTTTATATACTATGAATATGGCATAAAGTGCTGCCTTACACCTACCAAAGACCTCAACTCAGATACTGTGTTTGTAGCTAGGTACTATTACTACAGCAGTAGTTCAGAAAGTGCTACATCTCTGAGACTTCTCATCAGCCCCCAGTTTGGAGGCACTTAGTGGTAGAGGAGGCTGCTGCAGTGGGAGTGGGTCTGCATGCAGCAGTCTGGTTGGGGTACGTGCCTGAGCCTCGAGCAATGGGAGCAGGAGTGGTACCTGTGTCACTGCTTCTGCCTTTTTTCCTTTCCTGAGCCTGCAATTTTATACAGGAGAACAGAAATGTGAGAATGTTCAAGCTTTTGATGAGCTTGTAGGTTCTAAGTCTGTGAATTTTGTTGATATTTGCCTATAAGATTGTTTAATTAGGAATAAGTTAAAAAGTATTGCTAGCAATCCTCTGTAATTGCACCTGCTCAGATGGAAGAAACTTCCCATAAACAAGATCAGACTCCCATCAAGAAAACAATATTCAGCAAAATTTCATGCATGAAATAAGTGGGATCAGTTTCTGTGGCTGCCAGAATCAGAAGTTCCTTAAACAGAATTTAAATTACAGAATCATAGAATGGTTTGGGTTGGAAAAGACTTTAAAGATCCTCTAGTTTCAACCCCCCTTGCCGTGGACAGGGTCACCTTTCACTAGACCAAAGCCCCATTCCACCTGGCCTTGAACACTTCCTGGGATGGGACAGCCACAGCTTCTTTGGGCAACCTGTTCCGGTTCCTCACCACTCTCATAGTAAAGAATTTATTCCTAATATCTAATCTAAACCTAGTTTATTTCAAGTTTAAAGCCATTACCCCTTGTCCTGTCACTACATGCCCTTGTTCAAAGTCCCTCTCCAGCTTTGTTCTAGGCTCTTTAAGTGCTGGAAGTGTGCTATGATATCTCCTTGGAGTCTTCTCTTTGCAGGCTGAACAGCCTTACTTTCTCAGCCTGTCTTCATAGGAGGAGTGCTCCTGCCCTGTCATCATCTTTGTGGACTCTCTCCAGCAGAATCACAGAGTCACAGAAGATCCACATCCTCCTTTATGCTGGGGCCCCCAAAGCTGAATGCAGATTTTAAGTTCATGTTCTGTGAGTGGATTAAGACGGGGAGTCAGATCCACATTTTTCAATAGCTAAAATGTATCTCTAGCATGTCACTTCTGTTAATGTAAGAACATAACTGAGGAGAATATTGGAGGGGGATGGAATAACTGTTTTAAGCCACTTTTATGGTTTTCCTCCAGCAACTCCTGATACAGTGAAATGCAGGAGGGAGATCCACATGAGGTGATTCACCTTGCTTATGGGCAACTTACTGCTCTACTTGAAACAGGAGTGATAGGAGTTGTGTATACATCATGTTAATACCATCCATAGGGCATGCAATTCTCTCTTCAAATCTTGCAGCTAATTCAGGAAAACTTTCAGTATTGACAGATGGTGGAGACAGTACAGCACTAATAGACTTGCAGGCATCCAGGATTTCTGTGCCACCCTTATATCTGGACAGATGGCTTACAGGTCTCTGACAGTATGGGCTGTTGGTTGTTATAGTGCTGCTGAACTGTTATCAGTCCTCTTCTGATCATTGCTAGTGAATGTGTTGAACCTCTTGAAACAGCCCCATGAAAATGTCTTTTCATATTTGAAAGTTTTGGGTACAGTGCATATTGCTGTCTGTCCATTTGCAGCATGGTAGCACAATCAGAGTTTGGTTTTGTATCCTCTCTCAGTTATTCTGAACACAAGCTATATATGTGCCCTCAGACTAGCATTTGAGGCTCGTCAACTTTATGGCTTAGTTGCTTGAGGAGAAACAAGGAAAAGAAATACTGACTTCATAAAAAGCAGCAGCGTTTGGTTCCAGTAGCTGGGGAAGATAGGGTTGGTTTCCATAACACATAGCAGCTTATACCATGCAGCTGTAGCCAGTTGTCAGAAATGGATTTTGCAGTCATGGACCATTTCTTCCTACAATTGCAAGACCAAATAGCATCCTGTGAGTGTGCTTAGGATGTAGTGTGTTACTGGCAAGGGCAAATGCAAGTTCTTATCTTATAGCTAGTGTGTAGTACTGATGGTGTTATAAATGCTTTACGAATTAGAGATGCTTTTTGTGGGTTTAGAAGAACTTAAAAATAAGCCCAAAAGCTTTTCTTTTTCTCCCCAGCAAATGTAAACTTGCACTTTACCTGCAGTGGAGTCTGAAATCCAACGTCCTATTGTATTGTGTTTCCCTATAGACAAACAACTTCCTTATCGGTCTTGATAAGAGTTAAATAACCTCCTGCATTCAAAAGGCAATGTTCACAACTGGCTTCTATTTCAAAGCCAAGATCTTATTTCCTATGAAGACTATCATGCTGCGTCAGCTGAAATTATTATTGGAAGACACAGCAGTAATCTGCTTCCACTGGAGATTAAATGTTCCAGTGTGAAATTTTATTTTATGTTCCAAAAATGTCAGCTGCATAGCAGGCATTGTAACTTGCTGGAGGAGTTTTGAATTTAACAGCTGATACATTTTTGAGAGTCATATACATCTTTAAAGTTGATAAAATTCTAATGGCTTACTGAAATAATAACCCTTTTTTTTTTTTTGGCCTGGATTTTGTGCAGACATCACAGCTGCTGTGATAGTCATTACACAGGGAGTAATGAATGCTGTGCAGCAGAAGTGGGCCTTGCCCAGATGGTGGCACAGAAAACTGAACTCCTCCCATGCAAGCACTGACCGCACCTGGCATGCTCTGCCTTTCCCAAAAGGATCTCTACAGGTTGTCAAGGCTTAAGTCATTCCAATTTATGAGTTTAGGACATAGATTTGTTGGCTCGTATTTTCTCTGGGTCTTCCTGCTGTGCCTGGTAACATTTTTGCCTCACGAGTGTGAGGACTGTATATGTAACATATATAGAGCATGGTTTAGGGTACTGGCACTGGGTTTAGGGTAGTGACAAGCTGAATATGGTTTTATGATTTTGCCTAAAAGAAACTGTGAAATTTTATTACAGAAAACAATCTACAGCTGGAAGGATGTACTCTGTTTCTGCAATAGGTTGTGGAGGGAGAGTTGTACAAAACTTGTGTAAACCAGTAAAATTATTTTGGTGATTTTGAGTTGTATTGTGAAGAATTATCTTGCTAATCCAATCCACATGAGCCTGTCTCTGTGCATAGTGAACGATAGAGGGGAGTTGGGCTGAGTGGTGCTATGGTGGTTTTTGGCTGGAAATTTTTGGGGCAGGAGATCTGCTGATGCAACTATGGGCAGCATGAGTATTTCACTTTCAGTTTTATCAGTTACAAATGCAAATGCTGTAATACCTCCTGGACTTTTTTTTCCCTCTGTGCCTTCAAAATAACAGTTGCCAGGACTGCTTCCCTGTTTTACTCTATTTTACGTTTTCCAAGACTATGGCAGAGTTGCTCTAATTTAGCAGCAGAAGCAGAAAATCCATATGGATTGGTTAATAGATGATGTCTGAATGTGCTGTTGTATCATTATGACTTTCTGATAATTGAAATGGTGAACTATCTTTTGAAGGTTGGGTAGCCCATTTTAGCTGAGAGCACACCGGCCTGATATGGTTCTTGGAAAATGTTATTTATTTATTGGACTTTATGTGGAACTGGTTTGGTAGTTGTTTTTTGGTTTTGTGTTTTTTTTGTTTTTTTTTTTTCCTGTGGCCACAACTTTTTGCAAGCACAGAGAATCCTGCTAGGACAGGCCTTGGTAGCCATTTTAGGGCAACATTTTCTGTTCATGGCAATTTCTAACTACTTCAGCAAAAGCAACAGGGTTGGACCTGAGTCAGAAAGCATCAGTAGCAGGTTTACGGCTGTGCTTCAAGCAGGTTTGGGAGTATGAGCCTAGGAAAACTCATCTTGTCTGGGCCAACAGTATCTGTAACTCAAAGGCAGACAGTTGAATGAAGAGGCACTGCCTCTTCCCTGCACCTCCCCTCTTCTTCTCAGTAGCTTTCCCTCCTCCAACTTTTTCGGCCCAGGATGATTTCCTGAGATTAATGTTTTCTGTCTAACAACATGAGGCAGGCTCCCTTCCAAGCATGTATTTGCTCCTCCACATGACCCCAGCTCTATTTAAATGTCTCCATGGCATGGCTTGATTTTGATTGCCACAGTTTGGTCAGCTGTGTGAGGAAATGCTGCACATGTTGTTTCTGAACTGGCTTCTGATGACTTCATTTGTTGGATCCTATATCCAACATCAGAAGAGGCCATGAAGAGCATTTTTTACCTGCTCCTTACTCCTTTCCATCTTTTTGCCACTTGCTACTGTGACCATCACTTTCCCAGGCTGATCAGTCATAACCTGTCCAGCTGACCCATACCTCTGTTCTCCCTTGCTGTCTCCTCTGAACCTTTCACTTAATGAAATAATTGGACTAGTCTGAACTGCACTCAAGTTCTGAAAAAGTATGGATTTATTCAGCAGCATAATGTTGTTTTCTTTTGCTCACTGTCCTGTTCTTAATAACTGAATGGGTTTTTGCTGGTAGCCGAACCTATGTTTTCATGGAACTGTCATAACCCCAGTCCAGGAGGTACTGTGTACATTATAGAATTAATGGCTAAGAGTCTCTTTTCCTCCTCTGAGGTGAGAGAATCGAGTCTTTTATACAGTGGGGATATAAGAGTAGCACCTGTTCTGAAGAGAGTTTGGACCTAGTAATTTAAAAAAAATCATCTAGACATTCTGCCATCTTTTTAAAGTGGCTTGATCATAATATTCCTATAAATATTATCAAGAAAATATGCCATTGCTATGACATCTCACATGTATCTTCATACAGATTTTTTATAAAACTGCACTTTTAGTTTTATTGCAGTTGTCCAGGTTGTTAGAAATAGTCTAGCAGTTGCATTCAGTTGCACTATACATTTGAATAACAAAATATTTTTTTGTATGTCAGCCCTTGTTTTGCTTCTTAGTAGCTCTAGAGAGTACATTATCTGTACAATCCTGGAAATTTATGCTTGACTGCATTTGCTGAAAATATGAGAAACATTTTATGTTATGGAAACACCTAGGCATGAAACTGAGATTGTATTTTCTGTAGGTTTACATGATGGGCTTAAAATCTAGGGTGTTTATTTCCAAAAGTATGTATAAACTGCACCTTGGCAGATGAGGGTTAGAAAGAAGCTTCCAGTACTGGCAGACTGTGCTGAGGCTGTCCTGTGTCATGTTGAGAGAACTTGAAATGCTGACAACTCTTCCCCCAGAACATTTGGTAGCTGGGGACAAGGTTGTTCTGTGTTAGTGCTGTTCAGTGCAGGTAATACTGTAGCCATATGAATGGTCAATGTGGTGGGATAACAAACACACAAGTAGATGCAGGATTTGTTATTGAACAGTGGCATGATTAACAGGTATTTCTCTCTACCTTGCTTGAAAATACATATAAATTTTATATATGTATTAATCCTTCTATTTAAAACATTTTAATGTGATGTATATTACTACACCTCGGTTAACTGTATATTTTTAAAGTATTTCTACTGTCTCATTGCTACTTACTTCGAAAGCCTGGTTTAACTGGACTTAGAAATACCTTCTAAGCAGGGGAAGAAGGGTTTCAAGACATGGAAGAGTAGTAGGGCAACATTAGTGAGAATGGGTAGCATTTGAGAGACTAATGAAAGCAAAAATTATACAAGAGGAAAAAAAAAAAGTTAAAATTAGCTAGAGGTGTGTGGTGAACCCTGGTGGTTTATATGCAGCCAGGTTTACAACAGCAAAGAAACATGTACGTTTGCATTGTGGTGTCTGTCAGATTTTTCTCTTTCTTCCTTTTTAGTCCATCACAACTCTTGAACCTATTGGCTGTGAAATTTATCACGCGAATGAGATGTCTCAAATATATCTGAGTTCCTACAAATTTAACGAAATTCAGCAGCTGGATGAAAGAGAACAGCCTCATTAATGCTCCCTGCTGAGAAAAGGCAGCTACATCTTGGCTCCCAGTCGCCTCTGCTGGGCATCAGCCAGCTGGTCAATGAGCACACACATCCTGCACCGGCCGGTCAACCGGCACACATGTAGCTGTGAAAACATCATGACCCATATGTCACTTGTCTGGCTGAACAGAGTGCTTGGAGATAAGTGGGTTAAAAAATCTGGGACATGTCTGTAGGAAACCAGGCATCATGTTTCCAGTGGCTTGTGGAACAACATACTGTTTTAGTAGTAACCAAAATGTGATGTTTTACCTCTTGTCAACTAATGTGTGCTTAGAAAGCTTCAAGATTTGTGTCTCAAGAACCTTATGGTCAAGTCCCACACGATAGGACAGGCTCTAAAGTTAATCTCTGGAGGTCCAGCTCTGGTGTTAATGCAGAGAAGTAGTCACTTTGTCATAGTTGCAGTGATGTCAGCCAGTTGATGCATGTGCATTTCACTTTTCATAAAAGACAATTGTATTTATCCAGACATGAAGTGATATAAAATATTACCAAGTTTTCTTCACTCTTTATAGAGTTGCTGCCAAAGGAAAGAAAGGTGGAGAAATGGAGAAAAAAAATGCAGTAAATATCGCCATTAGCACTTCCTTTTTTTTTTCTTTGATTGAGAGTGTATTTTCTTCAAAAGTTTTTAGTGAGTTCTTCTGTTAAGATCTCAGTCTTCTAATTCTTAATGTATGCTATGATATTTTTATTTGAATGAAGGAGTAAAAATTTTGGCCATCATATTTTTGAGGAAATATACTTTCCATTTTAGTGATGCTGATGTAATTTTTCTGTGTATCCACTCTTAGTGGCATCAAAGCACTTTCTTATTCTGTATTTTAACGAGTAAACCTTTTTTATAGAAAAGTATGTCAGTGATGATAAGATAATTTTAATGAAGAGAATGGGAGGGGAACCTCCTAATAAACCTATAAACTCTTTAAAGGATTGGGAGAAAACCAGAATCCATGAGGACTTCCAAAGCAGTGACCTGTCTGTCACTGCCATTGTGGTTCAGGGGCTCATTGACCACTCCAGTCCAATATGCCTTTTCACTCTGTGATGTTCCTGGGTTTGTGCTAAAATGCCAGTTTCTAAATCAGCATAATACATGCTCCAGTTCCTGTTGCATGGGTTGAATCTGAGAATCTTTATCCTGTGCTTGACAGAGTTGTGCTGAAGAGAGGGAGTGAATGTGGTGGTCACTGCAGAGGGTGTGGGGACTCCTGCCCCTATCCCAGCCCCTGCTGTCGTGACAGTGCTTGTTGGTCTGCTCTCAGCTGGGGCTTCCTAATGATCACATGGCTTATGGTGATCCTTATTGCTGTGGTTGTACAAGTGGTGTTGCTCTCTGGGAAATTATGTCATTTGATGTCAGCTTTTCTGAGCAATGTTAGGAGATTAGTACCAAGCCCTTGGGAATATCTGTGTAAATATATGGGAAATCATTTGCTCAAATACCTTTAAAACTAATGTGATTATGAAGAAGAGGTTACTCTGGTTTGCATATTTACTCATGATAGTTCCACTGAAATATACATATGAAATATAAATGCAGTTGATTTAATGATAATTTGTCTTATGTTGGAAGTTGAAAGGCATGATTTATTTTAATTACATTTATATGTGTGATCAGGACTAAATATACTGATGATTAACATAACTGGGGTGAGAAGTGCTTTGCCATTATGAATGTGCCATACAATGATGTATTGCAAGCTACAAAGGATTGTAAAATTAAAAAACATCAAATTCTGGAGAACATTTGCACCAGTAGGGTATAGTGGTTAATGATGAGGGTCAAGTAGTAGTACAGTGGAAAGGCTGTATCTTTGGCACTTGTAGCACTTCTGTAAATATGACTGTATCTTTCACAGTTGAGCTTGGCAGTGTTTAAAAAACACCATATGATGGAAAACAAAAGTCTGTCTTTAAAAGTACTGTAGTTGCCTGTGTTTGCCCAATATTTCATTGGTCAAAACAGCGTGTAGCAAAGCAAAGAATCTGTTAGCAGAATCTTTTCATTGTAATTTTCAAGTTCCGTTAGCAAAGAGATGAAATCAATAAAAATTGATGGACTGTAATAGAGTAAAAGTGAACAGAAAACGCCCTTCTATTATTTAGTGATGAACTACTCTATACATCCACTGTGAGCGAGTGTCTGGTCTTTCCCTCAGATAGTTGAACTAAAAAACCAGTATATATAGTGTGTTTTCATCTCAGCACTTCAGGAAATTTTGGAGATTCACTTGATAGTACTGTGTTCTGTGTTAATGATAAAGGTGCTGAAGCATTGAACATGGGTTTGGGAGAGGATGAGTGTTAAGAAGAAACCATAACCTTGAATTTAAAACAATGAGGTGCTTTTTTTCAGTGGAAAAGATGTCTTCACGTTCATCATCATGCTTACATTTGGCTAAGAGTGTTGTATGGTTAAATACCTGCTTTTAAAATATTTTTGGTGTTTTACACTGGTTTTGATTGTCACCATAACTTTCATTAACTTGTGTGATATTGTGCTACTTAAAAGACTTTAAAATTCTTAAAACATAAAATTATAATAATGAGTGGAGGTAAAAGAGTATCAAAAAAGGTATTCTGGATGGAAGCTGATCTAGGCTGACAGAAGTCATGCTGTGTAATTATCCTGATTTGAAACAGTAACAGAAGAACAACTAGGCAAAGGGCATTACTGGACAGGTATGTGGAAAGGATTTTTTTTAAATGTTAGGCCAGCAGAAACAAGTTTAACTGAAAACAACAGAAAATCCATATGAGACTGGCAAATATGTTTGAAGTTTGTGATGAGACACTGAAAAAAGGACTGTGCTCTGCAATGACACTCCCTTTGCTCTGACTCCTGTCTTGATTTACAAGTTTTTTTTTGTGAAGTACTGTATTTCTTTGTGCATAGTGGGGAATGGAGTAGAAATCTAATGGTATTAAAGTCTCTAACAGTTGAGCAGAGCCTAATAAAATTAGCCACAAACTCAAATCTGCTTTATCTTTGAAGAATTTTTATTAAATAGTAAAGAACAAATACTTTCAATGAGAAATTTGAAACTGGTACTCAAATCACTGTCAAATGAAGCTGTTAGAAAAACTGTGGTCCTCACTTTGTTTTCCTATTAGAAACATCTGGAAAAAGTGCTATTAGAAATGGCTGGAAGAAATGTGTTATCAACCCCCACTACTTCACTGCTGTAAAACTAATAGGGAAGAGCAAAGCAGATACAAATTTTCTAGGCTTTCCTACTTGGAAAGGCAGAGGTCAGTAAATTGATGCTTTGTAAGGTGATGCCTTGGGTTACTCTTTAGCAATTTCTTTGCATAAGCAAGTTCTTCAGTTTGTCTCTGGCACAAATTTGCAAATAAGTTTTTCTTAAAATGTTAATATATTTGACAACACTGATGACAAGATTGAGGGACATTATATGGCCTGAGACACTGTTTATCCTGTGTATTTGAAAGGTCAGTGCTTTTCTGAACCTGAGAGAGATTCAGCTTAGCACGAGCAACAGGGGGAGAGATAAACACAGAAGAGATACAGAGAAACAGAGATAAATAGCAGGAAGTTAAAGACAAACAAACCAAACCCACCAAGCACTCTTTAACAACAGAAAAAACCCCAACACTCTAATCCAAACAATCCATCTATGAAGGGAAGGAAAAAACCCCAAACCACCCTATGTCTTAAACCTGGGCTTCCTCTATTTTAAAGGTATTTTACAAATTAAGTTTTAGATATTTTTTTCTTTTAACCTTTCTTGACTTGGAAGAAATAAATCTTGGTTGGGTACTGCAGTTTTAAGAGACATATTATAAATTACATCATCAGTATTTTATCTTCTAAGATAATGTAATTTTAGATGAACCTAAGGAACGACAGTCAACCATTTAATTGGCATTGTGTACAAGGCAGAATATACAAACTAAAGGTTACCATGAGGTCTGCAGCTATAATTACCATTGACCAAAGCAGACTTTTCATTTAATTAGCCCCCAGAGAAATAATGTTGCAAGGTTAAAGGTTACCATTTTTCAAGAAAGATGTCAATAAGGAATGAAGACTGCTTACAATTTTACAGGCTGTCTTGTCTCAGCTGTGCTTGAAATCTGATAGAGTTGGACCCTTTAAGTATGAAAAGGAACTATATTCAACTCATTCCTACTAAGAAAACCACCACCCCCTCAGCCCCCCCAAAACCACAGAGAATTTTGAAGGTGAGAAGACATTCAAGTGGCTTTGAAATACCTTTAATGCTTCATCACATTCTAGTGAATTTTTTTTTTTTAATGTAAACATCTAAAGAATTGATGGGGAAAAATGCTGGAAGTACAGAAGTATCCCTTGATATAGAGGCAGCTGAGATTATTTGGGGTGCTAAATTTACAGCTGTATAAATTCGGGAAGAGAGAGGTTATAGCAACTTTTATGTCCTTAACAAAGGCTTCTTAGCTGTAAAATATGCTTCCCTGCTTTCATGGTTGGTTCACATTTGGTTATGATGAGAAAATTCTGAGAAGCTGTTTACTAGATACTTTCTGGTGTTGAGGTAAAGGGTTGGGATACATAAACTTGTTGAGGCTGGGATACATAAGCTTGAGAAAATACATACTGTGACCAATGTCTTGTGCTACCTGAGCATAGAAATACAGATAAAATTGTATAAACAAAGAGAGTTACTTCTAGCTTTGAATACAGGGCGTTAAGGAGAAAAAATGTTGGAGAGCTTTCCACCTTTATTTAAAACTGTATCCATAGGCCCTGTGCAAATGGGGTGTCTGACAACTTGCATTAATGAACTGAAAACCTTTTAAGTAGCTCCGAAATAGTTTTGTGGCATGGCTTGAATCACATAAAATGGACTAATCTAAATATTGTCTAAAATGAGACTGCATCTTCTCCCTCTGGGTTTTTTGTTTGTTTGTTTTCATACCTTGGGATGAGCGTGATAGTTATGTGAAAGTAGAAAACACAGCAAAGAGAAGGCACATTAACACCATATGCAGAAAACCCTTCCTGCTCCTTCTGGGGAAGGTGCAATCAGGATGCTGGAGCAGCTGAGTAATTTCTAGGCTCTGGTGTCCCTTGCAGTACTCAGATGCTTGTCCTCCAGCAGGGAGGGGTTGTGCCATGACACCATGTGAAAAGCACAGGGCCACTGCTGCAACACTGAGCCTCTCTTTGGTTGCCACTGATCAGGAAATCTACCTCTGCCCTTGAGTTGTTGCTGTCATCCTTCCTTTCGTGTCACCTCCTTCCATCTGTGTGTGGTTTTGTCCACTTTCTGTAGCAGGATAATGTAACACCTAGGTAGTGTGGGACAGGAGTTAGCTCTACTGTGACTTGTTCATGCAGCAATTAGCACAGTGAGGCCTCAGATTAGTGTAACAGCTGCTATCTTGGTGAAGACCAGACGCTTCTCTGTCGATCTCCAGAATTAAAAGCACAGCCTTGTATGGATCTCAAGTTAAGTGCAGTAGCTGTCAGGCTTGAATTCTTGTCACATGGAGGGGCAGCACAGCTGAGTGATGGGCTGCATTCCTGCAGCAAACACAATAGTACTGGCACTAAGGAGCTGCTACAAGGGGCCAGTGAAGGAAAGCACAAGTACTACAAATTTATTTGTCTGCAATGTGGGAAAAGTGTGGTTCCTTGCATTTTAATCCCTGAAAATGTATATATAGGCCATACCCAACCTCTCTGTATCTACTTTGGTTTGTATCTCAGTGATTCACAAGTCACTTTCCTTTACACCATCTGATTTTCAAATCAACTGCAAGATTCAGGATGTGATAGGAAACATCTTAAATGTTCACAATGAGCTCAGCTTTCCAATTTTCATCAAGCTAGAAATATATATATAAGACAAAACATGGAAGTCCTACAAATTATCAGTGAATGCCTGTGTTCTTTTTTACAGGAAGTATGCTTTGGCTTACAGATCCCTCTCAGTACAGAGTTCCCCAGCAGTCTTGCTGGACAGTTTGAAAGTGATTACCCTGGTAACGCCACTTCCCACGGCCAAAAAAGCTTCAGGCAGCTTGTCTTAGTGTTGCCTTTGTGCTCAGTGCTCTTAACAATTACAGTGTAAGTCCCTCATTATCCTGCTTCACAACAACTTTCCTTCTCTCCTGCTGGAGCACTTGAAAGGGTGCAGCAAAATAGAATAAAGCAAGGATTTACATCTCCGAAACTTGTTCAAAATCAAGTCCTGATAAGGTAACAAAATGCATTACAGAAGAAAAAAATTTTAGTTATCAGTTTCCTGCTACTGCATCCTCCTGTTTTATGCTAATATACACAGACACACACACACACTTTCTCTCTCTTCCTTTAAATCTCAGATGGAACTGCGAATATGGTGCCAATTAAAAGTATAATGCTAGAACTACTAGACCCAAAAAGGGTGTGGCTAAGTGGGAGTAAGACAGTGATCATCTGCTTTTGCTTTCTGAGTTCCTTTCATGGTCTAGTTTTCAGATGTAGAGCATCCAAAACTGTACAGAGATCAAAGAAACAGTACCTACTTGATTTTTCTGAAAATTAGGTATTAGTTATTCTGCTGCGTTCTGTTCCAAATACTGCTGTCCTGCCTATCTTATGACAATGACAAATGTTTGTTTGTCCCAGGATTGTAAAACTTCAATAGGAAAGCTGCAAAGGTGAGGAGATTGCAGAATTCATGATCTTTACCTCAGAGGCAGCAGCAGAATGCTCCTAACTCAGTGCTAACTTGCCTTTCTTCAAGGATTGACATGAGACACTTTCTTAAGTTAAATTTGAGACTTCTGCCGTTGCTTTGCAGTTGAATCCAAGGACTTCCTGTATTAATAAAAACAAACAAACCCCACACTGAAGTAGCTCTTGCAACTGAGGAAAATACTTCGGTGCATCATAGGCCTTGATGTCACCTCATATTTAACTGGTTATAGTAGAATAAAGATCTGTGTTTTGGGATCTATTGTAGATACTTCTTGTGGAGAGAAAGCAGGAACCTTTTGTTAGCCTGAGATGGTTCTGTTTACCTGGGTTATGTCTAGTATTATGGCCAAATATATATTAGTATTTTTTAGAAAAAGTCTTGCTTGTCTTTACATTTTTAGGAAGGCACGTATCTTTATTAGAGAAATAAAGTTACTATTAAATGCTTCTTTTGTTGTTGATGGAAATTCCATGTTCAATTGTGATGTGTCAAGTCTGAGTGTAAAAGATCTACCATTCCACAATAGCTGTCTACAATATGTCCTGATGACAGTGAAGCCAAACTAATCTGCTGCATGCAGGTCAATATTTGCAACTGTTTAGAGAGCTTCCTTGATGGACATTTATATAAATAGTGGTTCATTGTCCCTTAAGTGGATGTCACCTCCTGAGAGACATAATCTCCCAGGGGGAAAAAACAATCATGGCAAACCTATAATCAGTCCATAGACTGAGAGACATTAATTTTCTTTTTGTTTCACTGTGAATACCTATTTCGTGTGCCTGACACTGATTTCTGTTTTTTATTTACATTCTGTAATGTACAATTGCCATGAGACAGAGACAAGTATATATATTTTTTTTTTTGTGCACAATTGTTATTGGAAATTAATAGTTTCCTTTTTTTCCTGTGAAATACAAAGTCAAGTTTTAAAAGCAGGACTATATAATTAAAATGCTAAGATACTAAACATTTCTGTGAAATTCAAGAGTTTGTACGGACTTGAGAACTACAATTGTGAATTCGTCCTATTTAGATTCAGTATGAAAGAGCTGCCAGTACATTCAGCAGCTTATCCTTAGCAGCTTCCCTGTCTTCTCAGGTCTTCTGCCAAACCCTTCTATAGTGCTAACAAGAGCCATCTGTGCTCTTTCTCTTCTCTAACCCAGGCATCTGTAAATCACCAGGCTGTTCAGTGTTGAAACCTGCTTACAGGAATAGGTGATACATTTTTATATGTGAGCATTTATTTAAGAAAGAACAATGTTTGGTTAACAATGCCTTAATGTGCACTTCAGGAAATTTATCTTTACTCTGTTTTGCTAGATTACTGATAGCTTTAACCCTCTGCTTGTCAACTACTGTGCTTCACGTAAAATAAGTAGTAGCTTCACATTCCCTAAATGTTCCTTTGAAAACTTATCCAAATAAATGTCTTTGCTCCTCAATACCTTTGTGAGACAAAATGTTTTGCTTCTGGCTCTTCTAGTCTTCCATTTTTAAAATTAGTTGTGTTGGGAAACTTCTCAAAAGAACTTCCATCTACACAAGTGGATTTTATTTATAGAAGAATGGAGTTGTTTCTCCTGCAGGAAGGACAAATTTCTTCTGTCAGAAACAAATAAATAAGCAAATTAAAACAAGGAAAAGGTCTATTTTGGCTGTCCTTACTAATTAAAGAATGAAAAGGCAAAAGATGGGCAGGGGAAGGGAGATCAGAGTCTGATTTTCTGTTTGGCTTCAGTTTCTATTTTTCTGGCTCAATGTTAGGAAATCCTCTTCCTGTGCCCCTAGTGTCACGAAAGAGCAAGGGGAGAAATCTTGGGGTCACAGATGTCTATGGAAATGGTATTAACTTCTACCAGCAATGAGCAAGTGATTTACAATGCTCAAGAGAGAGACTGACCTGTTAGCCCAAAAAAACACTGAGAGGGAAGAACTATTATGGCCATTTGAAAAAATTGTCCTGAAACCATCCTTTTTCTTTTGTGTTGTGAATGGTTAAAGCTTTAAGAGAATGAATTGTCTCCTGACAAGCTTGCCTGTCAGTCTATAATGCCAGTAACATCCAACCCTGAGGCAGCTCATCCTCAGCCTCCTGTACTTGCCATGCTGCGCTGCAGGCCTTCCTTGGAGGCTCAATATGTGGGCAAGGCTCTCAGGAAGCAGGACGTGGTTGTTGTTTGTATCTGCTTGACTTGCTGTGTAACGTGTTATGGATTTGGGGGTCACTTCTTTCACTCTAGCTTGTCCTTCTCCCTCAACCTCCAGCACTTTAAGGTGCCCGAGGATTTCACAAATACATTGCATGAGGGAAGAATACTCTCCTGTTGGTAGGAAATTTAGGTCAATGGTGGGTGTCCCCTGTGCCAGAGAGGCACAGTTTCTGTGCCTTGTGATGTTTGGGTTTCTTCTGCAATTTTACTTACATTTAGTAACTGAACAGTCCTTTAAAAAATAATTAGAGTTAGCAGTGGTTTATTTTTGTATATGTGTCTGTCTGTGTGTGATTTGTTTTGTTTAAAGCTACTCAGGAAACAATTATTAAACAAAATCTAAAACAAAGTAAAACATGTTTATAGCTTGATTATATACAGAAACACAGCAGAAAGTGGCAGAATAAATAGACAAAAATGAGACTGGATTGATAAATAACAGTATTTATCAAGGGTAGATTGAAAGAAAGGTGGAAAGAAGGGCAGTTTACAATTAAGTACTGTGTTGTGCACATAGCAATAGGATATTCTGTGATGCTCCCACGACATTTATGCTTGGCCATGTGAGGCTGTCAGTATCTTAGTATTTGGAGCACCCTTACACGTGGAGGATGTGCTATCCTGCATGACAGCTGAGGGGTGGGAGAATGTAGTTTATTCAAGGTTACTCAGGAAGTCTAGCTGTTTGTCATTCCTGTGACAAAAGCACTGGAATTAATGTCCTGTTGCAGTGCTGGTGGACTCCTCTATACACCAACTCCTAGGCAGTTGATATATAGCAAAAAGCTCTGCAGGTTTCCAGATTTTTGGACAGTGAAATGGCGCATTTAGAATGAGTCCTGCCGAGGGTGTTTGTCCAGTTCACAGTAGCAGGTAGGGCTAGAGGAGGAATTATTCTGCAACACACAAACACAGAACTCTCTGGAGTCAAGTTAATAGCTTCAGTCCCTGAATGTCCATTTCCTGAATCTATTCCAGGCTCATCTGCAAAAAATCTTGTTGCCACTGCAGCATCAAGGAGTCCTGGTCAGTACTGTGGTTATCATCATCATTTTTCATGTATATACAAAGAGTCCATGGGCCTCATTTCAGAAACAGCTCTTGTACAGCAGGTAAATTTTTTCCATTTTTAGAACAGTTACAGTTAGAAAAAGTAATAATAAAATGTTTATGAACTACATTAATAGCTTATTTTTTCTCTTGCTGTTACTGTTTTGTTGAACTCCCTGTTAATGCCAAGAAATTCACATTGTACTATGTTGGATTGTGGCCCTAGATGAGGCAGAGGTGTGTCTCGTAAGTGGCTTTTATCAATAAATTACCTCAAAGGTAATACTCCTATGCTTCACCAGTGGGGTTTTTTTTGTTTGTTTTTTCTGTTTGCCTTCCGTTTCTCACACTAAAGGAGATGCCAGTGACAAATAGTTTTGGGCAATACCCTGTTTCTGGTATTGTTTGGATGTCGATAATATTTCTCTGCAATGCAGCCTCAGGGATTGTCATATCCCCTACCCAGTGGTTTGCGAGGAACGCATTGGATAATGACAAACTGCAGTGCACTGTGCTCAGAGAGCTAATGAGGTGCATTGTTCTTGAGCATCAGTACATATTTCATCCACACCTTTCATATACAGAAGAGGAGTTTTAACTGACATTGTATGCGTTTAAAAGGGAGTGAATTTTTTTATACGAGTATAGGTACTACACTAACCATAATGATTTCATTATGTTCTCCAAACTCAGCATCAGGCTGTCCTCAGGGGAAATGGACATTTTTAATGTAGGGTAAGAAATTACCAAAGGAAGTTGAGGATGCCCTTCTGAAAGGGTGTCATAAAGATGCTGTGACTTGATAGAAGGAACAGGTCTGATATATTCTCAGACATGGCTTTATAATTGTTTCCTTGACACTAAGCACCTCTACTGAATGCTAAGGCTGCATTTCTACATCATGAATGTAACAATACAGTAAATGTACAGGAAATAACATTTGAGTTTTGTCCTTTTTTGCCTTTTCTACATATTTGAAAAAATGTCATGGAAATAGGGACACATAACCTCTATTTTAGAAAGGGGGAAAAAGGAGGACCTCAGGGACTACAGGATGGACAGTCTCTCCTCAGTGCCCAGTAAGTACATGGAGCAGATTCTCATGGAAACTGTGCTAAGGCACATGGAAAATAAGGAGGTGATTGGTAACAGACAACGTGGCTTCACTAAGGGCAAATCATGCCTGGCAAATTTGGTGACCTTCTGTGGTGGGGTGACAGCATTGTTGGATAAGAGAGGAGGGACTGATGTTATCTATCTGAACTTGTTTAAAGCATTTCATACTGCCCAGAATGACATCCTTGTCTCTAAACTGCAGAGGCCTGGATTTTATTGATGGACCACTTGGTGGATAAGAAATTGGCTGGGTGATTGCACTCAAAGAATTGTGGTCAATGGCTTGATGTCCAAGTGGAGTCAGTGATGAGTAGTGTTCCTTAGGGATTGGTACTGAGACAATTGGGGTTTAACATCTCTGCTGGGGACATGGAAAGTGGAAACCTTGAGCATTGGTATTTGTGTGAAAGATTGCTGTTCTGAGTACTATAAAATATGCCAACTTGCTGAAGTTGTGTCTTCTATTGTATAGGCTCTTATTGTGTGTTCATCACTGCTGTTTAATCATCCTGCAGTAGTGAATGAACAGGTACTGTTCATGTCTGCCACATGCTTTGTCACTGTTCTCTTGCAGGGAAAGAAGTATGTATAGCGAAATATTTTATATGAGATTTTTTGTAGCTGGGTGTAAATACAGGCTTGCACATTTTGTGATGCTCATGTACTGAGAGGTCAAAATTTAAGAAACAGTGGGGTTCATGACATTTCACAATTCAGCTGATTCTCAAGGTACCTTTGTCTTCTGCCCAGCTCAGCCTATTGCATCATGTTGCCTTTGCCAGAATACAAAAACTGTCTGCAGAGTTCTTGAGCTCTGGAGCAATGCTGGGTAGGTAGTGGCCCAGTCTGAGGTTATTTTGGCAACACTCCACAACCCCAAAGAAAAATCTCAACAATGTAAAATTTTCTTTGCATGTCTGAGTAAAACTGCAGCTCTGCTTCCCTCCAGGTTGATACAAATTTCATAGACTTATTTCTTTGCACTGGTGTATGTCCTCATGACCCCATCCCCTCCTTGTGTGTCACATGGTGGAAGTGAAGGGTGCTTCCTGAACTACAGGTGCTCTTGAAAGAAGAGTTGCTGGTTGTGTGTTGCAACCACAGGAAATATTTCAGTGTTTCTTCTTACCCCCTGCACTGTTCATCTCCTTCTGTTCCTCTGTTGTGCTGCCTTAAACTGCTCTCTCTTACCAGAAAGTAAATTAAATACAGTGTTAATAACATGAGTAATACCAGTGCTTGGAAGTGAGTAGGATAAAGGATGTAGACTAGAGGGCCTTTATCCTTCTGGTAGATCTCTGCACTGAAACTGAGCTGCAAAATTTGTTAGTTGCTGGGAAAATGTCTCCCGTGTCTGTTTGTTGCTGCCTACCCTTATTAAGATCTGCTTTTGGAAATCAATGCTAATGCAGTATTTCAAGGTGATCTAGAATCCACGTGTAGACTGTGACTTTGCTTCAGCTATGTTGCAGGCACATTAGTGCAGATTAAATAGAAGAAGATAAAAGGCAAGTTGATGCAATCATATTTGCAGAACAATGGAAGTGAGAGTGATCAAAGGCAAGAAAATGGCTGGGTCACTTTGCTGGAGTACTCCTCTCACTCTCTTCACTTGAGTTGCTCTTAGCAGTTTTCCAGGCTCTTTGGAACAGGAATTGGAAGCCTGGCCAAGACAGGTGTTTTGCCGTTATGTGTTAGTTTTTATTTAGTGCTCAATAGCTGAGAACCAAAGAGTAGACCCTGTTCTTTAATACATGGCTGACTTATTACATACCTCTATAAAATCCTCTCATCAGCAGGACTTACACATCAGCTGGTCCTGAGGTCTGAGATATTGAATGCCCCTTTGGTACGTGACAGATCTTTTGAAACCTTTGAAGTTACTAAAGCCAAAAGCACTACCAAAGTTCCAAATTGTTTGTAGGGTGTATAATGACCCACTAGAGAAAATGAGAAAGTTAGGGAATAGCTGTGAAATGTCTGAGACCTACAACTGCTCCGTGTTGAACAAGTGGTGTTCACTGCAGCACCTCAATTTTCCTCCTGTAAAATGCTTTGAGGCTGACAGCTGAAGGAGACTGTGGAAGTGTTTGGACTAATTATTATTTATTGTGATGTTATTATTGTGGCTACTGCTGCTATAATCTGATGTAGGTACATTTATATAATGAAACAATTATCTTGTCAGTAGAGATTTGAGTTGCAGTTCAAATCTGTTCCTGTGTTGAGAAAATGTAGAAACCTTCTTGTGACTTGCTGTAGCACAAACCCATTGCTGTCCTGGATTTCAGTGAGAACTGCTTAGTGAAGCAATGCACTCTAAATTTGAATAGCTGATCTGTTTGGGGTTTTTTTGAGAAGCACTGGAAGTTTGGATGTACCAAGGCTTTGATAATTTTTAACAACTAAAATGAATCTGGCTTAATGATGTGTTCCTGTAGTCAAGACCACAGACCATTCAGCAGGTGTAGAAGAGACATTGGTAAAAACATTTGAGAGATGAAGTGCCAATGTTACAATTCAAGAGAGAGAAAGAAAAACCTTGGGACTAAGAAGGAACTTACTGTTTACTCAGACTTTTTCTTACAGAAACTGTGGAAGTCAGTAGTTTTTGCAAGAAGGAAAGATGGTCAAAGGTGAAATGGCACTGGGGAAAGCTGAACTACCGCTTGATTTATGGCAATCACCCACAGCACACTGAACACCAAGGGCTGCTGAGGTATCATGCTGCTGGCATTAGCCACGGAAAAGGGTGAATAGTCTGGTTCTGAGGCAGACATCTAGGTTTTCTGAATATGACCCAAAATATTGACATTTTGCTCTGTCCAGGGAGGTAGTTTGCTCCAGCAGAAATCTTGTATTGTTTTGATTAAAGACTCTAATGCCCAAAGAGAGAAAAATCACCCCTCTTCTCATCCAAGACATACAAGTTTGGTTTTGTGACAGTTTGAGAATGAGGGTTTTCCTTAGTCTTGTTTTTTATTATTACTCTCTCTGGCTATTTTATTGTGTTTGGAGATGTTAATGAATCACAGCAGCATTGTCATTTCAGATGGGTTTGGTGAGGCATCCAGCATGTTAGTGCCTGTGAGCTGACTGCTTGTGCTCCAGCCAGCCACAGGATCACACCAGTCTTGCACAGGAATAAATAGCCTTACCTTCCCCCATCTTACAAATCTGCTGAGTGGGTCAGTCTGACTTCTTTCTTTCTTTGGCTTCTTCCTTCCAGCTTTCACTCTGCTATGCCTTTAAAATGCACTAGAGATGGTACAATACCAGTTTTACATAATAAAAGGAGAAGAGAAGGAGAAGTGAAATGACTTGACCGAGTTCAGGAAATAAGTAAGGCAGAAATAAATTTGTTAATTCCCAGGTAGAGTCAGAACAATCCCCACTCAGGCATCTGCTCTCTCTGGCTTTTATAATTTCTTTCCCATACACATTTGAAGAAAGTTTCAGGACTGCAAGCTTCCTTCTGCACTGCTTGACTTCAGTAGTAACCAAAGCGGTTTGAGACTTGAGCTATAGCTGCCGGTTTTTCTTTGTTTAGCTACATTTTAAATACCAGTCAAACTAGGTCAGATTTGTTACTTACTACTTCCGACTACTCTCAGCTACTTTCTTGCATAGACTAATAGAGGTGCTTGAGACCAAAGTCTAGTAATGCAGTTTAATTTCACAGTATGTTTAATTCCCGTCCTTAACCTGTTCACTTCCTCAACAGCTGTATCTGGGAAACTACACTTCCATTTTAAGATTAAAGACACTTCAGAGATTACTTCCATAGTTTTGGATGATAACAAAAAAGCTTTTATTGCATAGGTTACCAAAAGTTCATTTAACAAACATGCAAATATTGCTTTGCAAAAGAAACACAGTATGGACAGAGAGATGAAGGAGAAGGAGTCCCAGTGATCAGTCAGGGACTTGTGGAAGGATTATTTGAAGGTGGCAAACATTACTATTTTTTTTTCCCTCAATAACGTCCAGAAAATAAACTGTATAAATTTCATGAAAGTAGGTGTGGACTAGGTTCACCAAATTCAGAACTTCAGTCTTTATGCTTGCTTGTTCCACAATTGCATACATTTTGGATGTGGGTGCCTGACATCCCTATCTCAAATGAAATGCTACAACATAACAATCAGAGCCTGCAGCAGTGAAGAAGACTAACAGGCTGAAGTGCAGCTATCATAATGTCAGAGCCTGTCACTTTGAGCAGAAAATACGCACCTAAAGCTAGAGATTGCCTGATCAACCCTGCATCTGTGCTGATGCACGTGTGTCTCTAAATGTTGCAGTGCAGCATTTTCTACCCATTCTTTTTGGCAATTTTTAGTCATCTGAACTTGTGAAGGAATTTTTTTACTTGGGTGTTGGCTACACAACGGGGTTGGGTTATACACTGTTTAGTTTTGGCTGGGTAGTTTTTTTTTTAATATAATTTTTGGCTCATTTAAATTCTCTCTTCTGCTTCAGAGTACTTGTATATATTTGTGTACTTTTTTAATGCATAAAAATGGCTTCACAGTCAAATGTTTTCCTTCCATGCCAGTCTGCTACTTTACTTGTCTCCTTTAGTAGTTCTTGTTCTGAGGGCAGGAAAGAAAGGGATGAAGTTTCCATTTTATGCTCAGTTAGTTATCCAAAACACTTTGTTTTGTCTAAAAGAGTCATACTTTCCACTAGCAAGACCCCTCAGTCATAATTTGGTCTGTAGACATGATTTCCAAGAATTGCTTTATAGGCAACTTTTTAATGTAATTTAAGAGATTTCTCCATCAATCTTTACTGGCATTCTTAATCTGGAAAAGAAAATTGGCAGCTGAAGAGCTCTCTTACACTTCTATGGTATAAACGTGACATCACTCATTCTTTCAGTGTTTGTGGAGTGGGTTTTTTGTTTGTTTTGGGTTTTTTTAATCCTTTGCTAAAATTTAGCAGAAGCAGAACAAACAAAATTTCTAGGTAATGCAGTGAAGTTCAGTGTTTTACTGCAGTGGTTAAGATACAGTGTTCTATCATGTCTGACTGTATTGCTCACTGATTTCCTTTAATTCCCAGATGTGAATTCTTATCATACTATTTGCCTCTTCCACCCACTGCAATTACCTCAGCTAAAGTGAAGTTTCTAGAATCAACCATATTCCGTTTCATGATTGTTCTAAAGAAAAATCAGTCTCTCTCCCTGCATGTTTGGGGCACCTCAAATAAATAGCAGGTCAAATTACTAATCTATTAGCTCTTTGTCTGCCATAGTATGCACAGTTAGTCATGAAATATTCATGCAATTCAGAAGAAAGCTTGAGAGGGGTGAGGGAAGGCAGCTCCTGAAATAAAACCACAGTATCATAAGGTCAATCAGCTTGCTGCTTTTAGATTCAAGCGCAGGTCAAACCTTTCATCCTAGAAACTTTGCCCAAGAATTATTTACTTTCAGCTGTCAAGCTTGTTAAATGATTACCTAAGTCTATAGTGTGCATTTTTTTTCTTCACGGGAAGGGTTTTATAAATGACTTTTTTCCCCTAAAGGATTACATTTTTACAGTACATGGTTCTCTATATGGAAGCTTTTCACAAGTCCTAATCCGACTTCAAATTAAATCCATTGGCAACTCCTGTTGACTTCAGAACAGTATAGCGCCTGTCCATTCAGCAGTAGAAAGCACATTCAATGGCAAATAATTATAAGATTACTGGGTTTAAAAGAATACGAAGTTGCATATGTACATAAATACAAAACAAGATGTACTTGGTGTTCTTACTCCATGTCCTCATCCAGCTTTGGAAAATAAGAAAATGCATGATAAAAGAGGAGATAACTTAGATTTTAAATAAAAAAGAAAAATAAGAACCAGTGTTTATGCTAAACTTATGCTAATATTGTGTTCATTAATATAATATCACAGTACCATCTTCTGTGGACTAGCAACACACTTCCTTTCTGTTCTTGTGCTTTCTCATCAGTGTGAAAAATGTGTAAGAGAAGGCTTCAGTCTGAGGGTGATTTTTCCTCTTTAAATACAGGTATGTGCTAAGGAAGCTGAGACAGAATCCAGCTTTTAATCTGGAGTAAAAGGTGACAAGGTTGACTCCAAGGTGGGTTGAAGGAAATTAATTTTACAGATTCAAGCTGATGCTTGTAGACGCTCGTGTCTTTTTCCATTATTTCAGGTGAACGAAGTGTTGCCTGCCATCTTTATTTCAGCACCTCATTTATTTTGATTAATCTGGTTCAAAGTTTTGGAAACTTTACAAATTACCACCTGAGGCCCTGATTTTATATTTATTGATTTTACATATTTATATAAATATATTTATAAATCTATTAAAATGTATTTATTTTATATTTTTAGTATATTGTGATGCACAGTTTTGTGACTTATAGCAATTGCAGGTGTTTAAATATGTCTGGATTTTTGACACAGTTCACGACAGTCTCTCAGGTTGGAGACTCAGACTAATCAGAACCTCAGACAGACTGAGGATACATAAAATTGTGGAGTCATAGAGATATTGGCTAGAAAGAACATTTAGTCCAGCAACCCTCTCAAGGCACAATAATCGCTGGGCCAGCTGGAGTTTTGTGTGGCTGCATTCTGAAAACCTCCAGCGATGACAATTTCACCTATTCCAAGTTCTCCAGGGTGCCCTCTTACTGGAGTTATTTTCCCCCAAATATCCAGCCTGGATCTCCCAGGCCTCAATTTCCAGTTGCAGTTTGTTTTCCCATGTTTCAATCTTTGTTACTGAAGGAAGAGGTTAACTCCATCTTCACAACTGCCCTTGAAATAGCTGTAGGCTGCTGTTAGAACCTCCTATTGCCTCTAGATAAGCCTTGGCTAAACACGTTAGAAAGAACAAAATATTCTGGAGGCAAATCTTACTGTAGTAGAAAATATATCCTGTGGCACATGCCACATACACCCATCATCAGTGGCTGTTGAAGCTGATGAATCACAGTAGAATAAAGCGTGATCCATAACACATGAAATTTCCACTGGCTGCCAGCCAGAGTTTTTCTTGAACAATTTACTGCTCCACCCTTTAGCAGGATACCCTGCCCAGCAGCAGGATCAGGAAGTGAGACATGGTTTTGTTTTTTTGAATAAGAACCCTCGCTGACATGAAAAGAAAATGCGTCTAAATCCAACTACCTTTGTGCCTTCTCCAGCGGAACTGACACATTCCCATAACCTGTTCCTTTTTTCTTAATGGTATGTGCAGCCCTTTGGTCCAACACACTAGAGATGGAAGAATTGTGGGGAAATGGAGCCTGGTGTTGGATCCACCTACCTAGTGTGCTATTTCTAAAGAATCATGTTAAACACCCTCACATTATCCATTTGCAGATAGCACCTGGAGTGCTGTTGCTGTGATGTTTACGGCAAATATAAAGTAGTTCAGTAAAATTACTAAGACTGGCTAAAAAAGATTTGCCACATAACATATCATGTCACCAGACCAGTGTAATGTTTTTGCCTATTGTAAATCCCAAAGAGGCAAATGCAATTACAATTTAGATATTCTGAAGTGATAAATTTATCTCAAGTTACTGCATTGGATGAAAACGCTAAAATGAACCCATTTGCAATATGTACTGCTCTTAGAAAACTGATGCTGATAGAAGAAATGTTTTCTGGGTTACTTAGATACTGCTTTTTACATATGACAGAAGTGTTCATCCCTTGTGCCATGCTACTGACTGTGCCTTGCAGTAAAGCATTCATGATATTGCCATACAGAATTTAGGATTTTTAATGGGAAATCTCCTTTTCATTGTGAGGATATGGAAAAAAAAGCATGGTACACTTTGAAAAGATTGTTTTGTATGTGGTTATACAAACAAGATTTCCTTCAAGTGTTGACTCATAAACTAAGGTGCCATTGACTTTAAAAGTGCTGCATGTGCTGTTTCTCTACACAGTCTGGTGCTGTGACCATGAAATAAAGATCAGGTGCTGTGCAGCCCACTGAGGTCAAAATGCCAAATGCTGTTCTCAGTTGCACATGATATTGGATAATGGCTGCATCAATTCCTGCCCTGGGAGGTCGTGGGGACCTGCACGGCAGTCCCTGTGGGAGCCTGCAATGGCCACCTCGTCGCGGTGTGGGACACTCCCTCCCTGGACGCTGCTGTGGGCACACTGAGCCCCAGGCCCTTGCATGCTCTGCCTCACAGAGCTGGATAGATCCTTCTAGGAAAAGATTGCAGAGTGAAACACTGATTGTGCAGTTAAAATCTCTAGCTCTAAAACAAGGATTGTTTTGGTTATTATCTGAAGCATAACCTGCAAAGCCAAAATGAGGGGCAGCCTTCTCTCCTGTGCCAGCTTTCATTCCACCTGTATAGGAGGTCATCTCCACTTGCATTTCAAGTTCTGTTTAAATAATTTGGAGATATGCTGCTATGGGATGCTGGCTCCTGACTCCTGTCAGAGGCACTGTGAGAATTGCTGGTGCACTTGCATAGAAAATTTCTGCCTTATTAGCATAAATAAATAGAAACCCACCATGCATTTCCAGGGATTTGTGTGTTAATTATTACATTTCTCAGTTGAATCTGGTCCATGGTGACATATCTACAAGGAAGTGTTAAATCTACAGATGAAGAGAGGAGCGCAGTTCCTTAATGATTGTCATGATTCTTCTCATTTGTGACTGGAATCTGGAAAGGGCACTAACTTGCACACTGGTAGAAGATTTATTTAATATTCCTATATTTCCCTTTCTTATCTTAGATGATTTTTCTTTCTTAAGAGGTGAGACTAGTAAAATAATAAACTTGGGAATATAGGTCTACAGTCAATGTTTGATGTTATTATAGAATATTTAGAAATTGGTCTTTGATCTGTTCTTTTTTGTTCCAATGCTCAGGTCTAAAATCAAAGCTGTGCAGTGATATTGCTGAGGTCTTTGCAGTTTTGCCATCTGTAAATAAGAATAATGATACCGATTTTGCTGGCAAGGTATTTTGATGATAATCAACGTAAAGTGTTATTAAAAGCTGGGTTTTTATTTTCAGATAAATATTACGTTCAAATTGTTTTTATTTGTCACTGAATTAACATATTATATTTGTAAATTTTGCAATTTTTCTTTCTCCTCTGATGGAATAATTTTCATTTACAGTTTTCAAAAGGTATTTCATTTTAATAATTAGAATACATTTTTTAGTTTTGTTTTCTTTTTTTAATTTACCTCTGGTGGATCCCAGTCAGTACATGTTTTCCTATACTTATGCTTTTCTCTGAAGAATAACAATGGAGACAGCAGGTGTGGTGATTGATTCTGGTGACTGATTGACTAGTTAAGTGCTGATATCTACAAAAGGAGTTAAGGCCATTTTTATAAAATTGAAAATGAAAGAAAATTATAAGGGGTGGATTTTTTTTAGTGATTGAGACAGCTTTTGCTGTATATTGTTAGAAAATGAATCTCCTGCATAGTAGCAATTAGATTTCTTGAATTATATTATCATTCTATTCAGTTTAATATTATAGTTGTCACTTACATAATGAGCCTTCTGTATGCAGCTTTGATACACGGAGCCTTGCTATTTCACACAGGGAACATGAAGGAAATAAGTATCTACCTCTGGATTTCCCTGCATGCCCAATAGTCTGCACAGTAAGTTTTCAGATACAAATAATGGAACCGGCATGATCTCTAAATGGTAAAAGATGTCCTTTCTGCTGACTACCAGTGAGCTACACCAGCTCTCAGGCAGCACGTTTTCATTTCTGCTGCTTTGTTTCTAGTTAGAAATTCCCACATCCACACAGGCTAATACTGGGAAATATTTTTTTCATGGTTTCATGATTTTATTTGCTCAGATGTGTTTTTTCATTAGTGTTTAAATTTAGATTGTAAACAAAATATAAATGTATTTCTCTAGCATGAAGACATATAGTCACAATGTGAAAAAAGGGCCATGAAACAGGGTATTACAAGTTAAAGTACTGTGACACACACAAATTTACAGGATGGCTGGGATCAGGGAACCAAAGCTACATTAGCAGAAATAGAAATATTTTGGAAAGTGCTTTTCTGGAACAGAGCATATTCAGTGCTCATGAAGAATGCTGGTGCTACTTGGAAAATGATGAAGAACAAATCTGTTTAATTTGACTGTAGATAGGACCAACTCAAGTCCAGTACCAGTATCCTTGGTTTATTGGTTGGTTTTTTTTGGCCAATATGCCATGCTTGCTCAAGGTAGTCAGCAATATCAGTGTCTGAATGTTGGGTTCCTTACAATAGCTCACTTCCCAGACAGCTCCAATATAGGCAGGACTTCGGTGTGTTTCCTGTTATGGCAGTGTCTGGTTATTTCCTTTTTGTGCTTATTAGATCTTGCATGCTTAATGAAATTATGCTCTTTAGAGGCTCCAAAATGCAGGCCAGTCTCTATCTGGTATTGTTTTGGATGATCTGTGGAGTTTCTCTCTGTATCCAGATGAAATTGTACCAATTTTGCATGTCTGCAGCTGTGCAGAGCCCACTGCCCCATGGGGCGAGAACACCCAAAAGACTGGTGTGTCTCCCCTCTGTGACATAGGCTCTGTGGGGAAATTGGAGGTTAGGTGATCTGATGGATGAGGGGACTTTCCTGCCTGGCTGTTGTGGGTTGCCCTTGACCAGATTCTAGGCACCTGCTAAAGTCGCTCTGAGCTGGGAGAGGTCACACAAGCAAACCAAAAACTCAACGTGGGGTTAATACTAAATTTATTACTAACAGGATAAGATCTAAAGAGTGAGAAACAAAACACACTTTCCACCCACCCCTCCTTCCTTCCATGTTCTCCCTCCTCCCCCCAGAGCAGGGGAGGGAGACAAGTCCACCCCCTTGGGCAACAGGTCTTCCAAATCTGCTGTCCCGTAGGTCACTCTTCCATGGGCTACAGGGCGACAGCCTGCTTCACCATGGTCCTCACCACGGGTTACTGGGAGGGCCATAACTCTTGAGTCCTTCCGCTGCTCCATGGGGTCCCTCCCACGAGTAAGAGTCCTTGACGGACCTCTACAATGTGGGGCCATCCCTCAGGCAGTAGTTCTTCCATATCTGCTGTCCCGAGGGTCACTTCTCCATCCTTCATAGGATGCAGTCCTTCCTAGGGTGAGCGGTACCGATGTGGATCCCCCACAGGGCCATGAGTCCTACACAGGAATAACCTGCTCCGGCGTGGATTTTCCTCTCCACAGAACACAAGTCTCTTGAAGGACTGTGCTCCATCCTGGGCCTTCCACGGGGGGTAACGGCCTTCTTCCATACATCCATCTGCTCCAGCATGGGCTCAGCTGCACCGCAGCAGGCCACCTTGGCCCGGCTTGACTCGGCTGGGGGGGAAGGGAGGGCAGTGCCCGCTGGCAGGGACCACTCTGCTGCCCTGGCCTAGCCCATGGGGCACTCCCCCCCATCCCTCGCAGTTCACCTTGGAGGCTTTGGCACTGTCAGTGCTGTTCAGCTCCTCAGGCAGGACTGGCTCCAGCACGGGCTGCTTGTGGGGCAGGCCCGGGGGCTGCGCGACCGCTTTCCGCAGGACCGTACACCCCAGGCCCTGCTGCCCCTTCACAGGGGCCACTGGTGCCTGCTCCACGCTAGGTGCCGAGAGGCCTGGGCCGGGCTGCCGTCGACCGCCGGCCACCTCCCACCCCCCGCAGTGGGGGAGGCAGCAGGGCTGCCCGGGAGCTTCGGTCAGCTCTCCCCTGGCTTGAAAAAATTCTTCTGCGTAACAGCTTGTTCTTAAATATGTTATCACAGAGGCACAATTATTGGCTCTCCCTTGGCCAGGAGCAGGAAGTCCTTCCTGTAGCCAGCTGTCATTGTCTTCACTGGGGGAGAAACTTCTAGCAGCTTCTAACCAAAGCCACCCTAGGTAGCCCCCCCGCTACCAAAAACCCAGCCACCTCAACCCACGATACTGGCAAATACCCGAGGGTCTTTCTTCATTGTTCATGTGGTGGGATGTTGAAGGAGCACTTCCTGAAGAGGAGACATTGCTATGAGCTGAAGGGGCTGTGCATGGCTACTGGCATGTGCCCTTGCAGGCACATGGTCTTTCACTGAGAGACACCTTTTCCCCAGTCAGGGGTCCAGTGCTGATTTGCAGGCACCTGCTATAGGCACCCACCTGCCCCCCACAAGCTTAGCTTGGTTGTTTCCTCCTTGTGCACCACTCAGATGGCTGGGACTCAGAGGTAAAGGTGATGGGTTCAGCTGCACCATGAGGTATTTCAAGAAAATCAGGCACTTAGTTTGAGGCTTTGCTTGGACATTAAATGTAATGGTGTTTGTGCTTGAGTAAATAGGCTTGTTGGCTTCAAAGGCATCTACTTACATTATCTGCAAAATGTTTTCTGTGTTTGTATGAAGAACACGTGACTGCTTGGAAAGTGGGAAGTTGCAGTATTTTTAATAGAGAGAGGGATAGTGTTTAAATAAAAGGAGTAATTGAAAAGTTCATGGCTTCCCTGCCAAATCAAATCAGATTTTTTTTCAGCAATTGTCTAAGAATTTTTGGTAGATGTGCTATGTCTGATGGAGGGACATGGTGCTTGTGGATATGAGGACTAGTGACCATAAATCAAAACAAGAGCAAAATGTCCTTCCATAAGTGTGGGGCAGAAATGATTTTCAAATCAAAGGGCCATTTTGTTAAACCATCTTGTCTAGACTTAGTGTTTCACAGTAACTCCTTGTCTTTTTATGCTAAAATCATTGATTCACTTATGACTCCTAGACTTATATGAATAGACTCTTTCCATTTCACCTAACTTGCCTTGCAGCAAAATCACTGCATTTTAGGTTTTTAAATAAATGTTGGCTAAAATGAGCATTTAATTAAATAATAAGGACCTCTGTTGCTCAGCTGTTAAATAAAGATCAAGCTCCATTTCGCTGTAAAAACTTTTTAGACATTGCTTAGCAAAACATACTGTATTTTTATAAAGGCATCTGGTATTTCTGGACACAACGTTCTCTGCTAACTCTAACTGCCAGTTTCTTTTAGTGGTGTTTTTATTGTCTTTCAAGACTTGCTAAGTTGCTGCCCAGCCTTGATTTATGTCAGTAATGAAAACCAGTAGTTTGGAGCAATGTATAATCAGGCAGGATCTCATACATCCCATGACTAGCCATTATCTGTCTTAACTTATTCCCGTCATATATTTCTGAAGCAGTAAGTCTCCCAAAGAGACTCTTTTTGAGCAGGTGCTGCCTTTTCAATTTTATCCTCGTTAACAATTAATCCTTTTTCACAGTTCTTTCTGTAGGTAACAATAGGATATGTGTTTCTCCTTCTCAGAGTTTTGTATGTGTATGTCCAAGGAAGGAAAAAGGACACACTTCAGTTTTTAAGTGTGTTGTATGCTTAGCTCATTGTAAACAAGGAGTAATCTCTTAAATTCTGCTCCTTGTGTGTGCAAGTAGCAATGAAAACAAAAAGATTAAAATCACTTATTCTGTAGGATAGTGCTTAATGAGAGATCTTTTCAGAGAGAAGCATATTTCTCTTGGTAATAAGACTGGAGTCTCTTTTTCTTTCTTTGATCTTCATAAAAAATTAAGAACCCAGTGATGAATCAGTTGCATTAATGAAATTATATGGTGGTAAGTAACATTAAGCAAATTATATTTAGTTGGTTTTCTTTTTTTTCTTATGAAGATTATGAAGATTACACTGTAGCTCAGGTCCTTTATAATTATTTTGGATGTTTATACCATTCATATCTAGAAAGTGTAGAAGTCCTACAAGACTTATGTGCTTGTGGCTGTGTAGTTGCCTGTACATGAAACACTGTGAATTCTTGGCAGTTGGAGTGTGTAACTCAGGATTTCAAATAACAAGGTTAGCATAAAAAACCTGTACATTTTGAAAGTAATTTTTTTTGGTCACAGCCCTCATAAAGCACCTCTTGAGAGATGTAAGCCAGACCAGTGCATTGCTGGGTCTGTTCTACACTCCTAGACTTCCCAAGACTGCTCTTGCTTGTTTTCCTGTGTTTGAGGAGTGGCTTTTTAAAGGAGCTTTCAGAATCCTGCTCCACTTCATCACTGCTTAAGGGAGTGGATCTTCATGTTCTGGCTACATATTACGAGATTGCCTAACACCCTCCCCCTAGGCTCTATCTCTCCTTGTGCCCTTCATCTCTCAGAAGTTGTGCCTTACTATGCAGCCCTCTGGGGACACATAGCACGGAGCTTGAAACATTTACAAAGTCTTTTGTCTCCAGTTATTACAAGAAGCCACGATAGGCAGGAGTACTCTCATGCAATGCTCTGTTTCAGTATCCTCAGCACTCCTGAACTTTCTTAGGGCTAAGGTCAGTCTGCTCCTATGACTTGGCTTCCTGTTGGTTTTTTTTTTCTGTAGTTGCAATCTGAGTCATGAAGCAAGCCTGTGGATCTTGCCTACTTTCTTATTTGAACTTCCTTTAAATTAACCTGTGAGACTAATAGACCAAACTTCATGTGATAGCATGTGCCCAGCATGCTTATTGAATAGCTGAGATACTTCATTGGGAGACTGTCTGCTTGACTGTCGCTAGCCTGAAATTCATACCAGAAAACTTGACTGGCCCTGGATGTCAGTGGATTTACTAACTAACAGATGATCTATTTCAACTGACTGGCAAGTCTTGGAATATTGTCGTATAAACAGCTTCATTTGGGCTCAAGCCTGTATCATGTACCATACCTCTATGCACATTACTACTCCTGCATACTGTAAGTTTGCTATGCAGGTAAGGTAATAAGTGAATTTAAACAGCTGCTAAAGGTATTGTATTCTACTTCACTTTTCTGACTTCCCACTGGAAGTGCACAGAAGCATTTGCTTGGTACAGTGACAGTGGAGAAAGTAGTTTGGGAAGATGATGGGCTGCCAGCTAAGCCCAGGGATCTATGGTCAAAGTCAACGCAGAAAGAATCGTATCTTGCAGAATATACCACCTAAGGAGTCTTTCTGCTGTGCCTTTTGCAATCGGATATGTCTATCTTGTATTGGCCTCATAAGCCACCAGCGTGCCTGTAACAAAGTGGATAGAGCCTTCCTAAATCTTCATTTGCAAAGCCTGGCCGTGATGATGATAATATATGTTATTGGCTTCAAAAGCACACTTTAAAAATGAGGTTAAAAAGAAACCCATAGAAAATAAAAGGTATTAAGAACAATTTTAATGACCTTCCTAAAGACCTTGCTTTCTTCTAGGTAGTTAAACTTTCTTTCTTGGAATTTGGTGAAGTCCTTAGTTTTATTCTTGGGGTTTTTGTTTTGGTTTGGTTGGTTTTGTTTGGTTTTTTCTTTAATAGGTGAAAACTGCCTTCAAAATCTGTTATTGTTTGCTGAAGTATTTTATCCTGAGAGTGTTTACAAACTCATTATCAGCAGATTGCCAGGGTTTTCAATCAAGGACAAAACCACCCACCAGCCAGCCTTTTCTGATAAAGAACTTTATCTATACTTCAGCTTTCTCTTTTCTAGCTCAGATGACTCACTGCTCAGCTGAGTCATCTTCCATCACGGCTCATTATCAAGCTTGAACACGCATATACCCCTAAATCTCTTCACCAGCTGCTTGTTGATTTAGCAGAGCCAGGACTCGCTTTGGGTACAAATTTTCAATTTCTTTCTCTGAAGTTGCATTTTGCACATGTTTTGTCTCTTGAAATCTCATTTGGAGTTAGAGGTCTATTTTAATGTTTACATGAACATCAGAAAGCTGGCAGTTTTTCATCACTGAAGCTGGAAACCAAGCCAAGTGTGAAGACAGCAACATATTTTCTCACTATTCCCATCTACTCTTCCCTCCAGTTGCAGGAATAAAGGCATGGGTGGGCAGAGGCAAACAAAACCCAGAAATGAACATCCTAGATCTGGTCCTCTAGGGGAGTGCAGCTGTTATGTCAATTTTATTGAAAAGTGTAATTAATTGATATTGTAGGGGAAAAGTCAGATTTCATCAACTGGTGGACTGGAACTATACAGTGCTTCTGTTAAGCCTTCTTTGCTTTGCTCCACTAACTCTGCTGGTAAACTTTCAGTCCACACTGGGAAATAATATTGAACTAAACATGGGCCAATAACTTGTTTGACGCTCAGCATAACCTTGAGATAAACAGCAGGATGTGCAGCACTTTGCTTACAGCACAGTCTGTTTCACAAACTGTGGAAGAAGTTACTTATGTTTTCAGTAAAGACAAGTGGCTAAGTGGCCTTATTTTAAAATATTAAGGATTTAAAATCAAAGAACAGTTGAGAGAGTGATAAGCAGTGACCCAAACCTTTGAACTGAAGTTCTTTTGAAATTTTCTACCCCCCTTCCCCCCCCTTTCTTATTTTCTTATCCTCCAAGGACTGGCAGGGGCAGGGAGAAAGCAGTACAGCCTTGAAAAAAGTTTTCTTAACTCAGCTAAAACTTTGGAGGACTGTTTTTGCTGTTGTTGCCATTGTTACATGAGGACTCAGAAAACTGTGAACTGTCACAAAGCTCAGATGTGGATACAAACCCTCCCATAGTTTTAGACTAGTAAGATAGATAGTAGACTGTCTGTGGTGCCCTTCTTACTTACTTCACCCTTCTTCAAGCCACCTTGCAAGATGTCTCTTTCACTGACCTCAGTACTTTAGAGAAGTAGATGTTGTACCAAAAAAGGTGTTAGCTTTAAAATAAATCCGACAAAAATGTTGTGGAAAAAAACTCATAAATAGATGGCAGCAGCACTGCTGCAGTGTTGATGTATGTAGTATGTCCAGATTTGGCTTCATCTGATCAGTGTATATTTACCAGCTATGGATTTCATTTGTATTCTGCAAGGAGCTCCTTCATTTCAATAGACTGCTGATGGTCCAAGGCTGGCAGTTAACCTTAGCACAACCCATGATAACTGTGAGAAAGGAAATCATATAGCTAGCTAAAAAGGAAAAGCCTGTTAACATACAAAGAAATGAAAGTTGACTCTGAAAGCTGCATAGCTGAAATCTTCTAATGTAGGAGAGTAGAAGATATTATTTTCATCAAAATGCATAACTGGGAAAAATACATTCTCTTGGGTTTGGCTTTTCTGGCTTGGCACTGTTTCAGGATTGTGACAGTGTAAATGAGCATGAAGTGTACACTGCTAGAGCAGTATAAACCAGCTTTTTATGTAATAAGGATTTTATATATATATATATATATATATATATATATATAATGTTTTACTGGACACAGAAGATACTATTAGTTCTAAGAAACCAAGGTCCTGTTTCCTTGAAATCAGTGGTAAAAATCTTACTTCTTGTTTGAGAATATCCCCAAGGAAACACCAGTGCTTGACTATCTCTTTCTCTCTCTCTCTTCTGATACTATAATCTGGCATGCATGTTATGGAAGATCTGCATGCTACTGAACATCTTTTGTTTCTCACAGCAGTGCCTCTTCTTTGCCAACATACAAACCAGGATAAACCCCAACATTGTAACATGACAGGATGAATTTTCTGTGGGTTCAATACCACAGAGTCCTGTAGATAAAGACAGCTTAGAAAAATGTACAGTCCTCTTAGTTTGAAACACTTCCAATAGAAATGTGTGATTTCTGTTCCTCTGCTCCCCCAGAAATCCATCCATCTTTTGCTGCTTTAGACAGATTTCATCAGTTTTGAATTGTATTTAAACTCTACTTTTGCTTTTTATGCTTCAGCTATTTCAGGACATGCCCTTTGCTTATGAGTTCTTCATTTAGCCTTCTTGGTTGAATAACTTCTCTTTTAAAGCTCCTTGTTTCTTGATCTCTAACTTCAAGGCAGATGTATTTGTGACAATGGCAAGTTGAGTATGATACCTTAACTTGCTTTGAAATATTTTGAAACAGTGTTGACAGTCTTTACTTTTGATGCAATTAGTAGGATCATAGTTCTACCTACAACTCATATAATGATGTTGAATCTAGTAATTCTTGTATAATTTCAGAGGGCAGAAATCTTGCCCTTCTCTATAATTATTGTGTGGTTCTTTTGTATTGAGTTTTTCTTCTTTTTGCAGTATAAATTCCTACTGAAAGACTGTTTGGCCTAAAGCCTTTTGTAAAACAGAAGCTGACTTCATATTTTAAAGAAATGGTCACACAGTTTTTTCAGTAAAGAATGGTTAATTATTTCTTAAGAAAGTTGTTTATCACTCAAGATCCTATGTTTCTTAGCATTTAAGAGAAATCATATAAAGCCCATTAAATGATATATCTTTATTCTTTTCTCAGCTAGGGCTATGCAGATTTAAAACCAGATACTGGAAAGTCATGGAGAAAGGTCTTGCCCTGATAAATGTTCACAAAGAGGAGTTACTAAGCTATGCTGGTTCCTTCGATGCAAACACCTTTGCATGTGGCCTCGTTCCTGGGAACTGCACGAGTCAGCGAACACTTCTTAGATGTCTTTTGCTGGTATCTCTGACAACCTTACAGTGGAAAACCCTGTTGTCAGTTAACAGTTCTTCCGAGCCTGGAACACTGCATGATTTCATGCTCTCAACTGGCTACTGAACCAGGTTCTACCCAAAATATTCAACTAGACATTGATGCGCTGTGAGTCAATCCTCATAGTCCTGATGTCACAGCGGCTTTGGGGTTTGTCAGGGCTCCTGGCACCTGAGCCTCTCTTGTCTGGGTGCTACTGAATGCTTACTGTGGTTGTTTGAGGATCTGCCCTTGGAGTGCCACAACAAAAGCCTCTTGGAGAGAGTGGGTAATACTGCAATATGATCAAGCTGAGCTACAAACCACAAGTGCACAAATACGTGTTATTAACGAAATAGATTCTAATGCCTCTGAAGTACCAAACCCTCTTTGGGTAACCACTCCTTTTTTTTAGTGCATGGATTTTTGATATGATACATCTTGACAGCTCTTGCAGAGCCATTATAGCCTAGCACAAAACCAAATGCTTTTATTACAAAGACTCATGGCACAAAAAGACTTGTGATGATTTCTATTAAATATGGTAGTGGCACACATAGTTTAAAAATATGACACTTCCTTTGAAATTCCTCTAGCATATATACACAAGCTAGTGTTCTAAACGTGATTATGCAGTCGGGATATTTTTTCCCTTATTAGTGCAGTCTGTATTCTATGAAAATAATAGTTGGTACTTAGAGACATCTTTTCAAAGTCTCTTTCAATTTAAAAACTTTTAAAGCATTCTGAGATGCTTTAGCATGCATCATACCTGTTTTACAGTTAAGAAGGCTGAAGTGCAAGCTGAATGGTTTGTCTGAGGTCACAGAATATAGCAGTGGTAAATCTAGGAGAAGAGTGATGGTGTTAAAGCCTGTTGTTTCATAGCTCACTTAATGCGTGTTTTCTGATGTTGCTTTGTCTAGAGGTTAAAGTGCAGAAAATGCTTGTTCAGTTCAGAGATGCAGGACTGCAGAAGCATTATTTAAAATAAAATGAAAATCACATTCTGATTCGATTTTGTACTGATATCAAGACAAATTGTTTGGTTACCTTTTGGGGGGGAAGGAAAAGGGTAGAGTCATGAGTAAAATGTTATTGAGGTCAGTCAAAAGAGACGTGGTTGAAGTTGTTTGGAAGTAGGAAAACAGAGAAGTTGAAACAACTAATCCTTCTGTGTAGCATTGCAAATAGATCCCTCCTGAGCTGAGAAAGGATTGTGGGACTGGGAGGAGGGAGGAGATCAGTATTTCACTAAGTAACTGAGGCAGCAATGTTTCAGCTAAGATGATTTTGGGGAGTAGCTGCTTGATGAGGTGCTGCTTCACTAGAACATAAAGCAAAACACCTGAAAGAATCAACCTCTTGCCCCCTTCCTCCCTTTTTTTTTGTTTGAGATATTTTAATTACTCTTAGATGTAGGTCACTGGTTTTGGCAAACTTGAACACGGGTTTTGTAACTTAAAAATTCTGCACAGCTTGCTCACCAGGCTGCACTGAGTTCACTTGAGTGCATGGAGGAGTCAGATGGTCCAGCAGACCTGAGGAGGAGCAGGAGGGAGTCTCATGGTGTGGCAAACCCGAGGGACGCATGGATAGTGTTCCAGCTGGCCTGCTGCTTCTGAAGGGAACTTCCAGCAGCTGAAATGCTGTTCTCTGCTTTTTCATTTGTGTTGAGAAATTGAGATATTTCTGTTGTTTTACATACCTGGCAGTTTGTGAGTTCTGCATAGAGTGCTGCTGTGTTAGTGCTACATTTAAATACACAGGTTTGCAGCAACAAATCTCCTTGTGCACAGAGTCCTTGATGCTGACTTTGTGCCTGAGGTAAGCGCTATGTGTGAGAATGGGAACTGTCACTCTCTGAATTTCCTGGTCTTTGTGTAATTAAACTATTGGTCATGATATTGTCTTAGCTGTGGCAGGCAGACATAGCCTTGAATGCACAAGTATCTCTGGTTGGGTCACTGCGTACTGTAGAGTGTGGGTCTCCAGGATACTTATGCCATCAGGGTTAAGGTTTTCTGGAGGTACAGTAAAAAAATGGGATTGGTAGGTTGGGATCATGCTCCTGATAAAATAGCCACTTGTTGTTTTTCCTCCATCTCAAAAGAGTTATGCTTTTCTAATTTAAATATTTTCTAATTTAAAATTAATGGCTTGTCTAGATTATTTTCCATCTTTTACATCACACTTTAGCAAAAGAAATATTATGGGTTTTTTTCTGTTAGAAGAATGGTTTCATGCTCACACCACAAGGGTGAGAAACAGGTATGGATGAGTTGGCATGTGCTGTCTATCCAGCTTTTCAGGAGCCCTGCTATCCCCCCACGGGAGGGTGGGTGTTTAGTGGTAGCTATATCAGCTGCTAGGCATGGTTGTGAGCCCAGAGTTTACATAATTCTTATAGAGCTCCAGAAGTCATGTTTTGGGGATAGTAACTTGCAAATAGCTTTTTACTGGAAACCATGAATACTAACCAGTAGCTTTGTGACACAAATTCAGAAAAAATCTCCTTGCAAAAGACTTCTTGAAAGCTCCTCCAAAAGACTGCAGAAGAGTTTTATTACCCATTCCAAGATTATCAAACACGTTGGGCTCCAGGAGATAATTTCTGTTTTTCACTTCAGTTGCACTTTAATATTCTTTCAGAGTCTGACACGAAGCGTGGGTTTCTGCTTTGCAGAGCATTTGTAATATATGAGGGCACAGCCACAGTAGAGATAGCCTTTGGCTATTAAAACCCAAATAGACTGTTTGTTTGGCTTTTCTTGTATGCTATATACAATAGCTTTCTTGGTGTATGTAACCTGAAGGGGCTTTCCTACATCATGCTGGCTACTGTTTTGCTTTGGAAGGAATAGAAACATCAACATGCCTTCTAATTTCCTCTGCTCTGGTTCTGTTTAATATAATTAGCTTACTAAGCAGTAAGACAGTCAAGGTCATTAGCATCAACTCCATTCTTTGTCTTGACATGTTAGCTACCCACTTTTCCTTCAAAATTATCCTTAAAACTCCCGTTAATTTTTAAAGTTTAGTAACTATAGGAACACATTCAAATTTGTGTTTTTCTCCCTGATTTCTGCATTGTGCTCTGTTTGAGGCCGGAGAGGCTCAGGTGTCAACTGCTTTTGTGCAAGATATTGTACTCTCGGAGACCTGGTTTACTGTTCCTTGTGTGTAAAGTGGAAAATATGGGGTAGGTTCTTTAAAAAGTTCAGAGGAATGGGAATGATTGGCTCTGACTCCTGGAGCCTCACTGACTGAGGTGAATGAACAAAATGGCAACATAAGAAACACCTGGAAATGAACACCTGTGTAATTTGACCCTTTGTTGTGTCAAAGAAGGGTGAGATTAGTTAGTAATTTGTATGAAAGTATGAAAGTAAGCACCACAGGGCCCAGTCTTAGCTACATGGTGGTTTGATCGCAGGAGTAACCAGGCTTTTTCTACCTAATTTCCCTTACTGATCCCTGCAATTGCACTCAACTTTTTGTGGAAAGGATGTTTCCAAGCAGATTTTTCTTTCTGAAGATACTTTTCACTGCTTTTTCTTTCACAACCTGAAAACAAAGAAAAAATGCCAGTTAGGACTTGTCAAATACCTCTTCCATTCTGTCAGATGTTTTATGAAATGAACTATCTACGTAACTGCATTAATTTTCATTATAAACACAGCAGTTGTGTTTATCTGGGAAATACTGTGGTTAAAAATGACTCATGTATACCTTACAGAACTATTCCACAATAAACATGTATTTTGTGTATAAGAAAAATCCCAAAGGCAAAATTCTTCAGCTCTACTTCAATGTGTGGGTAGAATTTCAGACAGATTGTCTATTTCAAAATCTAAACAAATCATTTGAGGCCTCTACATTTTTAGAATACTTCTTTTTTGATAACAACCACCTTGTAATGAAGTCTCTGGACTCTTTGGCATCATCTGTTCCGTGTAAGGTAGAAATGAACGCCTCAAAGTAATTTTATTTATTTTTTTTCTAGATTTTTTTATCTATTTTTTCTACTAATAATAGTAGAAACATTTACATCTTCTATATTACAGATATTTTCTGAAAAATGCCATTTTTATTTAATTAAACTGAGAAATTCCTTGGCTTTGTATACTAGAGGACAAAAGGATATATTACATGCTTTCTAATTTTGAAGGTATTTGGCATAGTGCCATCTGTATGCTGTGAATTAAAGAATGCCTGCTTGTTTTTTAAGTACAAGTACACTATGTAGTTATTTAGGAAAAAAAAAATTTAAAAAGTCAGTCTAAATTGGAAGCTTGGAGTGTGGTGTTTTTTGAAACTGCTTTCAGTTGATGCTTAATAGTATTATAGTTGTCACAAGTAAGGTCTAAATCTGTCTATCTTACTTTATTACTCACTTCTGGTAGAGAATTCCAGAGTACCTATAGCTTTATATTTATGGATGCCTTTTTTTTTGATGTCTGAGGCTTTTACTCCTTATTATGAAAGCTTATATTGTCTTGCATTGTAAACTCCAGTGACTGTTGTTAATCTGTGCAAAACACTGATTTTGCAACAAATGATCATTTTGCACACACAGGAAATGCAACCAGACTCTTGATAACTATCTTCTTACTTTTTTTGCCCCATGACAAATATGGTGCAGATTTACAGCACTATTTTGCTGACTGATGAAAGCAAATGTTTTCCTGGGAATTGCATTTTTTCGTGTCCTTGCAGCTGCTATCCATGTTCTTTAACCTCTTTTTAAAAGGTAACACTTCATCTTCATTAGATAAATGATATAATCTGTAAAGCTCCAGAGTTGGGGCCACATGCAACTGTGCTGAACTTCTGCAGTACTTTTCACCTAGAGCAAGGTCAAGGCTAGCATTTCTGCAAGAGCTTTAGCACGATGCTTAAGAAGGCTTTTCTAAAAACTGTGATGAGAATCTCCCTAGGAATTGCAATGTGAGTGAGGAATAGACAGGCTAGAAATAAATAAGTAGATGTCCATACATATGCTTACACAGCTAATGGTTGAACAAAGAAAATTGATAACAGAGAGAAAGCACATAGTTGTAATTTGCTGTGACATATAAGGCATAAATGCAGAAATGGGGACAATATAATAGAAATCTGAAGGTCCTTTGATCCCATTTCCTTTAATCTTTTAAGGTTACCTCCTTGTCTTGCAAAAGCTGAGAGGAGCACTCCTGTTGTGAAGGAACTGCTGATGACACTGAAGGATGGTGTTGAGTGGTGAGAGGGCTGTTCTCTACCCTTGGCCTGGGCAGTGTCTGGTTGATCACAGCTGAGATGCCTTAAGTTGAGATGTTAGTGAATCTCTTGCAAGGAAAAGATAGGAATGTCTGACTATTCACCTCTTCCTAATGCATGTTCCATGCAGCAGTTGATGGAAGCTCGTAGTCCATAATGCAGATTCTTGCAATGCTTTCTTGCTATGACAGTTAATTTTCCCCTATGAATTATGTAGGGAGGTGTAACTTAGATTTCCCCCCAATGTTGTACCTATTTTTTAGTAGAACAGTTTAATAGAACAGTCTCAGCTTTTTGCATAAAAAAAAAAAATTACTGGAATATTTGGATCAAACTGCTTTTCAGTCTCCCCAGACATCCTCTAATTTTATTCCAGCAGTAGCAAGAGGAAGTATTCTCTTTTTCTTCTTCACAGATTTACAGAATGCAGATATGTGATATTGAGTTACAACAGTCTGACTCCAACATTGCTGATAGTTTGGTACAATTAAGTCAGGCCTAATCTTAAAATAGGCCAAAATCCTAAATAAATACAGCATTAGGATTGCAGTGAATAATTCCTGCTTTTTGAAAACAGTAATTGAATGCGCAGATATTAAAGGCAAACCACAGGAGGCCCAGTACATAAGATTTCTAATCTACTTAACAGGATCATTTTATATGGCTAGATTCAATTAAAAAGATAAATACATTCAGTTTTCTCACAGGAGAACCTGTACATACTTTGTATTCAATCTAACTCATAGGGTGTAATTTTAAACATTCCCTGTCTCAGTGATTTGAGGTTTTTTGACCCTCCCAAAAATGAATTTACTGCATTAATAGGGCTCTGGAAGACTTGGCAAATCCTGCGAGGCAATTTGATTTTTGTCACTCTAAGGTGTCTGCCCACCTCTTTCTTTCCATTCTCTGACAGGGCCAAAGGGAAATGTGTACTTCTGCCTCCCATCTCTCATCCCCAGACTCCTGTGCTCGCTTAAGCTGCTGGTGAAGGGCTGCAACGGTGGGTTTAGTGATGTCCTGAAAGAGCAGCTGCTGAAAGGCACTCAGAGCTCATCTGTCAACATCCAAAAATTTGTAGGGAATATTTGTGTGTCATGACCTGTCTCTGAGAAATGGCAGTTGGGTTAGATTTGAGGAAAAGAGATGGTAAGAAGATCCCCAAAACTCTCATAAAGAATTAGACTGTAGGTTGTTTGTCTGGTCTGGGTTGATGCTCTGGCCTAAACTGGAAACTTGTTTGCAAAGTTTCCATATGATTACCCACTGGCCTATAATGTATGAGCAGAGTGAGACCACGCTATTAAGTCATCCAGGACAGCAAATACGACGGCACTGAGGAACTATTTAACATGATGGTTTTACTAGACAGTAGCTTTGTCTAACCTGTTTATTAGGATTGGGTCAAGTGATATTATATTGTTAAAGCCAGAAAGTAAATGACTGAACAGAATTTCCTAAGATGGTTCTAGTTTATGCAAGAAACTAACCATATACTCTGATTTATTACTTTATTTTCTATCAGTATAGAAAAAACTGACTATAAAAGTTTGCTGTAAATCTCAGCTTAAATTTTGTGCGTGGTTTATAAAGGTCATTGTGCCCAAGGCTCCTTATTTTCCACTTAATCAACTACCACTTCCATGGCCCCGTTGCATTTCAGCAAACATCCTTTCAGTATGATGTGACACACCCAGTGAATTTGCACAATGTGTGCTTGAAGGAAGCCCTGATCTTTTTACATGTGAGGACAATGATTCAAGTGTTTAAAATTATCTGAATGTTCTGCATATCAATTCAGCATTGTTGTCATGCCTCAGTCTTTCTAAATGTGAAATTAGTAGATTTAGAACCCAGAGCTCCCCTGGAGTGTCCCCATAGATAGATTGTAGGTCACAATAACATGAGACAACCTAATTACCATAGCCATTGAAGGGACTGAATGCACAGTAGGCACTGGATTATGAATGCTCAGTTCCAAGGAATCCATTCCCTAAATGGTTGCTGCTGGGTCCTTCATAGGCATTTTTATCTGTTTAGTCACAAATTTGTTCTACAACCATTGTGACAATATTATTACTTAAAAATATCTGCAAAGGTGTAAAAAATTCATCAGCAAATACAAAATGCAAATAGCATAATTTTTTTTTCCTTTTAATGCTGAATTGGGGTGGGGGTGGGGGGTGGGGAATCTGCTGATTCTAGTTTCAATTGTCATGCATGACTTCTCTGTCCTTTTTACATTTGTTTTTGGTTTTCTATATGACATTGCAAATGTGGGATGGCCCGAGTCTGAAGCTCAGCAAAACTTGAGAGCTTAGATTTTAACTGTATAGCTGAAGATTTTTTTTTATCTTTGTCTTTTTTTTTTTTAATTTTTTTTTCCAGTAATGGTAGTAGCCACAACACTGTTTCCATCATTAAAAAAAAAAAAAAGAGATCCTACTTCAAGCTGGGGGACAGGCACCTTTTGTCTTCAAAAAGAGTACCTGGGTTCAGTTAGAGAACTGGAGTTCAATGCAACTGCTCTCCAGAAATGTTGTTATGTTCTGTATTTATGGCCTACATTACTCATTTCTAAAACTGGTCATAGCAACCATCTTACTCTCCAACAATAACTGATGTTGCAGTGCTCATTTTTCTCTTTATTTTAAAGTTTAAACATTTAGAAACTCATGAGCAGGTTCTGCATGGCAGCACCCAGGTCAGCTGGTCCATGTCCTTTCTACAGTATGGTCCAGGCTTTGCTCTTGTCATAACATGAGCGTGAATGTGAGCACTTGCATCTCAGATTCAGAAGGACCAATTCAGCTTATATCATCTGGGAAGAGAGTTAAGTGAAAGGAGAGTAGAGCAGGTTTTTGTGTCACTGTATTGTGTGTGCATCACTAGAAAATCGTCCCATGTAGATGATGCCCTACTGTGTCTAAGTGTAAGTAAATCTCCATCCACACTTACTCCCCTGTAGCTCTTGAGACTGAGCTGGGCAGATCTGGCAGTAAGCTCTTGATAAAAAAACTTGATACCTTGAAAGTTTTCATCTTAAATTGGTTTGGTTGCAGAAGTGACTGAGACAAGAAGATGGAAATACTAATTTTGTTTTGTCATCTACCACTTTGACCCTTTTAAATACTGTGCTGAAATAGTTATGCAGGGATTGGTGTAAGCACTTGCATTTTTGTGCTCACAAAATAGCAACAACTCTGAATGACATAATTTCGTTCCAAATATTGCAGTTCAGGGTTGTGCCTGGGTTCAACTCCTACAGGACAAGGGCAGCCTACCTACAGTTACCAAATGGAAACTATTTCCACTTTGTATTTAGTTCACAGTTTGGAAGCGAAAGTTGTGCCCAGAATTTAAGTGAATTGCTAGCATCACAATTCTGCTAGCTCTCCAAATAATTTTTATGGCAAAGCTTAGAAAATTTTAAAGGATGACTTGCACCAACTCTAAAAGAATTGACCTAAGAGAAATATCTGTGAACTGGGTTTTTTTGTTTGTTTGTTTTTTGTTTTGTTTTGTTCGATTTGTTGTGGGTTTGGGTTTTTTTTTAATATAATTTTGCTTTTAGAAAACCGCATCTTAGAATAATCTACTCTTAAAGCAGTAAAAATATTTTTAGTGCTATTTTTTAAAATAATAATCTGATTTATTATTTAGTAATATTTGAACTTAATCACCATTTTGGTGAGGTCATAATCTTCACATTTGGGATATTGTTGCAGTAAGAAGGCTGGGAGGGTACTGGGGGCAGGGAATGAAGTAAGAATATTTTTGTCTTGAAGTCATCACTTCAGGTCCTGCCTGGGCCAAGTGGCATTGCCCCCATATCAGTGGGTGAGGGCCTGAGCTGGTTTTCTGCGGGCTCTACAAAACAAGATGGGCCACCCCCTGCTCAGCACTTGGGATAAAGCTGTCATTATTTGATGGATATTTAGTGGCACTTTGTGAAATGAAATGGAGGCCTGTGTGGCTGTAGTCTTTGCTTTCACTGTGTGTTAACCGTGGGGTGAGTAATTGAATGCTCATCCATGTGTGATCATCTGCACTGCCACAAGCTCATTATCAGCATTAGTGTGCTGAAGTCACCCGAGGCTCCGTAATGATGTTGTATGTGGCCACTGCAAGAAGTGCTGCTGTCTTTGTCCTTGTCCCAAGACGACAGCCAGCAATTCCTGGTAGCTGTTGGAAAATCTCAGTTTATAGAACTATTACAATTCTTTTCTGCTGCAAGCTAGAATCTAAAATCTGCCAAGAAATTTGTATGCTTGCATGCCTGCTGGTCAGATACTGTGGCTGTTGTTTTATTTTATTTAGGGTGAGGGCTGGGTGCAGCTGGCTGAGCATTGCATACGATGAGACTACAAAGAAAGAACAGAGGAATAAAAACCAGAATACTTCATGTGTTATCTCAAGTCTGTGAAAGAACGGTGTTTGGGGCTTCATGTTGTGTCATTACATCAGTAGGTTCCTGGTTATTCCATTTCTGCTGCATTTTCTTCAGGGTTTTCCCTGAAGCTTCAAGAGCTGCATCTGCTTTGTCCCATGATGCTAGCAAAGGTGTGTAAATGGGTGAACACACCTATCAACGGTGAAAACCAGTAGTGAGGACAAAAAGGATGTGGTAAAGTGTGGGGCTGCCATGGGGAGAGGCAGCCTCTCCCACCTCTGTGAGGACAGGATGTGTAGAAGGTACTCTTTGGAGTTAAGATAAACTTCTACTGACATTTTCCATCACATTCTGGATCTCTACAGAACCCAGTCATACTTACTGATGCACTATGCTGGGACATCAATGACTTCTGAGAAGAGATTTACTGACCCACTTCACTGAACAATTTCTTGAATATCCTCATTGTGTCACCCCTTGATACTATATTGGAGATCCTGTGACACAGTTCCTGTACCACCAGTTTCCTGCCAGTGCCCTTTTTGTCCTTGTGGCCCAAGCCACTTCTTAAAAAGGCTATTCAGCTCTCCTGAAGCACCCATAAACATACCCTGCTAAACACTGTGGGAGAGGAAGGAGAGACTTCACAGCTGGAGTGAGAATTGGAAATTCAAGACATGTCCTCTTCTGCTGTCCAGGAGAGCACTGACTGCTGAAAGTAGATTGATCAGTGTCAAAGGTGAATGAGAGGATTGAGAAGACAGACCAACTTTTTTCTACATATTTACACATTTATTTGGAAAGGAGGGGAAAACAAATGTTATCAACTATTTCAGGCATTTTTTTTGGGTAAATGACAAAGCATTTTGGTATGCAGGAAACAACTGCTTCCCCTCTAGAGTTTTTTGGCACTTGAAAGGAAACAAGCCAACTCCAAACCTCTAAAGAGGAGAGCAGTTACAAAGACTGATTATTCTCCCTGTAAAGCTTTTTAGGAGTTTCTCTTGCATCGGACAGAATGATGATTCTTCTACACCCCAGTAATACCATTGTGTTTCATTTGGAAGAGTTTACCTGTATGCAGCAATGGACAGTACTGGAGTTTTATAAAATTCATATCTGCTACCAAGGACATTATATGTGGAATATTCCATGTAAGTCAGTCCCCAAAATAGCTAATAAAGTGGCAAAATAATAAAGAATGTTTACTGCAGAGTTTCATGAGGAGACTTGAAATTCCATTTGTGCTGAAGAAAACAGGGAAATGTCATCAGTTTTTAGAATGTTGTTGTTCTGTTTTAGAAACAATAGAGTCTTTTCTTCTAAATCCTTATTATGTTGAGGGGTTTGGTTGTTTGTCTGTTGGTTTACAAGGACACTTGCCTTAGATGCATGTTTAGTGCATATGTAGTATGATGATTTTGGTTACGTGTGTGTTCTCACAGCCAGACAGACTGCTGTATCCATGCAAACCTTTCCTGACCTCAGAGATGGTCTGGGCAAACTTAGGGAGGAGGTCTTCTGTTGTGTGCTTTGTAAGTCAGGGACTTCTCTAATGCAGAAAAGGGGGTCAGAATATCAAATATGTAGTTGTATTTATTGAGTGGGACTGGAGGACAGACAGATATGCAAAAACTAAGGGATTAGTGGGTAAGGTGATGCTGTGCAAATGCAATTTCTTTCATGTGTTACAGAATGGCTTGAATAGCAAGAAAATTCACTTTGTTAAATCCTCATACTTGCTAATTCCACATCTTGCTGTGGCTGTAACACAGACCTTGCTAAGTCAGCAGGAATTTTATGCCTGGATGGGGGAGCTCCTGTGCTGGAACTGTGGGTCGGATGGATGACCAGAAATAGACCAGTTGGAAGGCTGAGTTTGGCCATTTAAAGAAGTCAAAGCAGAGGCATTTGGTTTCACTCCTGTATTTATTAATAGCTGGCTGGTGCTGTGCAGCACATTCGACAGTGCAGCCCAGGGTCGATAGGGATTGCCTGCGTGCTTTTACCAGCTGTCAGTGTGGCAACTGTGAGGTCCCAGCTGCAGCACCAACTTCGTCTCCAGGAGCCAGCAGGTTCTCCCTCCCCAGCTGGTGTAGCTGGAGGGAGTTAGAGAGGAGCAGTTCCTCTGCTCAGAAGAGACTGCTGTGGCCTCTTAGCCGCAAATGGAACACCTAGCAATGAGGAGGGGAATTGAGAAATAGCAACTCTTACTTGGCTTTTATTTTTCAGGCATCAAGGCTGCTCGGTCTTGTCTGTACTGCTCTCCTTTTCCCTTATCTCCTGCTCCTACCCCTAACTTTGCAGCATGAAAAGTCAGCATTCAAACTGGTTCCTGTCCCACTGCTCTCCTCCTGTCTTCCAGTAATTGGGGCAAGTGGTGAACAGCCATGGTGCTCCCAGCCCCGAAGTCTTGTGCTGGCACTGGAGGAGAGCATCAGGCATTTTTTCAGGTGCATTGTCTTGTCTGGGAGGAAAGATGCATTGGGCACCCTGACCCAAAGGCACAGGGTAGAGAAGGCCAGTAACATACTGTTGGTATGTGCTCATGTTGGGATGAGGTCTGATGAAAGTTTTGTTCTGCCTGAGGAGTGCAGTTATCCACGGGACTTCTGTACCTGCGGCAATGCGGAGTCGGTCCTGCTCTTTCCTGGATTCAGCTCACTTGGTGGCAAGAGGTGTCTGCAGGAGGGTCCTGGGCCTGTCAGTCACCCTGGAGAGGCACAGACAAGGAGGAAATCTTCAATTACACTAGTGAAAGAAGTGAAACACCCCCCCCCCCCCCGTAATTATAATAGTAAAAGAGAGGGAAAGCAAGGGCTGGTGATTCCCTTTGGGAAGGGGTGTTTGTGTGGGAGGATGCAGAGCAGCTGCAAGAAAGATGTTTCTCATGTGATACGGGGCATGGTTGAGGCTCTAAGTAGGAGGGGTGAAAAGATCTTGTCTTCTCAGTTTGCTACAAGAAAATGACATTGTGAGAACCTCACCACTGCCTGTGATTAGGGGGTGATGCCTGTAAATGGATGCTGACTAAGAAGTGCAAAGAGGAGAAATGGCTGCATGTCATCTCCCCTCTCCCTTCTCCTCTGAGCGTCAATTAGTGTCTTAACTTTATTTTTCACTTGTCCTGCTTAATTTATTTCATGAGTTTTCTTAGCCAAGCCAGGATAATGTTCCTTTTTCAAGCATACTTATGCAGAGAAAGTCCAAAGTGGTCTATGCTGGTCTTTCATGCACTGGTAGGCTCTTGTTCTAGCTGCAGGTGAATTTATGCCCTTTAGACCAAGAGCGAGGATGAGGTGTAATTTCTGAAAAGGTTCTTATCCTACAGTGGCATTTGGGATGTTCACAGTATTTCTTTGTGATCAGGACAGAAAAGTAAGGAAACAACAAACAAAAATCACTCACTTTTCACAGCAGAAGTTTTTTGTATAATATATTACTTCCTAGTTGTGCCTTCCAAGGGCAAGAGAGTTATTTTTAAAAAGTCTTCAAATACATTAATGTGACTTTCAAATGAAGTTATGGAAACCAAAGGACAATCATTCAGACAGTACTCTAGAGAGATCAGTTGACAAACAAAAATGCAAAAATATTGTACTCCTGTAAATCCAAAATCAGCCAGACAACAGATTCAGTAGGGTTAAATTAGAGAGGCAGAAGGATGAATTGGGTTCTGATCAAAGAATTGTTCCATAATGGCTAAGTATAGGCAGCAGTCTTAATCCTAAAATAATGGGCTGTCAACTAACAGGTCAACATTTGAAGGGATTTCATTGTAATGCCTGTTTGAAATGACAGTCATTATGATATAACTTCATACTGAATTTTCAGAGGCATAAGTATTTGTAGTGGCAACTGGGCAGTGGAGAACCAAGGCCCCTTTCATCCTTAGGTGATAAGCATATATGGTTCCTGCACTCTTCTGCTCTGAAAAGGAGCCTGTGCAGTTCAAATATCAAAGGACCAGTGCTCTGCTCTGTTCAGAGGAGGTCATTCTGAGCCTCACTTGTGTTTTAAGAGTAACAATGGATTTTAAGGAAATAAAGATAAATATATATATGGGTGGACAAAAGAAAGATAGTGGCATAAACCAAAGTCTCAACTGAAAATGCTTTAAAGTCCTAATTTCTGTTTTCCTGCTCATTACCCTGGCCAGAGGCTACGTCCTAGGGTTGCAGTGGCACTTTCACAAGAACCACAAAAGGTGACAACAGAGTGGTAGTGTTATGCTGGCTGAGGTGTCCACATGTGGTGACACTGAGCACCTGCTTTGCATAGTTTCCCACCAGATTCTTGTGTTCTGGGAAAGAGCAGGGGAAGGGAAGGGAGGTGCAACTGAATATTTTCTGTGTTAATATGTGTGCCACTCAAGAGATACGATGGACACTGGGCAGGAACTGAGATTGCAATTGCATCATTCAGCATGTCAAACTATTTCTCTGAAAAGGGTGTTTTGGACTATGTTGTCCAGAAGCCAGGAATTGTAAGGCATCCACACGCCTTGTTTGAGAACTCTGCAGATTTCATTTTGAATATCTTTGTTTTAAATAAGAAAGTGAGTAAATGTCTATATTTAGAAGATTACTAGGCCCTCAGTTTTTCCATCTATTTATTCATATGTCTAATTATATTCCAATGATTGCTTCCTTTACAAATATTGAAAGTACTCATGTAATAAAGTCATCATATGTGCATCTTCAAGAGTAGGGCTTTAATATCACTAAATGGTTTATTTGTCTTCCCAACTGTTCCCTCATATTCAAGCTAAATAACATGAAAGAATAGAAAAAGTAAAGTACTCAAGGTACTAAGTTTTATAACAACAAGCGTGCCAGTTACTGCTTTATAAAGAGAAAAAGGAAAGGAAGGGGCAATAGAAATAAGAGGAAAAGGTAGCTGATGATTCAAAATGCTGTAGCCTTAGTGCTGTCACCACCACTGTTTCATTCGTTCCAAATGTGCCTTTTCTGATTTTGACAAATGAAATATTGAAACAGTTTTAGAAAAACAGGGTGGCTGTATTTTCCCTTTAAAGAAAAGAGGTCTTATTTTTTTAGAAGTTCTACAACTGGAGTTTTCAAGAAAATAAATTACTTACAGCAACTACTGAAAAAGGGCTTTTTAAAGCAGTACTTTCTGTTGCCTCTGTCCTAACTAATCTTTCTTGTTATTCTTTAGAAACATACAAGTATCCTCTGTTTGGATACACTTTTATTTTCACTAGTAATTTGTGAAAAAATCTTCAGGTTTCCTACAGTTAAAAACTACTTTCTTAGCTACAAATTTTAAAATAAAGTTTTTATAGATTTTTTAATCCCTTTGAATAATGAACTTCCATTCTTCATAATGTATTATTGAATGTTATGAAGTTTAAAAGGGTCAGATGTGCAGTGTATGGAAAAGCAGTAAGCTTCAAGTAAGTGGAGCAGCTGTGCTGCTTAAAGTACAAATTCATTTTGTTGGATGTGATTTCTGAATGTTATGGATTAGACGAAAAGTTACGTTGGATAGCATGGATTAGAATGAGAAGTGTGTTGACTACTAGATAATGGCATAGTGGAACTTCGACACTTAAGTGCCATCCTTTCTGGTGCAAGGGAAACACCTGCCTAGTCTTAGAAAAAGCACAGAGCCCCACCTGCTTATGTAGAGATTAACCGTCTGTGCTGAGAACCCCGTTCTGCTGTGGTGACAGAGGTTGATCCATTGGAAGGTTATTGCTCAGCCAGGAGACTGCAATCATCTACAAAGTTTGAAAGTATGATAATGTGGGACTGACAAGAATTTTATAGTCATGAATGTGCATTCATATAAATAACACCTAAGGTTATGTTTCTCTAACTAAGGCATGTGGAGACAAGGCACGCAAATATTTAGGTGTTGGCTTACTGTAGTCATGCAACTTCTTTAACATGAAAGAGACACCTCTTCTCATAAAATATTTTAGAAGTGCTTTTGTTCTAAGTTGCTGTGTGAATAAGAAAAAAACCAACTAAGTACACAGGGGTAGTCCAAGTTCTCATTATGAAATAAGAAATGAGAAGACAGTACACCTGAGCTATGAAAAACCATGAAGAATTCAGAAAATTGGTGTTGCTTGAAAAATGACTTGTTTTTACTGATGCCATTGTTGGAAGATGAACATGGGCCCAAGGAAATTAGAGATTTTAATGGAGTCTTGCTTTCTAAGAGGATTTTCATGCTGCCAGTTGAATTGTAACAATTAGCCAGTTGCTACCAGCAGCCTGCTTCATAAGAGTAGATGCATTTGGCATTATTTATACTAGGCAGACTTACAGCCTCCTGTTAATCTGAGGGGTGAAGAGCAAGAGATATTTGTAACCTTCTGAAGGGCAGACATGATTTCTGGGTTCGTGATGCCTCTTCAGTTCCTGAGATCACAACTTGGTAGGACTGAGGATAAGGAACAGATAGCAACTAGCCTTTTTTAGGCTCTGGTTTGGCAATTACACGTGTTCTAACAGCACTTAAGTGCATAATTTTGAACATGGAAATAAAGATTCTGTGTGTTTATGTGTGTTCATCCTATTTGCTCAGTACATCATCAGTTGATTCATTATTTTCTGAATTGTTAGTTTTATATGGATTTACTACTGTTCTTGAGATTTGAATGAGTGCATGTACAAAATTTCTGAACTCCCCCAAATGAAGTTTTAACTGTCATTTATCATGGTACCAGAGGAATAAAGGGGAGTACATTTGAGAAAGTTTGAAATAGGCTACTTGGGAGATTTACAGAAACTGAGTTGAATTCTCAGCCAGGAACATGATAGGAATTGTAATGGGAACAGTATTAGTGAATACATGGAAAATATGGAGTTTGCAAAGGGACATCAAGCCTCTTGGAATTCTTTCAATGAGCCTGTAGATAAAAAGATGAGTCAGTTGTCACAACCTCCTTGGATTTTTCACGTTGCTTTGAGCCCTTGAGAACTGAAACTGGTATGCAATAAAGAGAAGATCCCTTTGTAGATTACGAGATGGCTGAAGAAAAGGGGAGGAGTACATATTTCTCTTAGAGACAGATCCCAGAGGGGTATATGCTGTTTGCCATGTTTAAAAACCTAGGAAGGGATGTGAGTATTAGGGGGGGGCTAGTGTTTGCTGCCTCTATAAAATTTTTTGTGAGTTAAAACTAAAGCTGGTTCTAAAGAAAAGATTTCATATATAAATGACTGAGAAATAAAATAACAAGACTAAGGTTCATACTATACAAAGCAATTTGCTTGAATTAAAAAATGGATTATGAATTAACTTGTTCCATTCAGGATCTTGATCTTCCTGTGGTAAGTTCACCATCATCTCAGTGATTACTAGCAGTCAAAAAGAGAATTAGAAAATTAGGAATTACTAATGGAATACTATATGACACAGAGCATCTAATTATGCTACTGCTATGAGTCCCTGCCTTTGCTACATCTTGAATGTTGTGTGGTATTCTGACAATTCTCTCTCAAAAGGCATATGATAAAAGTACAAAGAATGCCCAAAGTGTTTAGAAACATATAATGATATCTATTTCAGATATGAATTGGACAATGAGCCTTCTGTGTAAAAACAGATGATTGAAGTGGTGTATGACAGAAATTAATACATGGATAAGATGAGTATGAAATGTTCTTTCGCTTGTAAACATGTAACACAGTAGGGGCACACAATGAAGTTATTGGGCAGGGTAGTTTGAAGCAGAAGGTCCCTTTTCCCAGAGTGCACAATTTAATTGCATATCTTGTTTCCACTGTGCTGTAGAGGTCAATAATATAATTATAAATTAAGTTATATAAAGTAGAAACTGTCAATAAATACAGTGGTTTGAATGAACCCATGGCCAAACAAAGTCTGTAATCTGCAGAGCACTGGCAGGCAACAGCAAGAGAAGGTGCTCTCTATTACACAGTCTAAGGTGATTACTACTGACAGCTCTTAGGAAGGATATTGAGCTATCTGAACTTTTTTCTGAGTCAATAAGTCTGTTATTTTTAAAAATAAAACTTGTAATTTTATAATTGTAATTGTTGGGGAAGGAGCAATGTTGCAGTGGCCAAAATTCTATCAGGGTCCTATTGAGGCTTTTCTCTTAAGAAAAGTGACTATTTGCCCTGTCCCCTCAATAAATCACAGCTCTAACTTTGAACTTCACAGATTTTCAAGATTTGGAGAAAGCCAAGGGTTCACCTGTGAGTCCCTAAAACATCACAATGCCTCCTATTGTTGTACTTCTGGAACTACGTTGCCAATGAAGCTATGTTGCTTAGAGATTTGAGATTTGAGTGAGACCTTCCTACCTGTGGCTACCTCTTGAATGCCTTCATACTGGGAAAATCCTGGCAGAGAATGATTTGTGGTACAGGCAATGCAGTCTCTCACTTTTTGGGGTTAATCAAGAAGCCTTTTGTTAGTGTCTTCACAGGCCATGCCCTCTCTTTCTGAGTGGATTTTGATCTTTGGGATAAAAACAAGGAATGGTGTAACAGAGATTGCCAACATCTTCCCTCTGTTGTGAATTGACTGTGGAGGATGTGTGTGGGCATATGTTCTAGTCTTGATTTACTAATCACAGAAAAAATCATACTGCAGCTTTGTTGGAACTTGTCTCACAAGATACTAAAAGCTGCTGTTGACTCAGTAGTAATAATGAAAAAAGAAAGGTCTGGCTAAGTATTAACATCATGCTAGTCAGACTAAAACACTCCTTGTACTGAGAACTGAAAATCTTGTGTTTTGTGATGCCAGAATAATACAGGAGCTCAATACTTTGATATTTTTATTTTTTTGTCCTGATTCAAGGTGCCTTTAAAGTAAAAATTGACAGAAATGGTTATCTGAAAGTATTTTGTCTGGGAGACTATTTGTTACATTAAGGTTTTCGGCTTCTTTTCAGTTCCCCTTCACCCTAGCAAAGTGTCATTGCAAAAAAGTTCTTCTTCTACTGCTCTTAGAAATGATTAGGAAGAAATCAAATCAAATCAAATCAATAGAGGCGTTTATTTCTGTTGAATGTATTCACATTCAGTTTTAGGTCCTGCTGATACAACTCTTAGTTTATGCTCTTCTGACAAAATAGTGCTTCCAGTCTTCAGGTGTTTCTGCTCCATTACTTCAATGCTATTATATTACAATACTATTATATTACAATGCTATTACAATGCTACAATGTCACTGACATTATGGAATGCCAAGTCTGGTTACATTTTGGAGCTCTGGAGGTCCGAGTCATGATGTTTGGACTTCTAGCTTTTACAGTATTTGAAAATACTTCTTTTGCCATTATGAGAATTGCAGTGTGGGTCTATGCAAGGCCAAGATGTACACAGTTTCCAGGAATAAAGATTATTCAGATGTTCCAGAAAGGATGAGGAAATGTTGGATAAAGAAAAATGTCAGGAAATGTGGCAAGAGCTATGGTGACCTTGTCAGAGCTGCTGTTTCTTGGCAGAACTCAGCCTCATACTGTCTGGGGCACACCAGCAGCATTCAGCTGACAGTGCCCCTTAGGAAAAAACACCTTTAGCCAGCAAAGCAAGGAAAAAATTTTGAGGGATTCACAAAGGGTAGGTCCTTTGTAGGGGGAGATAACATACCTTCATGACCTAGCCTGAAGTACTGGAATGCAGGCTCACTGTGGCATCTGTAAAGATATGTAAATACACATATATATAGCCATGGTCAGACTGTTTTTAGCTACCCAAGTTATTTCAATACATTGTGCAATGTTATCCACAAAAGATGAAAGAACTCAGGTACTTTGCAAATAAAGTGTGTGTTAAAATAACCCTCTCAGTGGACAGAGGTATGCTGCTGTCATTTCTCCCTTAAACCTCCAAAAGCAAGGGAGATAGGGAGCAGGACACTGTAGCTGAAAGTAGCACATCGCCCTATGATTATGTAGATGCAGCAAAAATGACGAAATAACACAGTAAATACACTGAAACTATGTAGCATTCTCTATAATCAACTTCAGCAAAAAACACTGTTCAAATTGAAGTAAATCACAAATATGTCTTCTATTACAATGAGCACAAAATTGGAGTAAGGCTATGCACCCAGCAATACTAAGCATATATAACAAATTTATTTAGAAGTAGAGCTGTTGTGAAGCAATGTAGTGATTTGATATTGTCTACATAATGTGATAAGACTGTTATTTCAAATGTAGTTCAAATTTTACTATCTACAATAGAGCATTTTTATGTTCCTACTTCACCACAATGTTTTGGTTTCTAGATAGGGCCAGCCTGTTACCTACATGTCTAGGGAAGCCTTCTTAATTGACTGAGATATTAATTCCCATGCCTGATCCATACTTGTGCTTCCGCATGCAAACTATGGTTAATGGTTACACATCTGCAAATTGACTACCTCCTGTTACAGCTTCCTTTTCTGACACCAAACAGATTGTTGAATGATGCAAACTTCCCTCATAAGATTGATACCCCGATTCTTCCCTCTCAAAACAGCTGTCATTTTGGCATCCTGAGGCTGAAATAAATTTGGCATGCAGCAGAACACAGGATCTGAAGGCTTGCATTCACTGCTGACAGGCACAGACTTATTCATGACCTGATCCCACTGCACGGTGGTTGCCCTGCCATGTGCAGCTGGACAGCAAGTGCTTGTAACATCTGTTGATTGTTGTTTATTGTCTGCAGAACGCTTGTTTGCTCAGATTTCTTTTCTAGCTGTTGTACACCTCGTGAATCTGATAGCTGTATTTCCACAAATACAGACAAATCAGTTCCTTCTCCCAGTAATGGTCAGTCAGCTTCAGGGGTGACAGCAAAGGGCTTGAAAACTGGCATGTTGAAAGTTGGAATGGAACAGAGAAAACTCCTGAAGTCTTTAAATATTAAGTGAAAATGAAATGATGAAGTGAAACAGAAGGAATGTTTTGACACTGAACACTTATTCTCTGATAAGTACTGCAGTACTGCAAAAATTCCCAGGAATGGAGAGCCAAAAAGCATGATGAGGGACATGAGTGCTCACCTACAATGTAGCATGCTTTTTACTAAACACAGTGTGTTAATCATGGGAACTGTCAGTCAAATGTGCATATATACCTGTATCCCATTTCATCAGCTGATAGCTGTGCAGAAGTGACTTTGGGAATTTTCAGGTTTAGATGAACTTTTTATTACAAGGTGGAGGTGGAAGGAGAATTCAGAAGGCAGATCTGTCTGTGGGTTCTGCCGCAGCTTTCGTCTGTGATACTGCGGCACTCTCTTGCCCTTAAGTAGACCATCTTATAATATCCACTTGGAAATGGAGATTATAAAACTGTTATACCTCAGGGGGGAAGAATGAAAATGCTTTGAGATAGTCTTTTATGTTCTGTGTGGAAAACACGTCATTACTGTAGAGTATCTGCATTTTATTTTATTAAGGTTAAGAACAGTTCCACAGTAAAATGGGTCAGTGTACCTTTATTTGCACTCAAGAAGCAAATTATCATGCCTTGATCTACCTGCCAGTTAAGTTGCTCAATTGCTTAAAAGTGGACCTTGATCCTTGGAGATGCTGATTGACTTTAGGAGTTGAGTAATAGGAACTGATGCATGCATTTCACTCAGTGTGGTCAGAAATTCACAGAAGTTTACTTTCTAGCTTGTATGCTAGAAAACATACTATTTGTCTGGTATGTCCTAAAAACACACACCCACAAGTAAAGAAAGCAGTATATGTGTGCCATGCAGGAAATTATAGGAAAGGTACAGCCCTAGTGAAACTGGGAGCACCTCTCCCTGACTGTATCATGTCACCTTCTTCAGTTTTTTGTGTTTCCAGATGTGTGGAATGAGCTGGGTTAGGTTTGGGGTGTTGTCTTTGAGATTGCTGGTGTGAGAGACGTAAATAAACAAGGCAGAGCACTCCCAGCACACTGACACAGGGACTGTTAATTGCAGTTGAGAAAAATACACATAGTTGTTACAATGTGTATTTTAGAATAGTTCCTCATCACATAAAATAAGACTGGGCTTAAAAACGTTCTTTGCCCAGAAGGTGGTTGGATGATGGAACAGGCTCCCCAGGGTGGTGGTCACAGCACCAAGCCTGACAGAGTTCAAGAAGCATTTGGATGATATTCTCAGGCACATGGTGTGACTCTTGGGGATGGTCCTGTGCAAGGCCAGGAATTGGACTTGATGATCCTTGTGGGTCTCTTCCAACTTGTCATGTTCTGTGATTCTGTGAAATGTGATTACTATATAAAAGTTCAAAACCTGACTTTTCTGGAGGTTCTAAAAGTCAGGTTTTGAACCTCCAGAACAAAAATTTCCCCTGACAGAATTAAGTTGGAGAGGATGACTAAGCAAATGATGGTCTGAAAATAAACATTAATTACAGTATATAGAAATATGGAAATGTATTTGTGCCATAAATATTTTACCATTTCATAATGTTATTTGAATAATTGTTTAAACTCAATGCTTTAAATTCTGATTGCCTACAAGGCACAGGTTATTTTGCCTTTTCCTAGGAAGATGCTTGAAATTTAGATGTATAGAAAGATGGGGGAAAATAATGAGAAAACTGAATACACAATGCATACAAAATTGAAAACTGTTTTTGAAACCTTTCCAACACTGTATAAAAATTTGCACTTCCATAATTAATGAATGACCTTTCCTTCCTTGACCCAGATTTTAGTTGTTTGCAACAAGTCAACAAAAGGAAAAAAATCACTTGAAGTCAGCAAAGCCAGAACAGCAGCTTCCATAAAACCCTTTGCCAAACTGATTAGATTTGCAATTCACTCACTAAGCCTGCCTGGTCATGGCAGCATCATGCAATGAATCTTTTCATTGAATAAAACTGGAACTGCACAGGAACTAAATTTCTGTAGTGCTTGTTTAAACATGAAGTTGTTCCTGATTAACTCACATGAGAGCAGTCTTATTCTAGAATTAAAAAGTTTCTTCCTGTTGAGCTTAATGTAGTTGTTTAATAATTAAACAGAAGCAGTTAATTGGAAAATACTGTGTATGTAGACAATCCTCAGTCTTTTTCCTTTGGTGGATGTAAATGGATAGTAGTTGGATAAGGAAGTAGTATTTAAAAAATTCTTGGATAACAGATTGTCTTAATTTGTTGATTTTAATTTCTTAATTTGTTTAACTAAATGAGAAAGTTAAAGTATCTGATAGGTTTTGCATATAAAATGGCATTACAGGTAGATTAGCATGACAGTAAAAGAATCTTAGAAAGTAAAGGTTGTATCGCTCAGAAGGGAGTTTATGAGAACTACAGTGTGTCCTCAATCTCCACATAACTGCTATTCACATCCAGGCAAATCAGGGAGAGAGAACAACCTGATTTTCATTCAGACAGTAGCTCAAATCCTGAGTGGACTGGGCTTTTACAGACTTTACTTAGGATTTTTTTACAGCCTTTGCATTATTAACATATTCATCATTGTTAGTGAGCATGTTAGCAAGTGAGATTTAATATAACAAAAGATTGGATTTGCTTATTATGGATTGATTTAAAAGACTATGGTTAATTAAAACTATATATTGTCCAGAAAAGAAATAGTTTTAAATGGTGGTGATCCAAAAAAACCTAGAAAAAGATGACTGTGGTGTTCAGTTCTGCCTTGTCCCATTTATTTTTCAGAAATTAAGGTGTTAATCTAAAGAGAAAAGGGAATAAATTTGTTAGATTTATTTTAATTAAAAAAAAAAAAAGAGAAGACTTCTATTAGCAAAGAAGGAGTAAAGAAAGTAGAGGAAGCATCTTTCTGAGGCTGCTTTAGACCTTAACCAGAGAAGCAGCCCTTGCTTGCTTTGTCTGCAGCAGTCTGAAAGCAATGTTGAAACGTGTCTTGACCACAGGTCCTGTTGAATCAGTGGCAGACATGGTTTGGTTGGCACATGCAAATCAGGTGGCTCTATACCAAATCTGTAAAACCTTTGAAGACAGTGACTATAGAAAAATTTAAATCTATTAAAAAAAAAAAAAGTTGGATTTCTTTGCATGGTTCTTGTCAGTCACTGGAAACCTTTGTGCAATCTTACTGAGCTTTATCTCCTCCGTGGAAGCCAAACAGCCAGCTGGTTGGCCTCACAGCTGGGGCCGATCCAGGACCTCATGGGGGAACAGGAGTAACAAGTGTGGAAATGACCAAGCGGCTGTTTCCACTAATTTGCTGTATGAAGAGCTGGGGATCTCAGTTGTGTTCTGCTCATACAATAAGCCAGATAGTGACCTAGAGACCAGATTCCTCAAGTGACTAAAGTTTCTGATCCTGTGCTTTGCAGTCTGTCACAGGGCTAAGTCCTCTGTGTCCAGCACCCAGTGCAGCTCTTGGAGGTAAGTGCTATAAAGGTTGGGTGGAGTTGTGCTTTGGGTGATGGCCAAAGACTCTTCAGTCAGACCTGCGTGAGCTAGGAAAATGAAAGTGTCCTGAATATGATCCTTTTTGGCTCTTGATGGAGTTAAAATATGTCCCACGAAGGATTTCTGAATTCCTGAGGAGAATCTGCAGGGAGATCCTGTGAATATCTTCCTTGTAAACCATCTCTCTTACTCTTCTGCTCTCTGCCAACACCTACCAAAGAAATACCTTGCTTATCTTTTTAATCTCCTCTGCTCGCCTATGAGCAATAGTTGGCTGCTTTGGTGCAAATTGGTTGGAAGATACACATATAGACATGGAGGGAGAGTTGGCTAGAACTGCCCAAAAGTTTGCATCTGGTATTGGGTTATATCTCTCTACCCTGGTGAAAAGTGCTACAAGACAAGCCAGGTTTCATGTGCAGGACAGTATTGCAGATCAAGAAGCATGCATGGTATAGACAGCTCTGGGATGCTGTCAGTGCTACAAGTTTCAGCTGTGGTGATGTAAGTGATTTGGGGATATAAATGGCTGTCTGAGAGAACCACAGAATGGGGCTGCAAAGGTGCTTATGATGTATTGCAGCTTGGGGTACTCTTATGGGGGGGGAATCTTAAATAGTGATATATGTAACAAGTGAATTAGAATACAGGCATATGTTCAAAATCACTGCAACTTTATGCCTTAGTTATAAGTAGTTTTGAAGGAGCTGCTTTAATTCCTTCTACAGCAATCCAAACTATGGGTACTCAATTCCCATTTGTCACCAGCATTTCTCTGATCTCTGCCTAGCTACGCTCATAAAGTGCCTCCAAGTATGTTTACAAAGATGTTTACTCTCCAAACAGTTCAGGCTGGTCATTCTGAAACTACTTAAGGAATGTACCTGACAACTTGGGTGGAAAAACATTCTCTAGATGTAAAAGACTGAAAGAGCTGCTGTATACACTGGTCACAGTGTTCACCGAAATTCTGAGTCTGAACTGAAATATTTCTCTCTACTCATATTTTTATTTGTGAAATACTTTGTCTACTAAGGTAAAATGTTTTTACTTTGCATGCAAGTAAAGAATGGCAGAATGTCATCTACAGTTGTTTTAGCCATCAAAGAGAAAAGTCATATGAACATAGCAACATTTTCATCTAGAACTGTAGTTTAAATATAGCACTTAGTAAAAAAGCTGCATCTTGGTAACTTTTCTGAAAAGATAGTAAAAATTGAGACATTCTTCATCCAGTTATAAATGACAAAAAGACAATGAGTGTCAGTTCTGTATAATTCAGAATACCAGGTGTGTAAATGTAACTATTTTAATGCTCTGGTTTTTAGACTGTTCAAAGCAAAACAATTTGCTTACATGGTGCTGAGCAGTTTGTTTCACTTACCACTATAAGCACCTTTATCTCCTGTGCTGCTGTTTGCTACTCCTAAGGTAATTGTTAACAGGAAACCAAGAACAGCCGTAGAGGATATACTGGGAAAAATAGTCTGATAACCTGGCTGCATAAAAATTGTTTTGTTGTAGCTCTTAAGATGCATCTGTTCAATAAATGTAATTAATTTGGAGAACATGCAGTTCTAGAAATGGTATGAGTATTGTGTTCAGGAGGAACCACACAGAAGGTTGATTCAGGCTACTAACACTTAAAACTAGTTTATATTTCTGAATTGAAACAACACTGTATCTTTAGAACTTGTACAGTGAACCAATCCAAACCGGTTTTGCCAGTATTATTTTTTCATCTGGAATTACGTAAATTATAAAATCAAGCAGGTTTTTGAAAGGAAGTGGGAAGGGGATGTTTACATATTTTGCCTTTTCAGGACCATTTGATGTGCTGCATTAAAACTGCAGAGCTGAGTATCCGCAAACTGTGTATTTCTTTGCGTAGTATATTGTTGATATAAATGATAGAAGTTCAGAAATGTAAAGCATTGTGCCTTCTAGGGAAAGTCTAAAATGTCTTGCCAAGCTCTAGCTTTTCCATTCCACCTCTTCTATTTTCGAGAAATTATTTTTTTTCTTTGTAATTAGCGAGATGGTTGTATGGAGGAGGAAAGTATTGCTGGCAGTAAGGCTTGCTCTAATATGTAGACACAGCAGGCAAACACCTTGCAGCCTTTTGGCTGGGTATCAACACACCATTAATAAGCAGACAGCTTGAAAACTCAGCAAGAGCAATGTGTTTGTTACAAAACAGAGAAACGCCTTTGATCTGGCCATTGCCTTTCTTAGAATCACTACATTATTATCCATAACAGGGTGCTCACGTTTAGTTCATCATCATACCTAACTTGGTCCCCCTTTATACAGGGGTTGTGAAAAAGAGGAATTCCTGAAGTACATGTTAGTTATAGATAACTCACAGCATGTTTGTTTTGGAGGAAGAGCAAAGGAAGGAAACTGACATATTTGTAAAACTTTTTTTTTTTTTCACTCTTCATCTAGAGCAAATGAAAATAGCACAAAATTACAAGAGACCATCCAAGGTAACTCTAAGCTGTTTGTGTGCAGATTTGCTCCACCCTGTGTACGGTCTATTTTTGTTGTTCTTGCTGTGGTCACTTAAGTTTTAATGTTACTACATCTTGGAATGCTTATTACTGCATCAGGAGATGATAAAATCTTGTTCTCCCCTCAGCAACCTCTGTGGATAACAACAAACAGGTACAACATGCCCAGGCAGTGCTGGTTAGCGGGAGGGGGAGAAATCAGATACACCTAATGTGCCAGTATCGTTCAAGTGGCTCTGGATGATTTCTGTGACTCCTTACAGAAGTTGCTGAGTACAGGCATTACTTAAAAAGTAACTATAGTTACTGTTAGAGTATTAGAAGCATGCAAGTTTTGATTGTCCTGAAAGGCAAACTGCTATGACTTTGGTACAGACATCAACACGGTTTTAAAATACTTGTTTTCGAATCTTTACTAATTACTGTGAAATACGTGGACTGTAGTAAGCCAGCTTATAATTAGTCTGGGACCCTTCCTTCTTATGGGTCCTTTAGTGAAACTGTAGGGCAGTATTTATGCCAGTACAGTTTTCTGCTGTGGCAGTGATTGAACACTGGATTAAGACTTTGAATAAGCTGGGCATGAAGAGGAAGCAGGGAAGGACTCTATTAGCAATAAATATCTGGGAGCCTAATTTAACAAAATGTTTTGTTTCCACATTAGATGCACATTTCTGGTGTGTTTTCTTCCTCTCTTTTGATCAAGAGTGTTTTGGACTTGAGCCAAAGACTTGTCTATACATGGAGTTATCCTAGAATAATTACTCTGGAAAAAGTAGCCTGGATTAACTCCATGGGAGCAGAGTATTGTTCCAGAAGGAGTTATTTGGAGTATCAACATATTTGAATGCTCTGTCTCAATTGCTCTTTTCTCACTTTCTCTGAATCTTAGCTTCTCTCTTCATATCCTGGATATTGGTAGAAAAGAATAACCCAGTGTCATCATGCTGCTTGGAATTTGTGAATAGTTTTTGAATAGTTTTTGGAATTTTAATAGTTTGCATCCACTTCCCTGAAGCAGAACACTAAACCAAGACCCTGTGCAAAAAGACCAAAACCTCTATGCTTGCAAATACCCTTCTGGAGTTATGGGTGAAAGCACGAGATAAAATGACCTGGGATCCAAAACCACATATTGCTTTCAAACAATTAAAAGGTAGGGGTAAGAAATTCTCAGATGTCTTCAGAGATAGGAAACGCTGGAGGAGATTTAGGTAGTCTTGAGTCTCTGTCCTGATGTGCTGTCCAAAGAATCTGGAAAACGGATAAATATGCCTTCCCCCCCGCACCCCCCTTCTTCTTCTTGTGGATGTGTTGTTTGGGGAATAGAGACTGAATACTGGGGTCATGCTGGCCGTAGTTCTGTATCAGCCTTAGCACACTTCAGCAGTGTTATGCACATGCTCGGTACCCGGACCGACCGGATCCTTAATGCCGCTGAGCGCCACCCAGACCGGTGTGAGTCCCCTGGGGACACGGTCTGATGTATAAAACACCCCCACCGAGGAGGCTCTCTGCCCTTTTCCCCCTCCAGTGAGGGGAAACCCTCACCTGCGGCCGTGACCCGCCCCCGGCACGGCTTTATTTTCTGCCACGAAGGGCACAGACCCCCGATGCGGGGAGCGCGGCAGGCGCGGGCGATTCGCGGGCGGGGCGACTGCTCCGGCTGCCCTTGCCTGGGTAAGGGAGCCGACCCCGGCTGTGCCGTGCGGTGCCGAGCCGTGCTGAGCCGTGCCCACCGCCCCCGCGGCGCGGAGCGGGCTCTCGGGGGCCGGGCAGCCCGCGGAGGGCGGGGCGGGGCGGGCCGGTGGCGGCGCGGGGCCGGCGGGGCAGGACGGGCGCGCCGAGCGCGGGGAGCGGCGGCAGGTTCCGTGCCTGGCGAGAGCAGATGGCGGCCGCGCTCCTCCTCTACCTGCCCCTCCTGCCGGCGCTGGCCGGCGCCTTCAACCTGGACACGGACAACGTGGTCAGCTGGAGCGGGGAGCCGGGCAGCCTCTTCGGCTTCTCCCTGGCCATGCACCGGCAGCTGGAGCCGCAGGAGAGACGGCTGTAAGTGCTCAGCGCCCCGCCCGGCCCCGTCCCGGGCCGCCTGCGGGGACCCTCTTCCCTTCCAGCGCCGGGAAACTTCCCCTGGCGGCGGGCCGGGGCCGCCAGCCCGCACCGGGTGCCCGGCGGGAGCGGGGCGGGGGCGCGGGGCCCTCGAGGGGCCGGGGCAGCACCTGCCGCGGGCGCTGCGGCGCCGCCGGCCGGGACAGCGCGGAACGGCGGGGTCGGACCGGGAGCGAGCGGCCCCCCCGCCCCGGGGGCCTGCGGGGAGGCGGGAGAGAAAGGGGAAGCGAGCGACAGCCCCCGCTGGGATCCTTCCCGCTGGCTGTGCCCGCGGTGCGCCCGGAGGCTGGAACCCGGGGCGGGCTCCGGGGCAGCGCCGACCTGCTCCGCCGGTGCCTGCCTGCGGTCTCGGGTTTTTATTCCCTGTGCCTACCCGGCCTCCGGTATCCCAGGGGCTGCTGTTCAAGACGGCACCTGCCCGGGAGTGCAGGTGGGAGGTGATACAAGGAAAGAAGGAAAAATAAATCGGTGTTTGTGGCATATGTATGAAAGCTAGGAACTTATTTTGGGAAATTAGGACAGCAAAGTAAGTCTCCTCTGTACGTTTTCAGCATCTCTGCTGCTTTGTGTCCATAGCTGAGCAGTGCCGGACCCCACCCTATCCAGTAGTGCTGGATAGAGTGTGTGTATAAAATATTGTTGTTAAATAAATGCCCCTTCCCCAAATATTTGGTTTCAAATCGAGGGAAGACACACCCGTTATCATACAGAGTTAGTGAGATAAGGAAGCTGGAAAGAAATAATATTCTTCTTTAAGTTAGGAGGTAAACTTACTTAAAAATCCTGTGGGCTCATCTTGCTCACACTTACATTCTTATGTGATTTCATTAAAATTACAGTGTATGGAGGAGTATAAAGCACAAATAGCCATATTTCACCTTCTATCAGTAGATAAAATGACCCGTAGCATTCCAAAGAAGGAAATACAAATCTGTGAGCTCCTTTTCAGGGACCCTTATCTTAATTCTTGACAGGATTACTCCTGCATTGGTCTCATTTTAGTTCTACGGAGAAAGCAGTGCCTGAAGCTTGTTAGCTTCCTTGTATATTGTCAGTACTGGTAGAATGTGTGTAGGAATATGCCGAGACAGAAAGCCAATTGCTGAGAAGTCAGTAGAAACACAAGGGCAGTCACAGTATTCAAGCTAGTCTGTACTATTTGGCTGAAATTCCTCAGAGATTATTGGCATGAAAGTTCTGTATTGTATGTATAGTAAGTGCTTCCTCAGGCAGTCCAAATCTGGGGACAGAGCAGAGCCAGATGCTATCTGCCTTGACATGACTTTCTGAATCCAGGCTTTCATGAGAAGCAAGGGTCTCTAATAGAGACAAAACCAGACTAGACAAACTGCGTTTTATGGTGATGTGCACTTCTGAGTATGAGGTGTCTTGGCCATTTTTCAAATCCGTGGGTTTTAGCATAAGGAATTAAGAGTGCTACCCTGGGTAGCTGCTGGGTAGTACTCATGGAATGAAACCTTTTATGTCAAACAGGCATGTTGTAGTCACTTTGAGCATCATTTTTCTGTCTGTAAGAGTAGTAGTGTGTGGCTGTAAGACAACAAGACATGCTATACTGTAGCTTTCTTAGGGACTGAGGTGTGTTTAGCTCGTTTTGTGTGAGTTCTGTCTTACGAAACAGATGGGAATTTTGGTGGCAAGACTTGAAGCCTCCCTTGTTGGGCTGCGTTTTTATATCAGATAAAAATGGGCTGTGTTGAACTAATATCAAAGGATTTGTGTTGTGTTTTCTATAGAAACCACGTGCGGTTTCTAGATTGACTCTTCATAGATGGAACAATGTCTGCTGTCCAGATATACTCAGGGAAAGTGGAAAGTTATGGGAATAGAGGTCATACTGAGGTTTCCTACTGAGAAGCAAGTATGTCTAATACCTGTATGCCACCCACTATTTGTAACAGCAGGAATTTTAGTAGTTTATTATCAAGGGTGCAATACCTCTGCATTCCCAGATGCATTTTGGTCTTACCTCTGCTGCAAAAATGGTTTTATGTACAGCTGTCTCTTAGTCAGAAAGAAGTATTTATTTTACCTCTTCTTCTTGAATGGATGCTAACTTCAAAACTCAACTGCAGTTTGAATGTGAGTGGTGTTAAGTAGTTGACAAAAATACACAAACCCCGTTTCATCACTGAAACTTAATTGAAAGTGACACTTGGGTTCACATCTGGCAGAGGCCCTCATTTCAAAAAAATCTGCCAGCCTAAGCACCCTTCTGCCTCTCCAGTTTTATAAAATTGGACACAGGTTGCAACAGACACATGCAAGATCAGTCCATCTTTGGAAAAACAAGAAAAAGAGAGAAAGTGAAATACATTAATTGTGTTCAAGAGCTAGTTTAGTCTGTGGCTTGGAGCAAGGCTTGGTAAAACAAACTAACAATATGTAATTTTTCTCTTGCCTCGCTTAAGTGGTTCTTAAGTGAAATGATTCCCTCTTCCTCACACTGGATAATTCAGTGTTAAGCATTACAACAATCCTCTGTAAAGATGAGGGTGGAGAATGTCTAGGAAGTGTGACAAATAAAGGTACAGCTGAAATAGTGTTTGATTAAACATGGTATTTACTTTTGATCAACTTTTTCTTAGTCACAGGATATTGTAGATTGCATATTAGCTTTGAATGACAATCTTTTAATGCTAAAAATGCCGTGTTTGCTAATGAGGAATTATTTAACTCCCAACAGTATGAGTAGATGCCTGTTCAGTTGCTTTTACTTTAGTTGTAAATGGTACTGAGTATAAGACTATGGGCTAGTAACAATATTTTGTTTTAGTTTATGAGTATCTTCAGGTTAGAAAAGTTGGAAAGTTTGTTTGTTGGAGAGGAGAAAAAATATAACTTACAGTGATTGAAAGTGGACTGCTAATGGTGTATGGATGTGAAAGACAGCTGAAGGCAATCTTAATGTGCATTGGGGAACATTAATGTTGGAGGTACCAAGGGCAGCCTCCCTGGATTTCTGTGTATGGTTCTGGTTCATTGTCCAGCACAGTGAATCAGGCAGCAGAAAAGACTAATGGAGCTCTGAGAGAGCTGGGCTTATTGCCCTGTATAAAGTTGTTCTGTTTGTAATCTCTTTGTCAATATGATGAAAGTCAGGGAGCTCTGGTTCTTGCAAGGGGGCAGTGGCACAACAGCAGTGCATTTCATCTGCAGACTGGGAGAACATTTGTAACTTGGAGGAGTCTGAGACTCAGGGACAGCATAGCTATAGGAGTAACGTGGTTAAAATGTAAGTAGTCCTGTGATGGAGAATGTGAGTGCATCTAGCATCTGTAGATGAGAACTACACCAACTATATTATAAATATGTTACTATTATAATAAATGTATGATTACTAGCTACTCACTACATATGTCGTGCAGGCAGTCACATATGTGTAATTGTACATGTATAGAATATATATAAAAATGGTCTTTATTTGTGTATACTCCGTGTAAGACATCCAGCAGGTCTGTTCCAGTTCATTTGTTTGTAACTCATGATGATTTAAGCAAATTAAATTGAATTGAATTAAAACAGAACCATCAAGAATACCTAAATTTGTATATAACTTTCATGGAATCATAGAATCCTAGAATCATTTGTGTTGGAAAAGATACTTAAGATCAAGTCCAACTGTAAACCTAACACCCTTTAGCCCTTTTTTATTTATGGTTTAGAATGATACAATCACAAAATATCCTGAGTTGCAAGGGACCCACAAGCATTTACTTGCATGTAATTCTGATGTTATTTTCAGTAGAAGTATGGAACTGAATTCATATGAGCTTCTTGTTATTGTATAAGGCGAAAAAAGGAAGAAATTGTAGTTATCAACATTCAGGATCTTCCTATCAGCTGCAAAGCTGTGTTGTTGAAAGCTGTGGATAGGCACTTTATGTCAAGACTACACTGACCATTAGCAGCCATAAAGTCCTAAAAATTGCAGTGTCTTAGTGAAATCTTTATTTTTAACAGGTTTTGCTGATACTGCACATCTCTACTGTGAGCTGTTGTATCAATACATAGCACAGTTGCCTTAGGTCAGCAGGGCTGCTGACATTGCTGTACTGCTGCAGTGCATCCTCAGTGGAATTTAGTCAGTACTTCCGTGTTGTCTGAGGGCTTGGGCTCACAGACACTTTGCTCCAGCAACAGAGAGCTGGATTATGCTGGTCTGCAGTGGAAGATGACAATTTGTGCTTGCAGAGGTGGTGTAGTGTAGCTCAGACTTCAGGTGGACAGAGTTAGTAACAGCACGTTTACATATTCAGGATTAAAAGCTGTAATAGTGATGGTCTTTAGTTTAATTTACTTTTAATTTAGTTTAATTGCTTCTGTCAATTTAAGAGAGGATTTATACTCAATTTCATTTTTTTAGACTGCCTTCTTACTGTCTCATATTACCTGTATTTTCTTTTCTTGAGTGTGTCTCTGCTTTTTGTCTATGCAAACTATTCTTGGATAAACTGCTTAGTACACTTATTTGCTTTCTTAATTTGTAATAGTACAGGAGTTTGACTATGTTTGAGATAAGATGTCCTGTGGCAAAGGTCAGGATCAAATGAAGTTGTGAAGGAGGAGGGAGGAGTAGTTTAAGAGTTTCCCTGTGGTGGTAAGGTATAGATTTCTAAAAAGATGATCCATTATACTAGTACCATGGGTGAAAGAAGTGAGAAGATAAATATACACTGCATAAGGGGAAAGAATGTGTAGTTATTACAGGTGGAGTCAAACTGCAGAAGGCAGGCTTTTTCCCAATACTGAGTTTGAGTTGTACTGTTGGTTATCAGTATAGTAGAGGCACAGCTGACAAGTTTACAGGTCAGGTATAAAAAAGATTAGAAATTCTGTATAATTGTCACTGTCTGACTCCCATCTGGGGTCCTTTTGTTTAGTTGTTTTCCTCAAAGGAACGGGAAATAATTGTGTGCTTAGACCTGCAGAATTCTGGTAAAGCATGAAGGATGAAACAGAGCATTGAGCTGATACATACTAAGAAGTTGCACTGATGTAACCACTTTCGTCAGTTGTTGAAGAGGAGCAGACCCTGCAAGGCGCTAGTGTAGTCATAGGTCATACAGCAAAAATGTTCTTCTATTAGGCCAGTTTAGTTCAGGTGGCTCTAAAAAGGTTGTGTCAGAAAACATATGCTGTGGTACAGTCCTTTGTCATTAGCTGTGTGAGTTCATAGCTTCAACTTCACTGCAGCATTAACTGGTGAGACAGACATTCATAGTGTAAAGCTAACCTTCCCACATGGTAAGTGGCAAAGCTCTTATCCCAGTCCTCCATCCCCTTCAGAAACTTGTTTTTCAAAAGGTCATATACTTTTCAGATAATGTTTTTTCCTTTGGTCACCTGTAATTGCATAAGAATCTTGAGTAACCCTGTGGTAGCTGTGTTACTTTTTCTTAGGCTGGTGATACTAAGAATTAACAAAATTCATTGCTGTGCTAGTTGGAGCTTTCCATGAGTAAGGACTGCAGCATATACCTTTGGTCAGCAGTGACGATAAATGGCCTTATGTGCAGACTCCAGCTTTGAGAAACAGCCTAGGCTGCCAGCTTCAATTACAGCTCATAAAATTATGCTCTTACTGGAAGATGCTTGTACCTGATACAACTCCTTAGTTTCATAGTTTTTTGTTTTACTGATGCTGAGCCTAATTGGTGCAGCAGTGTCTAATGTGGGAGGTACCACGTCTTCGGGGTTGCTAGGGCACACCATTTACAGGGTAGAGGTGATGACAGGTTTAGAAGCATTTCGGCTTATGCTTTCTTATTTTTAAACATCTCAATAGAGGGGAATGGAAGTTTGAGGAGGCACAGATTCCTCTCTTCAGGCTGAGTGTTTGGAAAGAGAAGGGTGTTCTGTAAGCTGTTACTCTGTGTAAAACATAGACCCACCAAGCCATTGCAAGAGCATTAAAATGTAAGTGATGGCTCAATTAACCAAAATTGCTTTAAGTTCCTCTGGTCCAAATCTGTTGTAGTCATTGCTTTCTAAAAGGATGACATTTATACCAGGTAGTTCTTATTAAGTAATATTAAGATATAAATCAACCCTGATGAACACAACATATGCTAGCCCATTGAGCTCTGTTGTGGCCAAAGTATGAGACACGTCTCAGAAACAAATCAAAAACTTAATCTTGCATCCTCTAAACCAAACAAGGTTAAAATAGTGTAACTGGAACAAAATAATATAGTGCAGTCAAGGACAGACCTTAATCTTGGGAAGGAGGAAAAAGGCTTTTCTCTTTGCTAAAGCAAATGAAAACTAATGAACTGCACAAAACATGAGTTAAGGACAAAAGGAAAGCATTCTCCTTGACAAGCTGTTGTGTTCTTGAGCAGGGTCTGTGGGTTCTGACAGCTCTGCTTAATGATGCCTGAAAGCTGGGTAGAAAAGTATTGGGGGGAGGGCTCACAGCTGGAAAGACCAGCAACTAGTCTCTTGCTTTTCAAACTCAGCTGATGTAGACACACACAGATAGGCAAAGTAGATGTGTCTGTGTGCATGTCTAACGTAAAGCCTTCCATGCTTTGTGATATATTCTATTGTGGAAAGGAGCTTTAGTTCTTACAGTGTTTGCTCTAAATCTTTGGGGGTAGAATGCATCCTGTATCCTCTTAGTTGGAGATATAGTTCAGTTTGAGAACTGTAGTTATAAGTTGAATGGGCTAAAATGTGTTTGAAGAGCATAACACTTAACCGCATAAAACCTGAGGTAGGAGTGAGCTGGGGAAGCATTTTCGCTGCAGTTCTCTTTACACAGTGAGAGGTGGGGGCTGGAGTGCTGACTGTGGCATGTGTGCTGCATACGTGTTCTGCCATGTCTCTCAGCTGTGTGGGCTGGAGCTGAGTGAAGAATGAAGGCTCCCTATGGTGTTGGCATCCTGAAAGCTTCAGCTGGCAGGCAGCTTCTTGAAGCTCATTGCTATCCCAGTCTTGTGGACTGACTGGCACAAGAAAATTTATGGTGCTCTTTAAACTTAAAATGTGACCCCATCAGCTATGTAAGGGTAGAAAGCAAGGCAGTCAGAGAGAATATTGATCAAGATACAGGGATGTTGAATGAACCATTCAGGTATCTGCAAGTACATAGCATGTACAGCACAAGGCCTGCTTTCTGTGTTCCACTCAGTTCCAAAGCAGCAGGATTTGGAACAGACGTGCCAGGAGTCCTTCTGCAACAGGGGCATTAAAGGGAGCACTGTATCCTTACATTATCTGTGAGCTAGAATAATAAAATTTAGCATTTTTATTCGAGGATGTAGTTTTCTTTTGATTTCTGTTTCCATTTTCCAAATCTTTTGAGGCCTTGAAAGCAGCAAAGAGCTTTCAAAAGGTGTGTGCAGAGTGATGAGATGTAGTGGTAGTATTGGGCCCAGAATTGCTGCTGGGTTTGAGTTATTGGAAGAGATGCTACAATTTCTGTATTGATTTCACTCTTGTGCTGTCTACTTTGATGGTGAATAAGACTCTTTAACTTGCATATGCTTAAAGAATAAACCATAAGGCAATCCTACCATCAGGTATGGATCTGCCCTCATCCAGACGTGAAGTTTCATGCACTGCATCATCTACTGTTAAAAAGACTATTCACCTGTGTAGAGAGTCCTAATTAATCCCTTCTTTTGTTTAATCTAGTAATTACTCGTACCAAGTCAGGAAATAATAGTCTGAATTGTATCTTCAGAAATACTGGATATCCTGCTCAGTCTGCACCTGGACTATTTGATGGGTCTGACCTGTAGCTGTACAAGACAAATGTAAATTTTTGCAGTATATGGTGTTATTATTTAATTAAACATTTTTATTGATATTTCTGAGAAGTTTATTTACTGTTGACTGCCCTTTAATAAATATTCTGCAGTTGTATAGGCTTTTTCATACAAAAATCTCAATGTTATTCTTTATAAAATAGGAATGAAGAGGAGAACAAAATCACTGTTATGATGCTTGCTAAGATGAGTGCAGTTGTCTGTAGTATGTTACTAATGTTAATTTGTGAACAACAAAGAAAAACGTATGCAGAAGTGGGACAGGTAGGTTGGCTTCTCATAAATGTTCTTTTTTAAGGTCTAACAAGCAGAGAATAATGGTTTACTGATCTAACTTGTTCCTGTCTGGTGTCTCCACCAAATAAACCAGAACGTTTTCCAAATTAGCATATTGGGTTGCCTGGCATGTTACAGTGGTAAATAGCTCACCAGTCAGTGTGGGCCATTCTGTTCTCCTCTGTTAAACTCCACCCGTATGTGCCAGAGCAACTGTCAGTTTTGTAAGGAATGCAGTCTGGTAAATTCTCATAAGAGATACCTCATCCATTTCAAAAGAACTGCTGTTTAAAATCAGCTGTTTTTTAGATGTTTCAGAACGAGCCTGGGTCTAGATGAATCATTCTAGCCATAATGCCACATTTTGAGGACATATTTTATGGAAGGGACAAGATTGAGATTAGGCTATTGAGCAAAATGACTGTTTAAAAAAACAAGTAAGTAAAGATCCATATTATTGAATGAGCAGATGGTGGTCTGTGCTGTGAAACATTAGCTGGAAAATTAACATCTTATAGTGATATTTAGGAAGGGTAGGTACAGTAAGAGGCACAGGAATATTTTAAGAAAGAACTATACAGAATGGTCTGCAAAACATTGAAAAATTCATTAATTAACATTGAATGTTGCTGCTTTGAAGGTAGTGGGAGAAGAATATGGCTTAGAAAAGCAAACAAACACGGAAAAAAGTTTTACTTCCATTTTTAAGGGAATTTGTCTCTATGTGAAAAATAAATGGTTAATAAAGCTCCCTTTGCAATTTTAGCATAAAATGTATTGTATTCGTGGTAAAATGCACTTCTCTTGGATTTAAGGTATCGTGTCACATTTTCTAACATTATTTTGAGAATTCCATAGCAGTTACTTTGGAAAAGAGCATTGCAGTTATGATGGTTTAGTTTAAAGAGCAGGCCAGATATATTCTACTGTGAAGTACCTGAGATAGATTTTTGTATCAAAATGACCGTAAAAGGCAAAAAGGTACTAGTTCTTGCATTGTGATTTTTGGAGCATTTACTAGTATGCATTGACCATTTTTGGCTCTGTTGGAGCTTTGGCTGTTTTTTTTTGTTTCCTCTTACAGAACTGCATCTAAAAATATGTCATTTCCTGTCGTGTCATGTTTAGGCTATGTTTGGAAGGGAGAAGGTCTGCAGAATCAAGAACAAAAGAAAGAGGGGTTCACAGGATGCGCCCTGTCAAGATGCCATCTACAACATAAAAATGTGCTCTAGTCCCTCCAGCATAACACGGACACATCCTGCCCTGGATTTCACTGTCAGCTAGCAGGCTTCTAGGTTACTTTTCAGCTGTATTCTCTACATTTGTGTTCTACTTCCAAGGAGTTTGGAGATCTTTAAGGAACAGTAGATATGAACAATCAGCATTGTTGTTGAGTTTGCTGGTAGCTAGTGCCCATAGGAATGGAAGAATTTCTTAAGAGAGACTGAATGTTACTTCAGTTTTAGTGAAGATGACATTTTTTGAAATGGAGCTGTATGTGCTTAGCCTCTGCTTGTTTCATTTGGCGTTGTCACCTTCCTCAAAAGCAAGTTTATAAAATAGATCCTTGAAAAACAAAGGAAAACAAGATTGCAGATAAGCTGGGAATGACTCCCCCCTGTAATGCCTGAAGTTGTTTGATCAGCAGCACATGTGTGGGTCAAAGGTCTTCATGAGCCAACAGTGTGCCCAGGTGGCCAAGAAGGCCAATGGCATCCTGGCCTGCATCAAGAACAGTGTGGCCAGCAGGAGCAGGGAAGTGATCCTTCCCCTGTACTCTGCATTGGTGAGGCCACACCTTGAGTATTGTGTTCAGCTCTGGGCCCCTCAGTTCAGGAGGGATATTGAGGTGCTGGAACGGGTCCAGAGAAGAGCAACAAGGCTGGTGAAGGGACTTGAGCACAGGTCCTATGAGGAGAGGCTGAGGGAGCTGAGGTTGTTCAGTCTGGAGAAGAGAAGGCTTAGAGGCGACCTCATCACTCTCTTCAACTACCTGAAGGGAGGTTATAGCCAGGTGGGGGTTGGTCTCTTCTCCCAGGCAACCAACAATAGGACAAGGGGACATGGGCTCAAGCTCTGCCAGGGGAGGTTTAGGTTAGATGTTAGGAAGAAATTCTTTACAGAGAGGGTTATCAGGCATTGGAACAGCCTACCCAGAGAGGTGGTGGATTCACCATCCCTGGAGGTTTTTAAAAAGAGATTGGACGTGGCCCTTAGTGCCATGATATAGTAATTGGAGTTGGATCAGGGGTTGGACTTGATGATCTTGGAGGTCTTTTCCAACCCAATCTATTCTATGATTCTATGATTCTATGTTTATCCTGGAAATGGTCGAAAGTGGCAACCAGCTGCTGCTGATAGCAAGGACACTATCATCATGTGTAGCCGAATTTTCTGTGTCCTTCTTTTCTTATTGCTCTTCTCACAGTACTCTGCTAAGGGAATTATGAAGATTGGTTACCTGCATAGTGGTGTTAAATCTCCTGGCTCTTAGTGACATATAGCAGAGTGTGTGAAAACATATCATGGCTCATATTGAATTACCTGTGATTGTTAATGTGAAAATGACATTATTTTCTTGGCCAAAGACAGTAAAATAAGTTTGATATATATTTTCTTACAGAGCCAACTCCTGTAGCTGCTACTACAAATATGGAATAATTATGAGAGTCCCTGTAATCTTTTCATCCACTCAGTTTATTTTTCTGCTGTAATAATGGTAATTATGTAGTGTGGTCCAAGAATATTGCTGAAGACGTTTGTTCTCTCTTCCCAGCTAGGCTGTGTTCCTGCCTATAGTGGTAATTCTTGTTGTTGTCAGAGCAGATCCAGTCCTGGTAATAGCTGTAATACTGTTTGCACAACTTGCAGCCTGCAGGAACATAGGGTGTTAAAAATACCTGAAAACAACTGTTTAATTCCAAATTCTGCTCAAGTGAGAATGTGGGGAGTAGTGAAGAAAAAAGTGTATGTGTGAGGGGAGGCATATAAAAATTAAGTATGTGTGCATGTGGAGGAGAAGCAGTATGCAGAGGAAGAGAATGCCGTGGGTTTCTTGGCATAGTCTCAAACAAGTTATTTTGCAAACAGAAAAATCTTGTTCTTAGGTTTTTAAAGCTGGTTGAAATTCTCAGAGTTTGTACATTCCTATTCATAGTAAAATGTAACAGCTTCTTCTTCCACAAATGTGTATATTGAGAAGTTTCTTGTGAATATATGATTTAATTCTGATCTGTTTGATCAATGCTTTAGTATCTGCGTGGAACATAAAACAAGGGCTTTTTAAGCATCCCAACTATATAGGCATTTGTATGACCTGTTTGTTCTCCAAAAATACCTTATTGGAGTGACGTTCTTCCAAGTAAATTGAATACCAGTGTTTTCAGTTAATTTGAAGGTGTGGGGGGACTATGTGTTATATACCCAGTGACACATCTGCTTTTCTCATTAAGTTCGTGGCTTGGAAGAAACGTCTTATTCAAACTGTGGATTCTGTTATAGGCATTTAAGCCAGGGCTATGATGATCTTAAGACTGCAAGAATAATTTGAACTGTGCTTTAGCATGCAAGTGACTTTTGGCTGTTGAAATGAGTGTTTGATGGCTGTTTGTGTACTTTTTCTCTATAAAATATTTATTAGGGATGACGTATCAGGAAGGTACATGCTTTTTCTACACATGTGGAGTTCTTTAGCCTGGTCCCTCATGGACTTTTGTAGTCCATGGCCTTATGGTGGCAGCTGGGCGGGTACAGCTTAGCTCAAGAGTGCCAGTGTTGGTCTGGTGTGGGAGAGCTTCCCCTTGGGGTGCTGGTTGGTATGTGTTAGTTAAATGTGATGAACTTCTGTTCAGACCATGAATCTGTCAGAGTCACATATTACTATTTCTGTGGTTATGTATCTAGTGCAGAAGGTTTCTACCTGTGTTGGTTTTCTCCCTACAATTTGGAGGGAGATAGTGATAAGTCTGGAAAAGCAGGAGCAGGAGGAATCTCATAATTGGATGTACGAGTGAAGGAACTATGGCTTGGGTTAGCTGAGGAGCAATTGCTCTTCGTATACTGCAGGGCTGTGGGATTAGTTGCTGTAGCACCTTATATTGCCCGTTGATTCTACAGTGAAATGTCTGACCCTCTTGCTGTACTTCTTTCACGCCCTTTAATGGTTTTATTATGGTCGTAAATGAAACTGATGTACTTCATTCACTGAAGGAAATAGGGGAATGACATTTCAACCCAAATATTTGTTTTGTGCTGTTATAGAACTGCAGTTTTTAAAAAAATGTCTTTTAGCATGTTGATGAACAGTATAAGCCTGTTAAGGTTGTTACCCCTCTAACAAGTAGTGCATTCAAATGTCCCTGGGCACACTGCACTTTCAGATTTTATTTTTTTTTTTTTTTTTGAGGCAAAGTCTGAGAAACTGTTTCCGTATTTTGATTATTTCCATGTTTATTTTCTAAAACATATAGCTAATAGATGACGTGATACTTCTTTAATTTTTTGAATGGAGATGCTATGTGTTGACTGGCTGCTTCGTGTAGCAGCTACTTCGTTAGAGCCCGTTTTGTCTCGGGAGCTGGGGCAGCACTGGATGAGGCGATGGACCAGGGCCCTGCTGTGTGGGCGCTGCTGGCAGGAGAACAAGATTGTGGCGTGGGGGCACCAGGGACGGACAGTTCACTCGCTCTGTGCTTGCAGATAGCTGGGGACCTCTGGGTCACCCCTGCTTTACTGCAGCTGTCCTTGCTTGCTGGTCTTGCTGCTGTCGGAACCTGCCCCTTAGTGCACCGTCGCTGGGTCGTGCCCAAATGGCTGTGGTGGGACCCTCAAAGTTCAGTCAGTCTACTGCAGACAAGGTGGCTGTGGGCAGGGGCTGGGCTGAAAGTGCCAGCACCTCGCCTTCCAAGTTGGTTTCTTGAAATTGTACACTTGTCACTTTTTGAGTTAAACTGCACATTATTGTAAGAGGATTTCATGCAGTGCCACACACACTGCCAAGTTAGAAAATCTGAGTGAAAATACCTTTAACATTATTTCTTCCATAAATTTGTCGTAGATTAATTATAAAAATAACTGTCTGTTTTACAGTACCGTTTCGCACTCAGGTCTGTTCCTGGCATGGGTATTGTTCTTTCCGTTAAATCAGAATGACTGTATAGCTTGTGAAGGAGAAATTAAACCTGTAAGGAATATACAGCTTTCGCTTGCTATTTCACAATAGCAGTTTGACAAAACTGTGAGGTATCTCCTGATTAAAGCCAGAGAATGGTGTCTGAAATGGAAAACTGGATTTTGAAACTCAACTTCGGAGCAGACTGTACCATTTCTTCTAAGAAATATGTCTTGTACCAATGGAAAGGAGATCTGCAAAACTCCGTTTCAAATCCATGCAGGCTGGCTCTGGACTGTGAGGGGAAAGGGTTTATTTTTCCATGTGACTTTCAGAAAATCAAGTGGCCTTTCCAAAACAACAGGTATCTTTTTGCTTTGTAGTATCTTGCCGTAGTCCTTATGCTGCTTTTGGCTTCTTTTTTCCAGCCTCTATCATAATCTGTTTCCTGAAAAAGGCTGAAGGAGTAAAATGAAAATCATAGTCCTTCAAGTGCCAAGCCTCCAGGCAACAGAGATTAATGGTGTACTTGGCCATGGCTTTGCACTGGTAGTTCCAAAATGCAGCTGTGGAGTAGCAGATTAGGAGAATATTCAGTCACTTAAAATAGCTGTTAATAACATACTGGCCGTGATGGATGTCTCTGTAAAAAGCGTCATGAGTAAGTTCTCTGCTGACACGATTACTGGTTGTATTTTGCTGGGAGAGGGTTGTTTTTTGGAGGAGTCCGGTCTCATGGTTCAGCTCTGGTTCCCATTAGCAGCCCAAGTGTATGAAGGGACAATCTCTGTGCTGATTAGTCTGTGGTGCTCTTGTCTTGTGACTTGTTTCTGTTGTGGGAAGCCAAATCCAGGCACAAAGCAGAGGTGGTGTCACCAGTATTCAAATACGATATCTGTCACATTGACTAACTTGAGTGATGCTGACACACTGTGTTGGTTAGATGTTCCCATCTCCAGTGTTTGTCAGTTCTAAAAACAGCTGAGAACAAACCAGTGCAGAGGACTGAAAATACAGCTCTTGTGGAAGGCTGTAGATGTCCACATTGTAGGCATCATCAGAGGTCTCTGCCTGGAGGTTGTAAACATTTGATAGATGACTAGTGACTGTGAGTGATGATTTGGTAGTAAATTTTAATCTAAGTATGAGTTAGAACTAGTTACTCTATTTTCATTTTGTTCAATCTAGTGAAGCTCCTTGCAAGAAGGTACTGGGACTGGGAGAGAAAAAGGATACAGGAGTCTCTCTGTCTAGTCAGAGTTGGAGATGTTTCATAGCATTTAGCTTCACACTTTCCAAATTTGCCCCCCTTGTGTGTTATGGGGTCTTTCTGAAAACATAATGAAATGCAAAGTCTGCAGCGGCAGCATTGTTATCTGAGAACAGCAATAATAAATTGGACATTTGTGCTCAATGAAGGCTACAAAATTGGAAATTACTTACACCACTGACTATCTTATTTCCCCTGTATGTGGAAGTGGTTAATGGTTTGTTACCCAGGAAACACTTCTATGATTTCTACTCCAGTCTGTTAGAGCTGAAACTACCGATGTGTTGCTTTTACTTTTAAAGAAAGGCTGGCAAAGATGTGGTGCCTTGTTTAGGTAGAAGATACCATGGAAAAGGAAAGAATTTAAGGAATGAAGAAAACTTTGGGAGATAGAGTATCTGAACTTGGTACAGACTGTGGTATTTTTCATATTTGTTTAAATCAAAAGGTAAATTACTCAATGGAGCCTCTTAATTTGATGAACAGGATTTGCTTTAAAAAAATGTTGAAGATCCTCTCCCTCCTTTGACTTGATTTCTTTTGAGTAAGTGTTTATTCCAAAATAGAACTGTAATGAATCTCTGATAATTTTCCTTCTCTGAAGTATGTTGTGTAAATTTTATGTTGTCCTTGGATAGTTCCAGGCTATAAGTCAGGAAAAGATTTTCACTGTGGAGTGAGGGAATAATTCCAGGAGCTTGGAGGGTTTTTGGCTTTCTTTTGATATGGTTTTCTCATCTTAACTTAAACTTTCCTTTTGGAAGTGACCAAGATAGTTTCATGAGGAATACTGGAGGGAGTTCAGATAGCTGTGAGCAGATACTACTCCCAGTTCTCACTGTTGTTTTCATTAGCTGAGAAGGAGCCACAGCCACCTCTAAACGTCTCAAAAATTACCAATGAAAGCAGGGAGGGTTTTAAAATCTGCACCCTACTGCTTAATATTCTGTAATGTCTGTTAGAATGGAAAGTTGGTTCTGGTGTATTTTGCTTTGGATCTCAACAACTCTTTTGGGCTATTTTTGAATAAATGAAGTTACACCCTTTCTTCTTGATGTTCCCCTGACTTTTCTTGTCAAATACCAGTTGTTGAAAGCATAAAATAGTGAAGAAAATGCAAAGCTCAGTATACCAGGGGGCCTGTAGGCCCAAGTGCGGAAATCGGATGGAGGTCTTGTGGTTTGTGTTGCCGTGGCATCAGGGGCGAGAACTTGGAGTGAGGTGTAGGCCACGTGGTCTCATTTTTCTACCTGATACCCAAAGATGTTTTGTACAAAGGAAGTACACCTCCTACCAAGAAACGTTCTATAAATGTGCCCACGAAGAACATTAACATTTGACCACAGTCCCACCAGCAGCATTTTGCACAATTATGGCTATAAAGTATAAAAGTACCTCAATTTTGCATCTAATCAGGGGATGATAATTTGATTCAAAATTGCAGGGACAGATCGATGGGTTTGTCCTCCTCGCCCTCCCCAGAAGTGATGCCTTTTGGTAAGCCTCATGTCCTCAGCTGGGCTGAGTGTTGACCTGGGATGTTAAGCTTGTGATTGCAATTGTATTGCTAGTGCTATATATAACTACTCTACAGTTAATGCATTATCACCAGCAGTCCAAAAGAACCTTATATATTGCATTCAATAGATCCTGCTATTCATGAATCCGACAGGCTCTTGTGAATGTGACCAGCCCTGGAGTTCACAGACTGTTCGTGCGTCTGGCCTCAGAGCTATAGTTATGTGTTTGCAACACCAGTCAACAGCAGATGGCAAACTGAGTCCTGGTGCTTACCTGAATGTGGGCAATGAGTTCCTGCTTCGTTCTGCTTCCTGGAGATGTGTTTATGGAGACAGGTTTATGAAGCATGTTTGCTACGTACAGTTATCTAAAGGTCTGCTCCAGACCTAGATAAAAATCAGTAAGATGTCTTGATGCCTTTTCTGAGGCTTGAGTAGTGCTTGGCATAACTGGCAAAATGGAGTTTTTCTTGCCTCAGCTGTTTTGTTCAGGTAGGGTGGGTGTAGCTGTGCTATGGGGTTACACAGAGGGGTGTGGTGCTATGCTGGTCCCTCTTGAGAGTGGGGCTTTTGCCTGTCCCTGTTGCATTCTGACTGCACCTTGCACATGCAGGTACAGCTGGTCAGATGATGCAGTCAGATCCACCTGAGCCACAGTTGTGCCTCAGTGAGGTCAGTTAAATGGACATCCTGGAGCTCTGATTTTACAGGATTATCTCATATTTGGCACTGAATCTGGGACTGTAAGGAAGTAAATCTGTTCCTGTAAGCCAGCAGATGCTCATAATTGGCAGTGGGACTTCAGTCATTATCACGTATTTCCAAGAAGTAATTAAGAGAAAGCAGTAATTAATCTACTTCTATCACAGAGAGCAACTGGACTGATTAATTTGGTTAAAAATTAGAATTTTAGTTTGAAATTGGAAGGTGCTTGTTTTAATTATAATTAGAGCTAAAGAACATTGTAGTTTTATGCTGGAGTATGAGAGAATTCTGATTTTTTTCCAACACTGTCACTCTATAAGCACTCCTTTTAAATTAACTTCTATTAATAGTTCATTATGTTGCATTTCTGTAGATTAATGCCTGTGCAGTCTGATTGGTTCAGGGAAAACCCAATCACTTTATAGTATATATTTAAGCAAGAGGAATGGGGAAGATCAGGATCCAAGTTGTTTGAAGCATCTGTTCCTCTAATTTATATGAGGAACAGTAATACTTCTTTTGTCTGACTTTTAGCTCATATGGTAAACATTAGATACTAAGTCATCATAACTCAAATATTAAAAAGCTAAGGCTCTGACAGGAACTGATGCTCAGACATGTTTATATTCAGTATACTGTATGGCTGAGCTTATGTTCTCTGTATAGTAATAAGGCAAACCTGCTATGGGATAGAAAAATCAGTAAAATTGTCTGCATGTTGGAGCCTTTTGTTTCTGACTCTGTGGTCTTGACATTGGGGTGTTATTTAGGTATCTAAACATGGGTTCTGGAGCCCGATTTTGGGCATTTCAGACCTGAATTGAAAGTAGTGACGGTAGCCCTTGTGCACAGACCTTCAGGAAGAAGTCCCAGTGAATAAAATGAACCATACTGTGATCATGGGTGGGGAGAAATTATGAACGCATTTTTGTGACCCTTTGTTTACAGAAGAAGTTCTTAGGTTTTAATGTCAGTATTTCATCTACCAGTGTAAGGAGATAGTGATAGCTAGGAGAGCACCTCCTCACCCCACCCCTTACCTGTTTCCTTTTGCAGAAAGAGCTTCTGCTTGCCACTGAGAAAGCTAAAATGAAACATGCATGGCTGCAGAAAAACCTAACCTGTTTTTAGCATAATGAGCTCAAACTTCATTAAAATTCTTCTATTAAAACACAGCTGAGTAAGTAGCCATACAGTAATGATTGGAATGAGTCCTTAGTCTGGATTGACTCTGTTGAGCACGTAGCACAGCTCAGAATACAAGCTGATTCATTTGGACTGCTGCAGTCATGCTGAAATTCATACTGATGCATGGTACACATCATACTTCTTGAATTTTAAATTAAGTAATTTGACTTCTATGATAATTTTGATTTTTCAAATGTATCTCTTAAACAGTAGACAAGCTGAATAGCAACTCTGCTGATCCCAAGTCACAATGTACTTGCAGTAGGATTTTTGTTTTACTTTATTTATTCAGCAAAAGATTAGATGCATGTGACTTTCTTACTTAGGTTCCTAATAATGTGATAATCCTCATAATGTTTATAATCCTCGTGATCTTCTGTAACCTGTCTTGCAGAACCTGGGAGCATAGGTTTAGTCTTCTCTGCTGTGGTCTGTGGGACAGAGAAGTAGTAAAGAAGTACAAAGGAGTTATGCCTCTTTTTAATGGGTCTTACACTTGAACTGATCTAATCCTTTGCAAACGCCTGCTTATAGTGTGTGCTACTGTTGAACTGTGTTGTAAGGACTTACAGTGGTGGATTCAAGATTTTTGTATTTGATAAACCTTGAAGACTAGTGACAGGATTCCTGACAAAAGTTGTTTGAAGTCTGGGAAGTTTTAAATAAGTCTGCTTTGAATTACTTTGTTTATACAATGGAAAATAACTTATGCAAGATTAGGGAAAAATAACTTACACAAGATTTTTATGGGGGGATATGAGCATTGGAAAGGATCTCAGATTGCCTGTTTCCTTTGAGATCATGTTGGATTGATGCTTTTTTTTTTTTGCCCCTCCCCCTTTTTTTTGTTTTGTTTTATTTGTTTTTTTGTTTAATGAAGGCTGAACAATCTGCTGATCTCAACAGGTGTCTGAGATGCCATAGGATGTTTGGGGCATCTTATCACAGAATATACTGAGTTGGAAGGGACCCACAAGGATCATCAAGGCCAACACTTAGCCCTGCACAGGACCATCCCCCAAGAGTCACACCATGTGCCTGAAAGTATCATCTAAATGTTTCTTGGACTCTGTGTTGGTGCTGTGACCACTGCCCCGAGCAGTCTGTTCCAGTGCCCACCACCCTTGGGGTGAAGAGCCTTTTCCTAATATCCAACCTAAATCTAAACCTGACACAACTTCAGGCCATGCCTTTGGGTTCTGTCACTGGTCACCACAGGGAAGAGATCAGTGTTTACCCCTCCTCTTCCCCTCACAAGGAAGTTGTAACAGCAATGAGGTCTCCCCTCGATCTCCTCCATGCTGAACAGACCAAGTGACCTCAGTCACTCCTCACACGGCTTCCCCTCAAGGCTCTTCACCGTCTTCGTTGCCCTCCTTTGGACACTCTTTAGTAGCTTAATGTCTTTCTTATATTGTGGTGCCCAAAACTGCACACAATATTCAAGGTGAGGCTGCCCCAGTGCAGAGCAGAGCGGGACAATCCCCTTCCTCTACTGGCTGGCGATGGTGGGCATGATGCTCCCCAGGACACAGTTGGCCCTCCTGGCTGCCAGGGCACTGCTGACTCATATTCAACTTGCCATTGACCAGGACTCCCAGGTTGCTTTCCATGGCACTGCTTTCCAGCATCTCCTTCCCCAGTCTGTATGGACGTTCAGGGTTGCCCCATTGCAGGTGCAGAATCCAGCACTTTCCCTTGTTGAACTTCATGTGGTTGATGATTGCCCAGCCCTCTCATTTGTCCAGGGCTCTCTGCAGGGCCTCCCTGCCTTTGAGGGAGTCAACAGCTCCTCCGAGTTTTGTATCATCTGCAAACTTGCTTAGTATTCCTTCCAGTCCTTTCTCCAAGTCCTTTATGAAAATGTTGAAGAGCACAGGGCCCAAGATGAAGCCCTGTGGCACCCCAGTAGTGACAGGTCTCCAGTCTGATGTTACCCCATTCACTATTACCTTCTGTGCTTGACCCCTGAGCCAATTGCTCACCCACCACATGATGTGTTTATCCACCTGTGCGCTGGACAGTTTGTCCAGAAGGACACTGTGAGAGACAGTATCAAAAGCTTTACTGAAATCCAAAAAGATGACATCAGCTGGCTTCCCTGGATCAGCTAGGTGGGTTACCCTGTCATGAAAGGAAATCAGATTTGATAAGCAGGACTTTGCTCTCATGAAGCCATGCTGGCTGTGACCAATGACTGCGTTGTCTTTCATGTTTTTTTCAATACCTCCCAGAATAATCTTCTCCATAACTTTACCAGGCACTGAGGTGAGACTGACAAGCCTGTAGTTTCCAAGGATCTCCTTCTTGCCCTCCTTGAAAATCGAGACAACATTCACCAGCTTCCAATCAACTGGAACCCGTCCAGATTCCCAAGGCCACTCAAAAATTGTCAGGAGGGGCTTTGAGATGACATCAGCAGCTCTTTGAGGATTCTGGGATGAATCCCATCCGGCCCCATAGATTTGTAGGGATTCAGCTGGAGCAGCAGATCCTGCACAATTTCAGAGTCAACTGGGAGTTGATGATTCTCTCAGTCATAGTCCTCCAGCTCAGGGCACTGAGACCCCCTTGGTCCATCATCCATGTTGAAGACAGAGGCAAAGAAAACATTAAACACCTCTACCTTGTCTCTGTCCCTGTTTGGGAGGTGACCATCCTCATCCTGTAACAGGCCAATGATATTTCTACACTGCCTATTGCCATTAATATATTTGAAAAACTCTTATTGTCCCCAACATTTCTGGCAGCTGCCACTCCAGCTGAACTTTGGCTGCATGAATTTTCTCTACAATGACAAGCAGAATCTCTATTCTTCCCATGTCAGTTGACCTTGCTTCCGCTGAGCATACACTTCCCTTTTATGCCTTATTTCCAAGAAAAGATGCCTGCTCAGCCAAGCCAGCCTTCTGCCTGACCTTCTTGATTTCCAGTATTTGGGAATTGCTGCTCCTGTGCCCTTAGGAGGTGATGTTTGAAAAGCGACCAGTGCTGATGGACCCCAGCACCTGCAAAAACATTTTCCCAGGAGACCTTACTTACTAACTTTATGAGCAGCCTGAAATCTGCTGTGATCATGTTCAGAGTTGAGGTTTTATTGGCCCTTTTCCTTCTATCAACAGAGATTTTAAATTCAGTCACCCTGTGGTCTCTGTTGAGGTCAGGTGGCACATCTTTCCACTTTATATTCTGTTGGCTGTACTGTTTATTCCCTTGTGTCTCAGTAGACCTTCCCCCTGACCAAATCGTCATCAAAATCACAGTCACAATATGGTGTGTTGTAAAAGGTATCATTTAGCTGGGGAGAGGATATAGTCTCACTATCCCACAGAAAGGAACAGGGTCATAATTTTCTTGATCTAGCACCGCCACTGTCAGTAGGGTGCAGACAGAACAATTAAACCAAATCAAATATTTAAATTCAAGAAGCTTTTAGTTGTGTTCACAATGTTGATCAAATTTGATCAGATTTTTGTAAGTGAAGTTCAGTACATCTTTTTTACCCCCCCACCTTTGAGTGAAAAAGTAGAAGTAATGAAAATTCTGTAAGTTAGGAAATCAGTGCCTCTACTTTCTTAAGAGTTATGGTGGTTAGTGTTAAAAAGAATAATTTCATCTGTCTTTCCCTAGGCAATAACAGAACTGAGGAGAAAATGTATTTATTCCCACTTAGTAATAGCTCAGAAACAGATGCTTTGCAAAAGAATTACTCCAAGAGATGACAGTTAAATGCACTGTTGCCAAAACGGGAAAATGAAGTTATTAATGGCCTTTCTAAAAGCAGGGTTGTTTAGATTGCAAACTGTTGTGATGACTGCTACATTTATGGAAAAATGCTTGAAAAAGTTGGCAGACGTATCTAGGGGGAAAAGCAGGAAACACTTTAAACCAAAACCCACCTACACTGTGTGCCCTGCTTTTATATGTGTATGGATCAAAAGCAAATATTTTACCTGAAAGTTTCAGCATTCAAGGGTTTACCTTCTTGAGGAGGACAAATTATGGATTATGGGAGAATTTATTTCTGTAAAAGTGATGAAAATTTGGTTGTTTCACAAACATTTTACAGATGTAATTTTGTGTTTTAAAACATCAGTTTCGGGTTTACTTTAGAGACATTAAATATTTTCTTAATAACAAAAATTATGTATTGAATGTAATTGATCTCCATGCAGTGCTACAGACTGGGGGCAGAGTGGCTGGAGAGCAGCCAGACAGAGAGGGACCTGGGAGTTTGGATTGACAGGAAGCTGAACATGAGCCAGCAGTGTGCCCAGGTGGCCAGGAAGGCCAATGGCATCCTGGCCTGGATCAGGAACAGGCCAGCAGGACCAGGGAAGTGATTCTTGCCCTGTACTCAGTGCTGGTGAGGCCACACCTGGAGTGCTGTGTCCAGTTCTGAGTCCCTCAGTTCAGAAAGGACATTGAGGTGGTGGAGCAGGTGCAGAGAAGGGCAACTAGGCTGGTGAAGGGACTCGAGCACAAGTCCTATGAGGAGAGGCTGAGGGAGCTGGGGTTGTTCAGCCTGGAGAAGAGGAGGCTCAGGGGAGACCTCCTCACTCTCTACAACTCCCTGAAAGGAGGTTGTAGCCAGGTGGGCGTCAGTCTCTTCTCCCAGACAACTATCGGTAAGACAAGAGGACATGGTCTTCAGCTGTGCCAGGGGAGGTTTAGGTTAGATATTAGGAAGAAATTCTTTACAGAAAGGGTAATGGAATTGGAAATGCCAGCTTTGCCCTCCTGGACACTAATGTCAGGGATATCTTCTCAAATGTTTTTTGTACGAGGGTCAGGAAGCACGTAGTCTGGTTCAGCATCCATCCATCCGTCCATCCATCGCACCTGCAGTGTTGCACCATCCACACACCATTATCTTGTCCTTGGTCTTTCAGCTGAGCACGATGTTTCTTCCACAAACTATTGCATACAGGTTGCTGAAGCTAACTAGCTTCAGTCAGCTGCCTGAGAGGCAGCTGTGCTTTCTCTGTGTGTGACATTTCAAAGAAGAAGAAAATATAAGAATTTTTTGGACACCCCTTATTTTGCAAGTAAATATGTCTGCTGGTGGTTTTGTGATAATACTCATAGTGTACAGTTGATACAGAAAAAAATTTACTTTACTCAGTTTTTAAAATAAGAACTTTTCACATTTGTTTACCAGAACAGTGTCTAAGGAGAGATTGTTAGAGTAGGCTTTTTGTAGGAGAAATAAGTACTTTGTGGACCTGTTCTTGATGAGAGATTTCTTGGAGAAAAATTTTGAGCTTCAAAGTGGAGTATCTGTCAAAGGAGAGGAGAGGGGAATGCATGTTTGCACAGAGCCTGAAACAGTTCAGTGAATACTTGCTTGGGCCAGAAGGGATCTTGCTTTGATCAGAGATACCAAGATGCCTTTACATTCAGGCAAACAGTGGTGCAGGACTGGTGTAAAACTAGAAGACATCTTGAAAACCACTTGTATTTACTGTTTGGGGGGTTTCTGGTCATTTTAGAAACAATATTTTTCCCACCCTTATCAACAATTCCTAGTAAGGCAAAAAAAATACCCCACTTGACTCCCTGTTTGCAAAATTGCCAGACACCTACTTTACTTTTATCAGCCACTGTTAGTGAATACTGCAACAATGATAGCAGTAATAACAATACAGGTACTGCTTTGCAGGGCCAATAATTGCAGAACTGTTACTGCTATACAGCTTTTCCCCCCCTAATTTTTTTTTTTAAAAGAGCAGTGCTGTGATGTAGCTTTTCATCCATCTTCAAGTGTTTACATGTCAAACCTCTAGCAATGTGATGAAAACGCTTTCTGATTCTGTTGCCTTCCTCTTCTCTAATATTCCTTCTACAGATCTCTTTAAATTATTTTCTTTCCCTGCAGATTGCTGGTTGGAGCTCCTCGGGAAAAGGCCTTTCCAGCCCAACAAGCCAACAGAACAGGAGGACTGTACAGCTGTGACATTGCATTTCCAAATAAAAATTGCATACGTATCAAATTTGATGAGGAGAGTAAGTTTTTCAGTGCTTTTGTTTTTAATTTAAAGAGTTGTCTGATTTTTCTTGTTTGATGTCCTTTCCAGAGGCAATGTATCAGACAGTTGCTTCTGGGAATTTATACATAACTCCTTTTTGCATCAGAATAAGTTGTAGCTTAATTGCTAAGATAGTATGAGATGCTTAAATATTGGTAGATTCTTACTCTTTTGTAAATTGATGTAACATGAAGTAGTAGGCTAGAAGTGTTTTTTAAAATGGATATTGTTAGTGATAAAATGTACAGACAGTGCCACCTGCAGACTGTCTGGTGTTCTGTGTGAAGTGCTTCTTCTGACAGACTTCAGAGAAAAAGAAAAGTAAAAAGAAAATGTAGTTAACTCTTAATATTTTAAGTTGTATTATGATACTCTGCAGCTGACCCGAAGATGGAGAGTAAAGAGGACCAATGGATGGGTGTAACTGTCCAAAGTCAAGGGCCAGGAGGAAATGTGGTGGTAAGTGTAAAGGACTAACTTATGAAAACATTTGAGGTCTACAGTAAATGTTCTAAATGTTTCTGTGTAGCTTGCTGAAAGGTAACTTGCCTAAGTTTATTCCTGTGATTCCTTGTAGGTAAAGACATAAATGTCTCCTTAGCAAAGTAAGGCGCTTGAGATTGTAAGAGCTTTAAATTAGCCTCTCTTATAAAGAGATTTAGCCTCTCTTTGTAACCTTCGTAACAATCTAGGATGGACAGTTTTCAAGGGTGCCAGTTATTTTTTGTCATATACACATCGTTTCTTTTAAATATCGCAGAAATAGGGAAGAGTAGTGTAGGTCATAAAAGTAGCAGGTTGTCATCAGTTTGTTTTCCAGGATGATCGGGCTCACTTTACCTTTCATCAGGGACTTTGAGTTGCATCTGTGAATTAATGTGGTCATTACACTGCAGTAAGACAACTAACTATTCTTTATTTTATACAGTACAGAGATACTCTTTATTTTATGCTAAACAGAGAGAAAAACCTTTTGAGAGTTACCAGAGAATGTTATTTTTTTAAAGTCTTTCTCAGTTAAATAAACCTCTCATGGTGCTGCAGGATACCAGCTACATCATAAAATAGGTCTGCAGTGAAGCTTCCCCATCTAATTATATTTTTGTTGGTTAATGTCACTGTGTCCAAAACTGGAAGCAGGTGACTTCAGCATGTGAATCTGGTTATTTAAGGGTATTTAAGTATATAGAAGCAGTAATAACTAGGTTCTGTCTGTCTCAGAACCCAAGGGGAAAAAGAGCAGATGTAAGCAGTCCTGTTCATTAACTAATTGTTCATCAACTAATGGTGTCTTGTCTTTTCTGAGAAGGAACTTTTCTTTGTGAGTGATAATTGGGAAATGCACTTATTAGATGAGATGTGAGCAACCTGCAGGTCACTCTGCAGCAGGACAGTACTACAGTGCTCTAAATGTGGAGCAGCTGGGTGTTTGCCTAATATTTAGGCCTTGATAGGAACCATAGAAAAGGTTTGTCAGCTGAGGAACCTGACTTGCTTGTGCTCTTCACACACCTGCTACATCTGGCTCTGCAAGGAATACTGCTGGCAAAGGGCTTTGATTGTTCACTTTTTTTTTTTTATAGTGGTTTGGCAATTACACTGCTTAACCCAGTGGTTATTCATCCTTTGTGTTAAATATTTGATTAGAATTCTGTTCCCAGGGGAGCAGTCTAAAAGGATAAGGAACAGGATGTGCTTAGTGCTGCAGCTCTGTCCCAGTGACAGTTATCCTATAAGTGGGAAGTAGGAACAACTTCCCTTCCCTTCATTGGTAAAACTTTCAGCCTCTGCTTAGTGGCACTTTTCTGGAAGGGGAGAGTTCTGAATGGTCTCAGGTAGATGGTAGTTGAACCAGCTTCTCATGTCCTGAACAAGTGTGTAAGTCATTTAACTCTGAGAGATGTTGGGAAACACAGACACTTCTTTCTTTGCGTGAGAGAGAGTGGTTCTCTCCTCACTTCTTGAGAGGGTTTAGGTATCGGGAATGGCTTTAGGGATTTAACCATGTGGCCTTCCTTGACCATGAAGCTGGCTGCTTTGGCTTTGTCTGTAGCTGCCCAGCCTTTCCCATACGTTGCCCACAGGAAACATTGGACTCAGCATTGCAACAGAGATACGTCTACAAGGTGCGTTACAGCATTGTTGGCATGAAGGATTGCTGAAGGAGACCAGCCTTCTGGGATGACTTGCATACAACATACAGAAAACATCACCTATTATTTCTTCTGTCTTGCAGACCTGTGCACATCGCTATGAGAAAAGGCAGTATGTAAACACAGTGCAGGAAACCCGGGATATCATTGGAAGGTGCTATGTGCTGAGCCAGGACCTCACTATTAAGGATGATATGGATAATGGAGTTTGGAGTTTTTGTGACGGTCGTTTAAGAGGCCATGAGAAGTTTGGTTCCTGTCAGCAAGGTGTTGCTGCTACTTTTACTAGAGACTATCATTATATTGTGTTTGGTGCCCCAGGCACTTACAATTGGAAAGGTATGACTTGGCTTCCTTCCTGCCTACCCTTCCCATTTCCTCTGAGGCTGCTCTCAAGGGTTGCATCCAAAGTTTTACTTTTTTTTTTGTTTTTTTGGGATGGGGGAGGGAATAATAGGGATGTAATGATTTAACCCTCTTTTCACAAAATGCTATACCTCTGTATCAAAATTATTTACTGCAGTTTCTTTAAATATCCTTGAAGTATATGAATAGATAATGAAACTTTGCACATTTATACAGCATTTTTTTCCCTTATAAGTTTAATCTTATGGTGAGATTGAGGGCTTACTTTGACAAGTGGAACAAATCACTAAATTTTTAAAAATTATTTGACCAGCCTTTTTCTGCGTTTGAGCAAATGTTAGATAGCTACACTGAGATCTTTATCCTGTAGTGTTCTCCACTTTATTCTTTGTGAAGTCTGTGAACAGTAGTACTTTCCAAATTAAATACCGGAGAGTTGCAGGAAGATAACTGAGCAGAGCAATTCGACATATATTCATACCTAAATCCATGCATATCCATGTAAAATTTCATGGATCATCTGTTTAAGAGCCAAGTACTGTGTATCATCCAGGAGATATTCCAAAACTGAGGGGAAAAAAACCGTAAGATATTCTCTGTTAGTTTGTGTTGAGAAGCATCTAAATGGCCAGCTCAGTCTCTTGAAGTGATTTTTCCCATCACACTTCATTACACCAACAGCTGTGAATTCTTCACTCTTGAGAACATCTGATCCTCCAACCACTATGTTTTTCCACCTCGCACACCTGTGCCTGCCACCTGAACCGTGCAAAATCGTTGAGTTAAGCTCTGGCACAAGGTGTACTTTAGTGAAAACTTAATCTTCCACGTATCTGTCAACAGAATCTGACTAAGCTGAAACAGCATATTGAGTTCAGACACCATTTTACTTCAATTGCAGAGAAGTGCTAGGACAGTCCTAAGACTACTCTTCTGTATAATGGAAAAACATGTTTGTGCTTGCCAAAACATTAAATACGCCTGTTGATAAAAGGGAAGCACACATTTTATTGAACAATAGCTCTTTCCCCTTAAATACTGTTTCTAAATATACCACTGGTGTTTGTCATAGCTGAACAGTAGTTTTATTTTTTTTTTTAATTCCTGTGTACTTATCTCCCTTTTAAGAGAAGCTGTATGAGGCTAAGAAATGATGAGGGTAGTTTCTGACCAGATTGGTTCCATGTGTGTTTGAGAATTTTCTTAGTATCCCATGTTTTCCAGATCATTGTATGGCCTCTGTAGAACAGCATGAGCTTCTGCCACACAGACAGAACAGAGAGAGAACACTATTCTCAGTGCACTATTCTGTGTTTGTCCCATTTTAACAGCACTCACTATCTCATTCAACATAATTGATATAAGTTGGGAACCATTTGTCTGTTATTTTTCTCACCATTCATTTGCTTTTATTTTATCATTTCATTTTTTCAGGGGTGGTTCGTGCAGAGCAAAAGAATCAGACATTTTATGATCTGGGTATCTTTGATGATGGGCCTTATGAAGTTGGTGATGAGAGCCGCCAAGATAAGAATCTAGTTCCTGTTCCAGCTAACAGTTACTTAGGTAGGATTAAATACATATGGTAAATCTCTTTAGGCCTCTTAAACATTTATGATCCCATTCTGGTGTGATGATACGAAATGGGACCAGAAGATCTTTCACTGTGGCCCTGTAACATGTTCACCATTTTGGATAATTCACATTTATGGGCCAGTTTTAAGTGTAAGATGATACTGCTGAGGTACCTGGAAGAGCTGCCATTGTAAGGTGGGATTCAAGAGCTGTGATGAGGACCTACAGAATCTCAGGGAGTGATTATAATCAGTGTGATGGTTCAGTACAGTGTGTAGATCTGTAGTCCTTAGTCACAGGGTCTCTGCTACGTGCTATCAGAAGGCTTATCAAAATTTGAGTTTCTGGATGTAATTGTTAAGATTGCAGATTTCTCTCCTTGTAGATGAGTGCAATTCTTTTGTTGTTCAAGTTTTCAAAACTCCAATGACCTTACAGACCTTTAAAATATTGACATATAAGTACTGTTTATATTTTGTATGCGTGTTGCAGGAGGTGAGTGTCTTGTCTTTTGTGCACTTATGAAAGCGGAAATATGTTTTTTGGCCACTGGATCTTTCTGTACACCAGTGAGATACATTGGTGCAAAGAAAAGGCTATGCTGCAATTTTGGAACGGCTTTCAGTGTAAAGAATCTTTCTGCACTGGTGCAGATTTCTGTGTGTTGATCCACTGCTTTCGGAGTATGCAACAAATACAGTTTTGGTAACTTGAGACTGGAATTTCTGTGTGAGTGGTGGAAAGCTGAACAGATGGGAAGGGCATTGCTAATCTGAAAAGTAAAAGCAAGTCAAGAAGAGAGCAAACTTAGAGCTACACATCTGTTAGTAGAAATAGAGCATAAACTTCTGTTAAATATCAGGAGTAATTATTTGGTGTAAAAATAACAATTAAAAAATGCCATCCTAAGAGCTTAAGTTAGACAAGCTGATAGCATCTTCTGGTGAAATAAGAATTGGTAAGGTCAGGAGTGCTGTGGAGGTAGGTGCCTTTTGCTGCGAACAGTCATTCTGACTTTTTGCAGTTTCATGACAAATACATTTATCTCCTAAATGTAAATGCTGCCTTTGATTTGTCATAATCAAAACCACTTCCAGACAAGCCAGCTCTTCACTGGCATTTCTGTTCCCTCTGTTCAGACAGTAAGTGAACATGGTTAGAGGTGTTTTGCTTAACTGCTGTTTTTTTCTCTTCAATCTTTCACTCGTGTTTACAGGTCTTCTATTTTTGACAGCGGTATCTGATACCCATCCAGATCAGTTTGTGTACAAAACATTGCCTCCCAGCACACAGGTGGACAAATCAGTGGATGTAATGATGAATAGCTACTTAGGTTTGTGACCACATGAAGTGGCAGCATCTGGTCAGATATAATCTCCAGACCTTTGACACGATCCTCTCCCCTCTATCCCCTCTCATCTCAAATACATTGTAAGCAAAGCATGTAAAACCAGGGATTCAGATGAAGAGGAGATGGCAAAGTAACCAGGCTTCAGAGAAACACTGATCTGTCATGTCATGTCTCCAAACCCTCTCATCCCTCCCCCAGCTGGGACTCCGTCAGTTTTTCTGGAACTGTCTCATTGTGAATTGCTGTAATTGAGAGTTTTCATAGTAGTGGTGAAGTGTTTCAGAAGGGAGACTCCCATCTGCTGGCTGGTATCTTCCTACCTTGCAACATGTGCAGTTTTCAACTTTGGCCTTTGTTGGATATGTTGCTATATGCAGTATAGTCATTTCACTTGGTTTTTCATATTTTAAAATGTATTGATTTTTATAAAGAATAGGTAAGACTAAATTAATTTCAACATGTCCTTTAGGGCTGCACTAAATTAATATTGCCCATTTCACCATTACTGTGTAAGCTGATTCTCAAATACTGTATACATCATTCATGTGGAACACTTTGCTTGTGCAACACATTTTGCATGTTTGCAACAGAACGATATTGACTTGTGCTTATAGTTTTGCCAGAGGTGAGATAATTGAGCTATATTGAAGTGGTAAGGTGGTGTCATTTCTAAGCTGGTATGTTTAAAAATGATCTTGTATTTGGTGTCCATGAAAAGCAGATCCAAGTGAGCAATGAAATTACACATTCTGTGGGAGAAATACTTGAATGTAATGTGTGGAGGAGTGTCAATTTGTAAACTTGCATCCACAAGTCCAAATAGAAATGGACAATTCCCAGCCCTATCCCATATCTTACTGTATTTTAGATAAAACTTGTATTCCGTGTACCACTTTAATATAGCAGGGAAAATTTTTATTTTTTGTATTAAAATGCAAGCTGTTATTTAGTTTGTTTATATTTTTTTTCTTTCTTTGGTAAAGGTTTCTCTTTGGACTCTGGTAAAGGAATTGTCTCCCAAGATGAGATGACTTTTGTGTCTGGTGCCCCAAGAGCCAACCACAGCGGAGCAGTTGTTTTACTGAAAAAAGAGAAAAATCAGAGAGCACTTTCACTGGAGCACATGTTTGAAGGAGAAGGGCTGGCCTCTTCTTTTGGCTATGATGTTGCTGTTGTGGACCTCAACAGTGATGGGTATGGCTGTGGTTAACTCCTGCTGCCTGTACAAGGGATAACAATCTTGCTTATTTCTGCTTTGGTTTTCACATTGTAAGTATAAGGGATGCCAAATCACACCTTCCACGTTTTGCTGGAGGAAATGGCAAACATCTTGAAGAACCAGTCAGGACACAGTCTATGTTTCTAATTATAGAAAAGAGTTTTATTTAAACAATTAGTGTAAACAATGAAAGAAGGAACCACTCTTATATGCAAAGAAGACCCTAGATAGAAGATCCTCGTATGCCACCAAAGGAATGAAACAGCTTGTGGTGTCAAGTGGGGCTGTTACTCAACCAGTTTAATGCATGTTCTGGTCTTTGTTCAGCAGCTCTTTGGGCAGCTGATCTTTAGCCCACAATCTGATCAGTTACTTTTCACAGTTCTTCTACAAAAGCACTGCTTTTTTTTTTTTTATCTTTTAATTCTAAGATGGCAAGACATTGTTGTGGGAGCCCCGCAGTACTTCGACAGAAGCGGCGATATCGGCGGTGCTGTGTATGTCTACGTCAACCGCCAGGGCAAGTGGGAAGGAGTGAAACCCATTCGCTTGAATGGAACCGCCGACTCCATGTTTGGGCTTGCAGTTGAAAACGTTGGGGATGTTAATCAGGATGGGTATCCAGGTAAGTGGAAGACATTGACAACAAAAATGTACGTGACTGTTTTGCTGATGCCAGACTTGAAACATCTTACCCTTGCTGTGATTGCACACGGCAGAAAGAGCAAGAACGATTTTAGATGTTGCAACTTACTTTCAACAGATATCGCAGTCGGGGCTCCGTATGATGGTTTTGGCAAAGTATACATTTATCATGGATCCAAGAGTGGAATAAATACAAAACCAGCACAGGTAATGAAATAACCTGTAATATAAGTAGTAGTCTTGAACAAAATTAAAGAAATGATAGGGCTATCCATCTTCTCCCTATTAGTGGGGTGGTGGATATGCAGCAAAGTCACAGGACCCTTCAAAGATTGCAGTGCTGACCAGAAGGATTAGGAATTCTTGATATTAATACATATTTTTATTTCTGGGGCCATCCTTTAGCAGTAATAGCATGTAGAGAAGGAAAAAGGCATGTAGATGTATAGTTTTGGATTTTTAAAAGTAAATCTGGTGATTTGAAAATAATTAGTTTCTTGGGTTTCTCTTTTACTACGACACTTTCTTCTTAAATAAAAAATGTTCATGCCTTTTTAGTTTTCAGGACCACTGTGTCCAGTTTGCAAGGTGAGAATGGAACTTGATTGCACTCCCTAGAATACTGCTAGAATACTTTCTAGAATACTTTTTCAGTTTCAAGTGTCTATAGTGCATAAATACTGTAAGTAAAGATAAACTAAGCAACATGTCTATGCATACGAGTAAGTTCTGGTACTCACTGCTATTGCAAAGTAACTTCTTGGAAGAAAAGCAAATCATCTTGGCACTTCAGTGTCATCTACCTGAACTGAACACAGAGATCCTATTTCACAGGTTCTATTTCATTGGTTTTTTTTCTGGCCATAAGATAGTTATATTCAGTTATTTCACTTTTATAACTTTTAAATGTCTGAATTTCCTCAATCTGTTTGCTCTTTAGATTCTTGATGGTGAAAAAACAAACACCAATTTCTTTGGTTACTCTATTGCTGGAAACATGGACCTGGATAAAAATTCCTACCCTGATATTGCTGTTGGTTCCCTTTCAGATTCTGTAAATGTGTACAGGTATTATATACAGAACCTTAACTAATTACACCAAGGTTTTGATTTTAGTTTTTTAAAAACAATTTTCTCAGTAGTAACAACAAGCTGTTGGGCCTGGAGTATATTTTTCCTACTAGAAGGTAGAAATTCAGGGTCGGGGGGGAGGCAGAAATTCCATAAATTGGTTTATTATTTTATCCCCCTCTTTTCCTTGAGAAACTGCCTTGCAATCAGTTCAGGGTAAGAGGGCGAATGTGGACAGTTCCTGTGAAATGCTGGTGTGTGCAGTATACCTGTACCTTAGCTTTGCCCCATGGTAGCTTGCATGCCTGTCCTTTAATTGAATTTAAGAGTGAGAAGTAATTCCTTTGCCTTAAGGAGAAGTTAACAGATATGTTTGCTAGTGCTTTTGTTTGCTGCTGTTATATAATCTAACCGTGCCTTGCTGAAGATGGAACAAAGCAAAACAGAACCAACACCCACTTCCATAGCCAAGGATCCAAACCAGTGAGGCTGAAGCCTTGTGGAAGTTACACTGGGGTCCATGAAACAGCAGTGAGGAAGCCCTGCAGATAAGATCCTTTGGGATTTCTGTAATACATGCCTAAATTAGGGATGAAGTCAGTCTTTTGCAGACCTCTGCTTTTTTCCAGTTTAACATACTGTTAAGCTGAATCACTAGTAATGGGCAGGAAGAGGACTCTCTGTCTCATCATCAGAGCTGTGAATGCTGCATCAAGTTCAGGTGGTTGCTGTCAGGTCCCAATGGAGGAGGAGCAAAAACTTCAGAACTGGTTATCTGCATTTTGGGAGTGAAAACAACTTTACTTTTCCGGCAGAAAATCCCATCTCTAAAATGTATAATATCTGTGTACATAATTGTAATGTTCTTGAATATACTGGAACAGCACCCAGGAAAAGCAACTCACATGAACAGAGTAGGTGGAAGAGGAGTTGATTAGATTATTAAGTGTTCTACTTACTCAAAAGGAACTTTAATCTTTGCTGATAAGGGCAGGATAGAAACTTTTACCAAGGTGAGAACAAAAGCCTCTAAGGTGACCAACAGTGAAAGGGGTGGCCCAGTTAAATGGAGGAGGTGGCTAACTGCCTACTTTAAACAGGCCCTAGGTGCTCTGATGAGAACAGGATCAGATCATTCGTTTGGTCATGTGAAATGTCTTCTCTTGTCCCTTCCGAAAAGGAAAGTTGTGAGGCTGAATTCTGGTAACAGCCTCCATGCAGAGGAATTAGGCAATGAAAACATTTCCCGCAGCCACCCAGGCTCCACATTAAAGCTGTTGTGAACATTAATCTGAATGAATTTTAGTACCTACAGTTGTTCACAGGGGCTGAATTACTGTTGGGGTAGAAACCACAACTGAATTTCCTGTTTTTCATAAGTGTATAAAATGACAACCACAACATCACCACATTAGCTAGCCTGCTTCCCTGTCAGGCATTCAGTACAATGGTGGTTGTTCTTTGTTGCTTACTTTGCTTAAATAGTTTTCTTTTGTTTCTAATCAGTATCAAAACCAAAATCTTTTTCTTGGGGTGTCTTTGTTGCAAATCAGTGCAGGTGTGGAGGGCATCTGGGATTCACATGAATTATTTCATTAATCTTAACAGAAACTCTTTTTTTTATTCTTTCTTTTCATTCCCCATTTTCCCTCAAATGAAGATCTCGGCCTGTGATTAGCATTAGAAAAAACATTACAGTACAGCCTGACAGAATTGATCTAAAGAAAAAGAATCCTGAGGACCACAGTGAGATATGGTAAATAAAAAAAATTATTCTATCAGAAGCCTTGGTGTATTGAGTTTTCTGTTGCCAAAATTCATTCAGTGACGATGTTAAAGTGAAGGGATATGACAATTGTGCAGGTTAAGCAAATGTATCTGCATTTTGACTTCCTGAATTTCTTACAACTATTGTGCTAAAGACAAGGTGTGGAATATGTTCTGTTCATAATGTCTACTTTTGAAAATTACTTTTAACACAAATATCTGGGCTTGAACAGCTTTCTCTTGAGTAGAGACATAAGATCAAATGCCAGAAAATTTTTCTAATTGCTTATTAACCATTTTTTCTTGCTTTGTAATCCAGTCTAGTAAGCAGCAAATACCATAGTCATAAGACTGATAAGATCAGTGAATGCACTATTAAAACTTTTCAGTCTGTTGGACCATGCCTTAGTAAAGTTAATATGAGTTTCTCTGTACTTTTTACAGGATGGATGTGAAAGCATGTTTTAAATATGCTGCAAATCCCAGAGATTTAAATCCAAGAATAAGTAAGTTTTGAAGATAAAGATTTTTGATCTGTTTGTCATGTGATTTGTTTTCTTTTTTTCTTTAGAGCTTATCATGGAAGAGTAGTACTCAAATTGTAGTGACTCAGACAGGGACTGTCAAATTCAAAATGTGACTAATTACTAAGGTCAGATGTTGCACTATCTGTAGTTAGTCATGCTGGTGTGTTAAGCTGTTCTGTGGATGACAGAAATTTTCTAACTGCTAGTGAGTAAATGGCTGCCATACAGACCCAAACCATTTTGCCTCTCTAGGTTACTGCTGCTTTAGACAATAGTTTAAAAAGCCCATTTTATATATTGTTAGTAAGCATTATTTCTTATTGTAGGGTTACCCTATAAAACTGTGTCCTGTATTCATGAAATGGTTTCGTGGAGATCAGTAACTGAAATAAAAAAATTTGCATTAATAGAAGACTGGAAGACTGTGCCACAATTATAGTCAAAAATGTAAAGCACTTGTTACAATGGTGCTGTTACTATCTCTTGGAGAACCGTGTAGGATTTTGAGAGGAAATTAGAAGAATTTTAAGCCCAAAGCTCATTTTCCTCCTGTGTTGAGTTTCTCTATTACTTGTAAAATCTGAAGGATGTGCCTGAATGAGGTCCTGGTCCATCAACAGGTCAAGTGCTACCAGCTCTCAGAGGGTGCTCCCTGTGTCCATCTGTGAGTGACCTGGCACACTCAGTGCTGTTCCCATCTGTGCAACATTGAATTGGCTTAGTAAAGAGAATGATTAAAACACGCACCGAGTTCAGGTCTATCAAAACATGCCTTAGCACACAACTAGAAAGCTCTAGTCACACTTATGTTTCAGTGTTAAAATTAACAGTGTACTCTGACCTCAAAATCCTGCTGGCTCTCAGGTGTGATTTGGGACACAACAGGAATCCCAGACAGCCAAGTTGGGATATTTACATTATGGTACCTCAGCCCTCTGCTGGCTCTGCAGCAGCAATTACAGCTCTCCCGTAAAGGAACGGTGTACTTAGGGAATATCAGGATTTGGTTTAGAAGTTCACTACAGATCATGCATGGGGTTCCTGGCCCTTGACTGTGGTGAGACAAAACTGACAGAAAGTTTTGTAAATAATTGAAAACAGTTTGTGAAGCCCAGGACTGGCTGAAACAATCTTCCAGAATAATGCTGTAAGATCATACCTGGAGAAGTTAAAGTTCTTTTTAATAAGGCAATGATTCTTTTTTTGTGGTGACTTATTTTATTTTTTCACACAGAGATCAACTATACGTTTGAAGTGGAAAACGAGAGGCGGCAGCTGGGCCTGCCGTCCAGGGTACGGTTCAGTGACCACTCGTCTGATCAGTTTACTGCAAGTACAACCCTGAGGGGACAGAACTCATGGGAGTGTGTGACTACAAAGCTTGTACTACAGGTAAGGAAGAGTATTTTATTTCTTTTTCATTTAGATCCATTTAAACCAAAAAAATGCTTTTTTCTTTTTCAGCCTCATGGAAGGAATCTTTGTATACAATTTAAAAGCCACATGCAATATAAAGCTTCAAAAATAGAACTCCCCCATAGTTTAGTACTTTACTATTCCCTGCACTCATGCTGCTTCCTCCTGTTGCTTTTCTTGCAAAGTATGTATAAAAGTTGTAGCCACTGCAGCATGCTCTGGAGGTCAATAGAGCTGAACTGATTTTGAACAATAGAGAGGAACTAAATGCCAGAAATGGAGAGCTGTTTCCAACAGAAGTAATTGTTACAGAATTTAATGGTGTGACTGTCTAGGAAAAGAATTTTAACCCATGGGTTTTGGAGTGAATGGGCAGGGCAAGAAAGCTTGGTGTGTGCTCTCTTGACTTGGCTGCTACACTGCCCGTTAACGGTGGCGTTGCTCCAGGAACTGAACAAACTCCTTCTCTGTGGCTCAGCAGGAATGAGTCCTCCTCTGAGGTTTCTTTTGACCACAGCAGATTAAAGAGCTTGAATTTATGCAATAGAATCATAGAATGGTTTGGGTTGGAAGGGACCCTTAAAGATCATCCAGTTCCAACCCCCCTGCCATGGACAGGGACACCTTCCATTATTAAACTAGGTTGCTCAGAGCTCAGTCCAACCTATTCTAATTTTATTTTACTGCTGGAGTGTGAATTTTACCTGCCTGAATTACCATCTCTTGTTCCTAAGAATTCTTAATGGTGAGAGAAATCATCAGATTGGGAAGCCAGGAAAAAGAAAGATAGGCTGTGCACTTTGTGTTCTTGCATGTGTTTAGAAAATGCTGTTTAGAAAAAGCTTGGTTTTGTGTTGTTTTTCATCTCTGCATTGTATACTAACTATGCCATTTATTTTAATATTTTATTTAATATTTTAACAGGAAAAAATTAAAGATAAGCTACGTCCCATTCCAGTATCAGTCAGTGTTAAAATTGCTGGCCTGGAGTCTAGCTCACCGTCCACAAGAAAAGAGAGTGCACTTCCAGATCTTATACCAATTCTAAATTCAAATGAATCTGAAACAAAGACCACAAAAGTAAGCCTTTGATATCACATATTCATATAAATCTGCACATCTATAAGTAACTGAATTTTAAAGACTGTAGAAAGCTAAATGATGGCCAAAGGAAACAACTGGGGTGGCACTGGACTTGCAACTACTGGCTTATTATTTTATATTTTGTTCTGAACTTGTTAGCACATGTTATGAACTAGATCCTGCATTTATTTTGCAACAAAAGTGAAGATGGCATAGGTGCTAGGGTTTTTTTCCTCTCCCCAGTAAGTTTAGGAGGAAATGTACTTTTGACTAAAAATGGAAATCCATTGTCTCCTGCTGTGAACACTTGTCTCACATAACAAAATAACTTACAGTTTAATTCTTCCACTGGATGTTGTAACAGCCTTTGAGCAATGACTGCAGTAGTGATGTAAAAGGGAGAGAATACCTCAGTTAAAAGTTTGCATTTCCTCAGTGCTCACTGAAGAATCAGACTTAAGGATGTATTTCCTTATTAGAATTCTCACTTAGAATTATTCAACTCTGCTTTTTAGTTACATTTCAAGTTCTAAATTACCAAGATCAAGGGCTATATATCTCACAAAGAAAAACTCGACAGGCAAGAAGTAAGAGTCAGGTGAAAATCTGACCTCTGTCCAGGAAAGTGTCTCTGAGTTCTGTGTAAGTGCTTTATGCAGTGCACTTGAGAAATCTTGTTTTAAGCTACTATCGTATGTCAGGCAGTAAAATTGTTTTGGTTTTATTTAGGTGGAGTTCTTAAAAGAAGGATGTGGAGAAGACAATGAATGTCACAGCAATCTGAAACTTCAGTACCGGTTTTGCACTAGAGAAGGAAACGAAGACAGGTTCACTTCTTTACCGCTGTAAGCCTTGATTAATGCATTGCTAAAGTTCAAATTATTAACAAGTGCTTAAAAGAACTTTTAGGAGAGAGTTCTGGGAGAGAGAGCAGCTTTGTTTTTTGTCTGGCAAACACAACCCAGTGTAACAGTACTGATCTGTCAGAAGGAGGAAAGAGGGGAGAGAGGATGAGCTTGAGAAGAAAAGTGGTACAGAGTCAAATGGCCACAACTGTGCAGGTGTGGGCTAAAAGAAAAAAGATTTTGACACCTGGAGAAATGAGATTCTAAACCAACCTTGCAGTAGTTTACTGTGTGACACTGTTTTGTAGATGAAATTTTATTGTGAGTATGACAACTCAACGTAGTATAGTCTAGTAGCCCAAGACAAGCAGTTACAGAGAAATAAACAGAGTAACCATTTCACTGTCACAAACATCCCTGCTGCATCCCTCCTCCCTGGAAGGCCAGTGAAATTAGAAAAGGGGTAAAACAAACAGAAGGAGGTGTGTTTAGTCACTGTCAATAGTCAGTCACCTTTAGCAGTGAGGGCCACACCCTGACTCAGAAGCCCAAATCGTGCACTTTACAAGAAAAAAGCAGATCAGTAGATTGATTTGGAGAAAATTCATCACTAGTGAACGTGAATCAGATGAAAGTGCTGGTTCAGAAATACTATAAACTTGATTACTTGAGGGATTTATCAGTCTGTTCTGTCCTGTTAACTGCTGGCCACTTTCAGAGATGAAATACTGGTCTGGGGAAAAAAACCTGACTGTTCATGTGTTTATAGCCTTCCAGTAATTCTTGCTAATACAGGAAATTCTATTCAAGTAAACCATGAGAAGAAGCAAACTTTCATACGCATTTGTTTTCCTAATGCACACAACCCTGCATACTCTTGTTTCTGTAGGGAAAACAACGTGCCAGTGCTTGTTCTGAAAGATCAGAAAGATATTGCCCTGGAAATAACAGTGACAAACAATCCATCTAATCTAAAAAATCCACAAGAAGATGGTGAGGATGCATATGAAGCTAAACTAATTGCAACTTTTCCAGACAGTCTGACGTACTCTGCATTCAGGGAGATGAGGGGTTATCCTGTAAGTATTTTTAAGAGAAAATATGTTAAAAATTTTTAAATATTTTCAGGTAATTTTAATACTGATAAATGTATTCTGTTCAATCAGGAAAAACAGCTAACGTGTGGTGCTAACCAAAATGGTTCTCAAGCAGAGTGTGAACTTGGAAACCCTTTTAAGAGAAATTCCAATGTAAGTTGCAACTATTTTACTCAAGTTGTAAAATCTCATTTCTGACTGCGGTTGTCTGAAGTTTCTGTGTGCTGTAACTGAAAATTTGATTTGTACCTGTCTTTTTAACTCCAAAACTTGATGGTGCATTTTTATAGTATTGCATATATCAATATATTTTACAAAATGTTTATATATTTCATTATATTCTTTCTTGTCTAGGTAACCTTTTATCTGATCTTAAGCACCACTAAAGTTAATGTTGATACAACAGATTTGGACATTAACCTGAAGCTGGAAACGTAAGTCTTCTTGGTGTTCATGCACATGCGCTATGTTTTTATATACAGTCATAAACATTTTGAATTCATTTGTTCCTTTCACAAAAGTAATTTAATAGTAAAGTGAAAACCATTACATTTGTAAAATAAACACCATTGTTTCCTTTTCATTGTAGAACAAGCACTCAAGTTAATTTGACTCCAATTACAGCCAGTGCTAAAGTGGTTATTGAATTGCTTTTATCGCTCACCGGGTAAGTGTTGATAGCATAACAAATGGGGGGGTCTGGGGACAGTTCTGCTGCAGACTCATATAAATCTGACTGTCTTCCTTCCCCACCCCCACCTGAACAGAATTGCTAAGCCTTCTCAGGTATATTTTGGAGGTAACATCGTTGGTGAGAGTGCTATGAAATCTGAAGATAACGTTGGAAGCCTCATAGAGTATGAATTCCGAGTGAGTATTTAGATAATGTCAACAGCTGCTTTTAATCAAATGCACAGCTTATCATTTTATGTGTATGAATACTTGGAAAAGTTGATATATTTGAATTGGCTTTCTTTGTACCAAATTCCTGACTTTCTTTAGGCTTTGATATTTTATTGCCATATTTTGAGGAAGTGACCTGAGTGTCTGTACACTTTTTTTTTTTTTGTGGAGCACTTCATGCACGTTCAGTTGTAGGGCATAAGCGTCCTGCAGGTGGGGAACAAAAGTTAGAGCAGAACCTGCCTGTGGCCTGCCCAGGCATTGGCTGGTGCCCACAGGCAGTGAGTTATGGGCACATGCTGCCTGCAGGGCTGAGCTGGCACATGGAGACACTGCAAGAGGCCCCTCCACTGGTTTCGTTTTCTGCCAAATATAAATCAAGGAGAAGACTAAGAGAAAAATTAAAGTCCATCTCCATCAGTCCTTTATTTCCTTCTGTACCTGCATGCATGTATTACAGTAGCAGGGGTTAGAATATCTGATTTAGAACTTGCTATCATGAATAGTAACACTAAGCAAAAAAAAAAAGAGGTTGAGAAACAACTTTCATACTTATCAGAGCAAGAGCTGGTTATCTCTGTGTGTCAGAGTTCCTCATAACTTGCAGTTTGCCTCAGTTATGTAAGTGCATGATTTGTTAACTCTAAATTGGAGTTGTCATTTCACATGAGAATAGATTTCTAAAAATCAACAACTAAATGTTTATGTTAGGGAGTTTTAATTCTTTAATTCTTAAGTCCTGTATTTACTTGCTATCCAAGTGTGCTACTTTTAGTATATGCTTTGTCTTTGTAGTGCTTTGACTGCCTTTCATCTGATCTAAATTTCCAGCTGGCTGCATGCTTAAAGCTTGGCTGAATCAATAATGTTTTCAAGAAAAAAATCCCTTTAAAAAGTATTTCACAGTTTAAAGAACGTTTGTTTTAATAGGTAACTAACTTGGGCAGACCACTGAAAACATTTGGCACTGCTTCCCTGGACATCCAGTGGCCTAAGGAAATTAATAATGGCAAATGGCTGCTTTATTTGATGAAAATAGACTCCAAAGGCTTGGAAAAAGTCTCCTGTCAACCTGAGAATGAAATCAACAGTCTGCATTTTGTGGTATGTTATGTTACCCTGTCTTCTGTTTGTGAATTGGTACAACATGAAAGCACACCACAGCATGTGATAGTAGGGCATATCAGAGCTTGCTCCAGAAGGATTTATTGTTTTATCTAAAGAAGCTCACAAGTACAATACATAAACAATGTATCAAAGATTAAGCTTATTAGGAGGCTTCATAACAGCTAATGAGGCTAATACACTAAAGGGTAGATGCTGTGTTGGTGTGACTGTTTTTGCAATGGGCTCTCCTGGCATATGCTCTTACACAGATCAAACTGCTGATTGCTCTAACCAATTTCATCAGCATTATTGAAATCTCTTCAATAATCAAAAAAAAAGTTCTTACTCAGAAAACAATAAATAACTGTAAACATCTCCCCAGCCTGGGGGAATTCTTTGTAATTTTTTAAAGACAAAGGGCTTGCACTTAAATTTACTTATTTACAACAAATATAATAAAAAGAATTTCTCAAGCAATTTTTATAGGCCTGCATTGTGCCTATCTAGCAATATCTTTTTCCTAAAACCTAAGCCTTTTTTCTTTTTTTCATATAATTTTAAGATCATATGGGAGGAGTTTTATTTTCCACCATTAAAACTGCATGTACATAAATCCATTCTTGTCAGATCACTATATTAATTAATATAATATTTACTGAGTGTAATTACTATACAGTTCAAAAAACCCTGCATCTGTTGGCCTCAGCACAACCTTATTCTTTTAGCTTAGTACCATTAATACCCTTTATCTAGAACAAAAATGGAGATAGCACTGAAGGATTTATAAATCTAAACCTCCCCTTGCCTTATTAAAGAAAATAGTCAGTTGGCCTTTCTTTAGGTAATCTCAAATTTTAGTAGCTGTCCCGACTCTACTATTAGCAATAAATGCAGGTAAATAGGGATATATATATAATGATGTCACTTGTGCTGATTTTGGAAGAAGAAAACACTCACTGAACTCTAGTTTCACTGGTTGTATGGGGTCAGAATTAAAAGCTTCTTATTATAAACTAATTTTTCCTTTTTTTTTTTTTTCCCCTTTTAGGAATCCCATAACTCAAGAAGGAAGCGTGAGGTTGCAGAGAAGCAGATCACGGACAGCCAAGCGTTTCCTTTATTCGCAGAAAGAAAACACAAGATCTTGGTATGTAGTCTTGGGTCAGATATGTCCCCCCTGCACTCTTAAGAGGGCTTTTTTGAGTTTGTCAGGGTGAAAGAATTTATCTCTGTCTTGTTTTTATCTTACATCCAAGTACCAATGCTTTTAAAATTTGACTATTTAGATTATCTGCTGATGAGAGAGAACTAGGAAAGAATATTTGCATTGTTATCTACATTAAAATAAACAGGTAATAGTATCTTCGTGGTATTTTTCTATTGCTGTTAGTACAAACGGATACTGGTTCTTGCATGTAAGTATCATGCATATAATCCAATTTTTACTCTTGGGGTGAGGTTTAAACAGTCTGTGAGAATGTGATCTTACTTACATGTAGAAATTTGTAATTGCAGGACTGCAATGTAAATGCACGGTGTGTGGACATAAAATGTCCCTTGAAGGGTTTAGACAGCAAGGCATCTATTGTGCTGCGTTCCAGACTGTGGAACAGCACTTTCTTAGAGGTAAGTCTTCTTACCTGCAATTTTTGAAAGGTCAGGGTTCTTTCCTGTTCTGTGCCTGATACCCATATTTTATTTTGGAACAGGACTTCTCCAAAATGAATTACCTGGACGTTCTTGTTAGGGCTTCTATCAGTGTTCCTGCTGCAGCTAAGAATGTTAAACTCACAAATGAAGTTGCTCAGGTAGGTTCAGTGTTTAGTGCTAATCACGTATTATGGTTGTGATGGTTCCAGCTTATCTCAAAAGACCAGGAAACAAACAAATTTAAAACAAAACTAGCTTAAAGTCTAACTTTTTAACCAAGTTTTGAATTACTGATCATTTTTACCTTTTAATTGGGTTGGGAAAATTCACTACCATATTGAAATGATACCAGTATGTCTTCTTCTTCAAAAACATTTTGTAGAAGACATCTTATTAGAGAAGAGATAAGACTGTATATGTTGTAGCTTTATAATTACAGGTGGATTTTCAGAAATGCTCTTTCCATCTTCCTGTATTTTCTGTCCTTTAGGTGCGTGTTACTGTCTTTCCTGCAAAACCAGTAGCCCTTTATACGGGAGTACCCTGGTGGATCATTGCGGTGGCAATTCTTGCTGGAATACTGATGCTTGCACTGTTGGTATTCTTGCTGTGGAAGGTGAGTTTTTATTCATCTGGCTATTTTTTATTTCCTGCTCTATAACTGACAAGATAGCAAACTAATTAAGCAAATGATTAAGTATTTGGGACTCAAAATAGGGCAAAACTGCTCAAACCATACATTATTAGTTTCTCAATTTTGCAGCATTTGGAATGAAAATGGTTATATGGACAGACTTATGTAATTTTTCTGTTTTCACATTCTCAAAAGGAAGTATTTTGAGCTCTGGGCAAAACTCAAGACAAATGTTCAGAGACCATAGCTGGATACAGCTAATGAGCCTCTGCAGTTAGGTGTAAAACTTCATGTGAGCTGTTTACAAATGCTTTAGCAGGGCTATGTTCTCATAGCATTAGAAATACCATTAAACTGATAGTAGATAAAAATAACCAAAAGGTACAGTAATAATACACAGCCAACTGTGCTGGTGAATTTCTGTAGTATGGGCTTTTAAAAAATCTTAGGAGGAGTAAATAAGTAGGTATAGCAAAAGGTTAACAATTTGAGAAAGAAAAAAAAAGTACCTATTTTTCTAATGACCTTTGTAAAAATGCCAACTATAAGTATAACAGAACAGCTTTTATTCTTAGTTTTTACAGGGTAGACAGTTAGTATTTGCTGTTATGGGATTATTTTAGAAGGTTATTAAGGAAGAAGAGGTGAAGAAGACTATCCTGTCACTTTTTTCTGGCAAAACTGCAGCAATTAGCTTTACTGAGGAACTACTATTTGCTGCAGGTTACTTCTCACAGGATAGTTATGACTTCCTTATTTTCTAATAAATATCCAGCTGCTCCTGCATATGTTCCTGATGAATTAATACTTTAGGTAGGCTGTTAGGTTATAACTACTGGTGTTTTACTTCACATGAAAATACAAACATTTTTTACACACACACAGAGTGTAAAATGCTGCTTTTGATGACAAACACTGTGCTGTATTATGAAGGACAAACATTATACTGCAAAGACAGATACGTAATTGGTTTAAGGTAAAAGCTTGTGTTGAACAGGTCAAAGCAGTAATTGGTTTTGTTCTACCCTTCGTTCTTGTCTGTCCCGTGCACTGGTCCACAAACAGCTTTCTAGGCTTCTTGGACATACTTTATTGTAGCTTTTCTTAAAAAAATCCGAGCAATTTATTACAAATTTACCAGAATGCCTCTAAAATAATATTGTCAGGTTATTCTGTTAATAACTTGTGTGATTCTTTTACTTTATAGATCAAGTTAGTCCAAGAAGTTCTCAGATCTAGAAACAGCTGAGTTCTTGTTACTTTTTTTTTGTTGTTGGTTGGCCTGTAGAGGGATAAGAGGAAGACAGTTCACAGAGTTAATTAAAGTTAGTTTTAATAGGTTTGACATCTTCCAGTCCATAAAAATTGACTAAATACCTTGCTTCCTTGTAGTGTGGTTTCTTCAAGAGAAATAAGAAAGATCATTACGATGCCACATATCACAAGGCTGAGATCCATGCTCAGCCATCTGATAAAGAGAGGCTTACTTCTGATGCATAGTATTGATCTACTTCTGTAATTGGTAACTGATGATATTTTTTAATTTTTAGCTGTGGCACATGCTCTGGTTGCGGTGGCTAACTGTGAAGCTTTTTCTGCATATGTTCTATTAACTTTTGGATTTCAAACTGTTGTACTTGCTTGCTCATGCTGTTGATAGATTTTCAGCCTTTGGTGCATGTGAACACACACAGGTGTTTACCTTGGTCTAAAACACTTCTTGTTTATTTCTTTAGAAAACATATTGTTCTTTTGCAATGGGGTTTAGTCTTTTTTTAAATTTATGTTTTAACACTACAAGTGAGTCTTCAAGCTTGCAAGATGGTAATCAACACTGTAGAGTTAAAATGTAAAGATATATAAACGTGGATGATATATAAACTTGCTTTACTAACCTTTAGTGCATGCTAAAAGGTCCACGTTGCTTGTAATGAGAGGGGTTTTCATAATGAGAATTTATTGCATGGAAACATCTGTTTTACTTGAGTTCTAAGGTACACTTTTCTAGGAACACACTTTGCTGAAGGTACTAGATGCTTTATGCTTCCAGAAACCTTTATTCAAATTAAGATATCACATGTTTGTACATTATATCAGTAAGTGATGCTTGGGATCAGGGGGTGGGGAAGAATTCTTCATGAATTATGTCAAAACAGTGTTTAATGAAATCTTAACTATGAGATCGCTGAAGATTTGGTCTATGCTCACTATAACTTTTTTTAATTCAGTTCCATGTAAGTTCTAATACTAAAAAAACCTCAAACTGCCAACCAAACAAAATCAAAAAACCCAGCACTCTAAACACTATGAACAAAAAGACCTTGCCACTTTAATCTTTTCTTACCCCCAGCAGTACCTAATGACAGCTGGATGGCACAATGTCTCTTAACCCTAATCTTACCTCAGTGATCTGTAAGCATGTACAGCTGAGTGTCTGCCAGTCATGATCTTGGTAACGTGGTGGCCATAGCTCCATTTTGGTTTGGAAATTAATTTCAATCTGTTCCTCTATATTTAAAATCAGTTTTTACAGTGGCTTTGGATAAGAAATTGCAGAGCACAAATAAAATGTACAGGATTTCATCTAGAGTGATTTCCCATGGCAAAGTAAGCAAGACTTGTGTTTCTAATACTGCATATGTGTAATTAGTTCAGATGACTATAGTTGAGATGGTGCTTTGAAAAACAAGGCCCTAGTGTAACTTTTCTTGAAGGTTCTGAAGTCTTTTTGTAGATTTTTAAGGGTAAATCATGTCACCATGCAGGAAGACACTGAAGTACACAGTTACCTTTGATTCAGGAGAAGCAGCTTTCCTGAACTGTACCTACTTCATTGTGTAGCAGTAAATGCTCTCAATTAGATGAATGAACAGCTTTGTACTGGAGGGAATCTTTTTAAGGTATTAGATTACCACCATATGGCCAGACTGTGCCATTTGTCTTCAAGTGCTGCTGGAATAACCAATGTAAGACCTGCTGCCTCACATTTCTACAGCTACGTATGCTATGTTTTTGGCTTACATATTTTTCTTTTCAATTTTCTTACCTTTGTACTTGTGCAAAGGAAGAATTTAGTGCCTCTATGATTGTAGTACTTTGGCAGCAACTTAAACCTAAACTGTTCTTTTTCTCCTCTGCCCCAGTGTGGGTTCTTCCAGCGTTCCAGGTACGAAGACAGTGTCCCCAGCTATCACGCTGTAAGAATTCGAAAAGAAGAGCGACAGATCAAAGATGAGACAAAACAGTGGTTCACAAAATGGAATGAAAATGAAAGTTATTCTTAGGGAAAAATGTTCTCCATCCAGAAAGTTCAGATAGAGGTTAAGGTTTTCATTAATGGAATACTGATGGAGTTAGACCTATGAACACTACGGACATTCACCATTTGATTGTAGATATTACTACTTATACTGAGGCTTTTATTTGCACAGTTAAAATTGCTTCAACAGACTTTATTTGCATTATTTAATTTTCAGACTGCCTCTTTCCCCCCTCAAATCTAACCCACAGTTCAGAAAATACTATGTTGATTTGGGGTCTTTTCTGCAAAATATGCAAAACCACTATAGCAGACCTTTTCCTGTGATCCTGACCTTCTTCCTGGTATGTAAGGAATGGACGATTAACATCAAGACAGGTTCTCCATTGTTCCCTCAATACATAGTGCTTTACAAACACACAGTGGCCTTAACACACTTTGTTCAAGTATAACTGAAGACCTGCAAGTTTGCTTTAGTCATAACCTTTACCTGCTGCAGTAGTTAGGGCTTAACAAGAAGCATCATCTTAAATTACATGTGCAATGGGTCATGTTGCTTGATTTTTTTAATTTTTTTTTTTAAGATCAGATTGTGTGATTCTTGCTCACAACAAATATACACAGGTTTTTTTTAAAAAGAGAGGCTTGAATATTAGATGTACTTTTTGTATATATATATTTTAGTCATTTTTGTATTTATTTTTGTTATAAATCATTGTCTTTGACTAACTGTTAGCCAAAGACTTAAATGAATTTTCAAATCCACTGTGTTTTTGAACTTAAGATTATGAGACCTGAGGCTTTCACTGCATTTTAATAAGTAACTGAAGGTGCCAATACTTTCTAAAAATGTAAATATTTATGCTAATAATGTGTATGGGGCCTTTCTTTTCCTGATACTTGTTTATGTGCTGTAACATCAGGTCTTGTAACATGATTTGTATATTATTGCAGACTATTTAAGGATTTGGACACCAAGCAGAAGTAGGGGTTTAGATAGAGTTTTATACTTGCTGTAAGAAAGTGAGTTCTCTCAAAACAGCTTTCCAGCTTCATAAGGACTTCCTGTTTGGCAAAAGGCATTGACTACTGCAACTGTTATACAGCACTTGAAGGAGTCTGTAGATGCCTCATGTACCTTAACTGTGTGGATCTGGAGCTGATCCACATTGAGACTACTGAATCATCTCAAATACCTGAATGTTGATAAAGCAGAACCATGATGTTGTTCATCAGTAATCTAGTTACTGTACCATAAGTGATAAAATTATTTAAAGAGTTTACTTTTTTACCCATGTTTTAAAGTGTTGGTACTATTTAAGAACAAAGATTTAGTTCAAAACTGTTTATTCCATGTGAAACAAAATTCTGCTCAAAAAGTATGCATTTAATTGCTCGTAATTTGAACTATGCAAAAACCTCTTGGTACTTTTTCCCCTCATAGGGTAAAAACCTGCTAGGAGGGCAGTTGTCAAGTGTCTTATTTTTACTACTAACTTTGAACATTAGTACGAAGGTGTGGTCACCTAAAAAGTTACAATTAATTTACTACATTCATCTTTCTTAACACTAAATAATCTCAGTATGTTATGACTGATTTTTATGAACATTTGCATATGAATTTTGATGTTACCCAGTGTTTGAGCTTTTAAAATTCTAGCTTATTTGCTGAAAGGCTCAGCAACATCAGAAGCCAGGCTAATCAGGGGCTAAGAAGCTTAACAAATAGCCCTGAATCTAAAAGCAGATTCTGGCCCTCGCCTAAGAACATGAATGTCTTAGCAGTGTTAAAGTGAAAGTTCTTGAAAAATAAGTCATGTCACTGGTATACTTTTATCTCAAACTTTCATTGTACTGGCTAACAATGCTACATCATTCCAGGATTAGAAATGACCTGTGGATATTTGTATAGAAGTGTGAAATAAATTTTTTTTAATTAAACATTGTCTTGGTAATAGTGATTTTATCATACTTAACTGAGGTGGCCATAGCTGAGTTCAGTAGAATATGCTGAAAGCCACAAACAGTAACAAGTTCTCTGATTCTCGATATTGCCATAGCTCCTGCCCCACACAGAGGGGCAGACAAGGAGCTGCAGGAGATAACGCACAATCTCGTGCTCGCAGGCTCTCTGCTACTTGCTGCAGCTGCCAGCATTGCTCAGGGTCAGGCAGAGCCTGGAGCCTGGCAGAGCTCCAAGTGTCAGCTCCCAGCAAGGCAAGCTGCCCTCTCCTCACTCCATGCTTGAGCTCACACTGCCCAGGGGACCTTCAATGCAACCAGCCTCCTAAAAATGTTCCTAAATACTGCCAGATGAGTGTTTGAGTAAGTAGGGGAGAGGGATACATCCCCCAAAATTGGTCAAGGACTTCATATACCTATCTCTGTTTAGCAGTGAAAGATTGATACTGACAGTCAGTAACACAATTGCAGGGTACAGCTTCAAGTCCACCAAAAAAACCCACAGAAAAGTCAAAAATACACAGGGGGAAAACCCACCAAACCCAACAGAGAAAACGTAGTTTATCTCCATTTTTAAGATGTCAGCCCTCACAGGATCCTTTGTTCGCCTTTGCTGAGAGGCCTTTTGATGCAACAAAGCCTGAAGATAAGGGTTAGCTGGATGTGTGCTAGGCCAGCGTTTGTTGTGGCCAGGAAACTTCCAGGACTAGAACCAGAAGACGCCACTAGACCCTTCAGAGCATGTCCAAGATGTGAACTCAACCTGCATTTATTAAACAAGTATTCTCATTCACATAGCACAACAAACATTTTTCTACAACAAGACAAAATATGGACTGGGAGAACAGTTAAGTAGCTGATCATAAGGTTTAGTACTAATATAGTATGTTGGGCTTTATATATGCTGATATATACCATACACACATAGTACTGTATATAGTATATACTATATATACAATGGTACAGCACTATAAATAACTGTGTATGTGTATAGTATGTATATATGTACCCTTATAGAACCTAATGTACTATATTTGCTATATATAGTGTGTCCTTGCGTGCAGTGTGTATGTATCTACATAAAAAATAGATACACTATATATATACACCCCTAAGGTACATAAGTGGGATGTTGGTAAACTGCAAAACCTTCGTGTACCTTTAACTGTCAGAGCACAGGAGATGCATCTTATGAGAGAAGCTTTCAATGCAAGGGACCACAGCACAGTTTCAATAACAACCCGTGCAGAAGTTATATGTGGAAAAAGAGAGAACAGGGCACTCGGGTGGACACAAATATCAGGAATCAGCCCATAAAGTGAAAGGAAACTTTTGAAAGTGGCACTGAACTACCAGTCCCCATTCAAAGCACCCACGTTCCAATGCTAATCATCACGACTGGAGTGTGTCTAAACTAATATCAACAGACCACACAGAACCAGAAAGCTGCTCGTTTACAAACAGCTGAAATAACACCTCCCAGCACAGAGTAGGCAAAGGTGGCAGCAGTTGGTTTGCAAAACTCAGGAGAACAAGCTGTAATGAAACAACCAGGCAACTGTAGCTGGCATGCTGAGCCAGCAGAGGCCCGTGGACATGCTGGACGTGCTTCAGCTGGCCTGCCAGACAACAGCCTGTGTGTCACAGGAAGAATGGCAGCAGTGTATCTCCCCATAGGAGCTGTGTAAGCAGTTGCTTCAGTTTTTATCCCGGTCCTCAGATGCCGTTAAATGTTTCTCTTCCCAGGCTGTGGAGTCATAGATATTATATACCTTTTACAGCCTCATAAGCCTTGCTGAGTCCTAACCATGATCCCTGTGAGAAAACACAGAAACTCCTTAGCCCAAGACACAGCCAAGGTGTGACACGGTCACTCTACATGGACTGGGGACCTGCAGTTTGCATTTTCCATACTGCAAGACAGACCTCTTTCCTCCTTTTCTTGCTCTCCAAAATGGTTGTCTGCAAGCTGCACCTTTTCAGGGCCATACCTCCCTCAGCATAGAAAACAGGTTTTTGCAAGAGGAGGTGTCCTTGCTTCTGCTTACCTAAGTATTGCACACCAACATATACCCCCTTGGCACTAATAAACAGTATTTCACCTCACAATCCCAGTGTCATCAGAGGATAGGGGAAGAAGGGACAGAAGAGTCAAATACTTTGGAAATAACATGGTAAGTTGATTAACAGAAATGTTTGCAAGATATTGCTTTGTTTCTTGAAGTGGAGGAGTTCAACAGTTAACAGTACAGAGCTGAGAAGTGCATCACTCCCAGGAATTTCTTTGTTGGGGTCCCTCTTCTGAGGTACCAAGCTACCAGATATCAAAATTGATCTGCACCAATAAACCTATCTGTTGGAGATGAGACCCTAGCATCAAAACTTCCTTAACATCTAAGTTTATCAGAAATGCTTATAATCACTCTTAACTGCTTTTTTTGGTTCATATTCTAGATATTTCTACTAGAGCACGACAGTAAACTATTAAATACACTGTTTGGTACCTCACATGTTGCATTAGCATCCTAACAGCCACTAAAGTGATTTAATTTGATCTATGGTCAAAGTGATTTTTAATCAATACAGATGCATATGGTCCTCATTGTTGACAGATCGGGAGTCTACCTGTAAAGGCAGAAGCCCTATTTTTTCTCTGTATTTTTTTAAAATTCTTTTTTTCCCTGATAACTGAAACAAATCCCAGCCCATCCCGCAGATGGGCAAAGGGTGCGCTATTAAGAAGACCGACTCCCTCAGGTGAGGCTCTTCCCTCCCGCCGCCCCCCGGGAGCCCCGTCCCTGTCCCCGCCCCGTCCGGCGCTGAGCAGCGCACGGCCGAGCCCGCAGGGATCCCTGTGCCTGGGCCCCCGCACCCACCGCCAGCGAAGCCCCGCAGCCCTTCGCCGGGCAGGCGGCGGCACCCGCCCCGCAGCGCCCCTGTACCGTGGCGGGGCCCCTCCGGGAAGGGAGCGTCGCCTTCTCCCGGCGGGCCGTCAGGGTACCTCAGGGGCTGCCGGGCTGCTCCGGGCACCCCGCCCCGCTCCCTCAGAGCCGCCCTCTCCTCCGCCCACCTCCCCCTCGGGCACCTCCTCCTGGCGGCGCGGCGGAGGCGGCCTGGGCAGGGACTGGGGCCGGGGGAGCGGCGTGGCGGGAAATGGCGGCTGTGCTGGGCCGGTCTGAGCTGAGCTGAGCTGAGCGGACGGAGCCGCGCCATGAGGCTGCTGCGCGCTCTGCTGCGCGGGGCCGCCCCGGGCACCATCCCGCAGCAGGTGGATTTCTATTCCCGCTTCTCCCCCTCGCCGCTCTCCATGAAGCAGTTTCTGGACTTTGGTGAGTCCCTGCCGGGCCGCACTCCCACCGCTGCCCCTGCTCCCACAGGTGCTTGTGAGGAGCGGAGCGGCTCCGGCCGCGACCCTCCACCCTGCCAGCGCTGCCCGCTGTTGCTTATCCCATGTTAGTGCTGCGCTCTCTGGCACAAAAAGGCCCTGCTTCCTTCTGGGACAAGGGAGCCCAGTTGGCGCCTTCCCGTAGACTGGAAGTGTGACAAGGTGGAAATTCAGCTGAAAACTCCAGTTTTTGGCACCACCAGAGTAGTTGGGCGTTTTCCTGCAGAACCTGCAGGGCAGAGGGTGGGGACAGCTGTGACAGCTGGTAGTGTCAGAGCAGTGACTCAGGTGAGACTGCTTAAGCCTTCTGCGTGCGATCTTTTAAGATATATTCCAAACACAGGAAACGCTTAACCGCAGATGGCACCGAGGGGCTGGAACAGTCATCACTTCTGAGTCATATGTCTGTGCCCTACAGAAACACCTTACCCAAAATTTGCTGGTTTAGAAGGAGCAGGATGCAGAGACCAAGAGCCATCCTGGAGGATTCGGAATCTGGCACTGAAAATGAGCAAATCAGTAACAGGATATTCGGTCTTATATTCTTCACTAAAACCACTCATAATGCTTCCAGGTTTGACTATGTGCTTGGAAACAAAAGGGATCACAGCAATTGTTCTGTTTTGCTTCAAAGCAAAAACCACACAGGGAAAGGTTGTGTTAAGTCTCACTGTAAGTGCCTTTCTGTATCCAAGGCACTCTGGTGCACATAAATGCTTACATAAGTGTTGCATATAAGCATTTAACTAGTTAATAGTTGCATTGCTTTTTACATTTTTGTAAGTAAAACATAACTGAGAACTAGTCATAGAGCCCCAGACTTTGTGTAAGTAGGAAGACTTACAAAGAAAACTTTCTCTTAACTGTCTGCTGTCACTTCATCCGTCTATTCAACGTTTCATTTGTGGCAGTGAAATGTATCCAACATTTAAACTCCAGATTCATATAGGAACCCCACCCGATGTTCTGTTACTACCGTACTTTTAAGCAAAGAATCTTGTAATTCAGAGTTTGCTCTGACCTGTATTATTTTACCACGAAATACTGATAAAGTAATGCTTACCCTAAAATCAGTGTTTATTTTCAAAGCACACTATTCCCTTTTGCAAAGGATAGGCTACCTTTTTACTGTTAGTTACCTGAACATAAGGTAAAAATAATTTTGAAAATGTTTAATTTTTTTTCCTCTCCTTTGCTTAAGGATTTAATCACACATAGTGATAAATTAATAACAAAGAAAAAAAAAAGAGTAGAGTGCAAGACTGAGACAGTCTTTAAGACATTCTGTAACCATTATAATCTGATGATGTTTTCAACTGGGGATTTTTTTGTCTCCTTTCACTCTAGGGAGAGCATTCAAAGAGGAAGTAAATCTGGTAATGCTAACTTAAAAAAATTAAATATTCCATAGGCAAATTTAGGTCTGGCTCATATACATCAGTCATATCTTGACTTATAAGCCCACAGTATTTCTGTAGGAGTCTTATCCATTCTTTGCCTAGACAGACTGTAGCTGCACAGGGAGGGACTCATTTGCCCATTCAACAAAATCCTGCCCTAAGCTGCCTTCCATATTTGACCCAGGATTGCAAAAAGGCAACCTCCAGATACAAAAACTGTTTTGTGGAATGTAATTTGCTGGGTATATGATGCATTGAAAGATTATACTTATGTTCTAATACCTTCAGTCTGACTTGTTTGTGGAATTTTACCCAAGAAAAGGGAAAGGCCAGTAACAGTCATGCCTGAAACACAATCTGACTAGGGAAAATGAAAGGTTTCTGGGCAGAGGTCATATGTAGACAACAAATAATACTGGTAAGTGCCACTGGGGAGGAATTTCTTTTTCATTAACTGACATTCTTTCATCAGTGTGGTTTATGACGTATCCGAGTCTGGATGCTTTAAAGTAAGGTACTCCATTTCAACTTGAAGATTTTTCCTGTTTAAGACACTCCCAGCTTCCTTTTTTTTTTTTTCCCCACGTCCCTTCCTTTAATTTTCTTCCCCAACTCCCCCTTGCCAGATGGAAAGAGTGAACTGAGCAGTACACCAGAGTTAATTTTTAGGAGACACCTGTTGTAAAACACCAGGGAGAGGTATGTACTTCAGTGCAGAAGATGAGCAGTTTAGTAAGTTCAGGTGCTGTTTACATGACACTGGTGAAGTCCAGACAGAAGTCTGGCTGAGAGTGATATACAGTGTTTCTTAGCCTCTTCCCCATGCTGCACTCTCCTGTCTCGCCTAGGAAAACAAGCTCTGTGGGAGTAAATTCAGGTCTTGATTTTAATAACCACGTTTAATTGCCACCCACACAGATGACATCTGTCTTTAAAGAAGGGCAGGTCTCTTATCAAAAGCTTCTACCTTTTAAAAATGTAAAAAAATTTAAAAGTAAATATATGGGAAAACTACTATGCAAATAGATAAGCACAGTAGCTGTCCTACTTTCATTTATTTCTTGGTATTCATGTGAATTCATTCATCTGTCTTCTGTTCTTGTAAGACAATGAACTTAAACTACAACAGATGTAGTTGAAAATGAGATCAGTATTACAGGATTTATTTTCTTAAAGTGTTCCAATGTCTTATGGCAATTCAGTAAGATCAGTGATCAAAAGCAGGGTGTATGGGGCCATGATACTTTCTCAAGCACCCTTCCCATAAATAGTTTCCTGTGCTGGTTTCGTTTGCCTCTCCAACATGCTCAGAATGACATACTGTTTGATCAGTGGTGGTTAGAGTCAATGCTTGCTGCAAATAAAATGAACAATATACATGGATAGAAGCTGCATTTAAAGTTGAATAGTTTGGGTCTGCAGCTATTGCTTTGTATATTGAAGACTCTCCTTACACGAACAGGGCTGGTAGGTTACAATATGAGGCACATTTTGAAATACAAATGGGCTGCTGCCATGAAAGAAACGTTGCCTGAGCAGCCTGGCCGAGTCAAGTTTGAAACCAAGCCACGGGCCTCTTATGCAAGAAAGTAAGACTTTGTGTAGTTTTCTGCCATAAGTGTTGACTTTATTCTGATGTCATATATTTATTTTGGTCTTAGGATCTGAAAATGCTTGTGAAAAGACTTCATTTATGTTTCTGCGACAAGAGCTGCCTGTGAGATTGGCAAACATAATGAAGGAAATAAGTCTCCTTCCAGACAACCTCCTGAGAACACCTTCAGTTCAGCTGGTTCAGAGCTGGTAAGAACAGTGACATTTCATACCTTCTGCATATACACAGGTTGGAGGAACTCATTCTTTTCTACTGAAAGAACATTTCATGGGCTCGTTACATGAACATCCCTTATGTAAAGTGAGATACTAAATATCCAATGTGATATAGATCAGAAACTAAATTTACAGACTTGGAAAAAACTCTTTAGCAGCAATTAGAGAACCTATGAGGGAATTAAAAATCATTGAGTATTGCAGACACTCATGTATGAGAATTCAAAACATTTTAATTTAAAAAAAAAAAACCAAACAAAAATCCACCAGAACAATGTTTAATAGGGGACTTACATAAAAATGAAGAGGCTAGTTGAAGAAACCAACAGAAGCAGGCTAAGGCCTGCAAAACATGCTTGCAAAAACATACTAGAAACCATTTACAAGACAGGGTATTGCATATTGATAGTAAAGATGTAGAAAATATGAAGAAAGCAATAGGAAACTCCCAAAGCCAAAACATAAAACAATAGAAAGAATATGAAACTATTAAAGTAAAAAAGATATTCTTTGAAAAGTAACATTTACTTTCAGATAAGGAACTTACACATAAATATAAACTTGTTAAGATGAAAGCAAAACAAAGAGATTGCTTGGCAACAGCTAAAGGCACAAAGATATCTGGAAAGGCTTCTAAAGTTAAGAGACAGAAAACCTGCCAGTGAATAAGTAGGATTGATTGGATGACTGAATACAAAAAGAGCTATCAATGAAGAGGAAGGCTCTTAATGAAACACAAATGCTTACATTCTCATGATAGTAAATGGCATTGATCAAATGGGAAATGAATTCTACTTGGACAAATGCAAGGTAGAACAGAGGGAGGACTCTCCTCTCCCTGTATAATTGCTTACTTACAATGGAAAAAGAAATTTTGATGCTACTGGGAATATTTTTCTGAATATGTCAGTTGATGGGCAAGAAGGAAAATTGTGTTAGGAACTAAGTAACAAATGGGGAGGAATACAATTGTATGACTGTGTTAGCCCTTTATTCCTCTGAATTGTATGCTGTTTTAGCATATCCTAAACAGAAAAGACCAAGAGGGATAATCAGAGGGTTGGAACAATTTTTACGTGAGGAGAAACCAAATAGAATTCTTCAGCTTGAAAAATATGCATCTAAGGAAAGAGATGGCAGAAATACTTAATTCATGAATAAGCTGGAAAGATTTTTCTAATAACAGGAACTTGCTGGGGCTGCAAATAAGTGATCACCCACTGGGTTTAAAATACAAAGATGATCCTTTATGCATTCTAATTAAATTGTAGAGTTCATCGCTCTGGAAATTTTGGAAGAAACGTCATGAATAGATTCAAAATAATCTAAAAAAATTCATGGGGGACAGGTACTATGACATGGAAACAAGCAACCTTGGAAGACCACAAATTGCTAACCAAAGAGATCTGGGGAGGCATATTAGAATTGGTCTTTGTCCTTTTTCTTTCATTGAAAGGTACGTCCAAAGTCTTCAGGAGATCCTTGACTTTAAGGACAAAAGCTCAGAAGATTCAGGGGCTATTCACAGGTAAGGGTTTGCTGTCACGTATGTTAATGTTTTGTTAATATTATATGGAAGAACTGGCAAGAAAACAGTAGGTTAAGAAAAATATCTCCAATCTTTACATAAGAATTGCAGTAATGTCACCCCCTGTCCCTAAAAGGAGGGTACAGGAAAACAGGACACAAAACACTTTAACATCATGTCGTTCTGTAGAGAGGCTTTGGTCAGTGTTGGCTGACCATAACTGCCATTTGAGAGACATGGGATGTTCTGCATGAAAATGGTGGCATGGTTTTTTCTTTCTTGTGGCAGTAATCCAGATAATAAATAAATAAAAAGTAATTTTATACATAGTCAAAATGATTGAATTGTTTCAATGCTAGTCCGCTGAAATACGCTGTAAAGTCTGACCTGTCTTCTTACTGCAATAGGCAGACCTGTGATATTTCTGTATGTAACAGTCTTCATTTTGGTAGGCAGGTACTCTGTTTGCCAGAGTATTAAATTCCCTTGAAAGTGAAATATTAACAATGTATTAATTTTAGTTTTACAGATACCGTGATAAAAATCCGGAATCGGCACAATGATGTAATTCCTACGATGGCTCAAGGAGTAATAGAATACAAGGAAAGCTTTGGCATTGATCCAGTGACCTCACAGAATGTGCAGTATTTTTTAGACCGTTTCTACATGAGTCGCATTTCAATCAGAATGCTCCTTAACCAGCACTGTAAGTGCCAGTGCTGAAAGGAGGGGAAATGATACCTGTACTATGTCAAGTGTATCTTCCTTTAATTTTTGAAGTGCTTACTACGTACTTAAATGCTACTTATGAGTACACTATTTGCCTTGCTATTTATAAACTCAATTCAACTCCTAAAATATTTATTAATAGTAATCTTTCAAGTATGGTGAAGACTGGAAATATAGATTGCCTATAAAATTTTTATTTAGCATAGCTGAAGATGTAAACTAAAATTATAAAATTATACTGGGTATTAAATAATATTTTCTTTTTTGGCAGCTTTACTGTTTGGTGGGAAAATTAATCCAGCTCATCCAAAACACATTGGAAGCATCGATCCTAACTGCAATGTTGTTGAAGTTATTAGAGGTAAATTCAGCAGATAAGAACTAGAATCCTGAAAACTTACATGAATCTCTGTACTAAGAGCAAATACACATCCTGATACTCATACACTGCTTAGTTCTTTTCTACCTGGAGTAGAAGTTTTATTTAAAGTGTAATACAATTTGTATCTTTATCCTATAAACCCAACTCCTGTGAGAAAATACAAAATCTCCCTGACAGTGCACAGTACTTGCAATTTTTGTTCTTGGCAAACTGTAAAGGAAAAAAAAAAGTGGGAAGGGGAAATGTAACTTCCTCTGTTTTTATTATAGATGGCTATGAAAGTGCCAAGAGACTTTGTGATTTATATTACATGAGCTCTCCAGAACTTATCCTTGAAGAGCTGAACGGTAAGTGAATGTGGATGAGGCACCCTCCTGAACATTGTGATGGCTTCTTCTAAAGTAACTGGTGGTGGAATGTCCTCCTGCCTTTCGTATAGTTAATGTGTTCTCTTGGATCTCCTGTTGTAAATAGTTTGGGTTTTTAAAAATCTGGCAGAAGGCTTTCCCCATTCCTCCCTTTAATTGGAAAACTGAAATCAGTAGAAAAGTTTTTGACACTACAGCTGTTGATGTAACAAATTTTAGCAGCCTCCTTCCCTCTCTAAGATTTCTTGTATGTCTTCACCTACACTACTGCATCTCACCCTCTCTGCATTTCTTGTGACACTTAAAAGATTTATACTAAGCATTCCATTCCATCTTCATTATAACCTCCTCAAGGGTTATAGAAAGCAACTATGATGTGCCCCGATCAGTGATGCCAAAGTGGTTTTAAGATTAATTTCTAAAGCAGCAAACAGCATTTGAAAATCCTGAGTGTGACTTTTGATTAACATCAATTTTTCAAAACATTTCTGTTAAAATTTTCCTTCTTTTGAAAATTCAACAATACGGATTCACATATTGAACTACTGAGAGAACGAACAAAAGATACCTCATTTGCAATTTAATTATTTAGACTCTCTTTTCTCCAGCTAAATCACCAGGACAGCCCATGCAAGTGGTGTATGTGCCATCACACCTCTATCACATGGTTTTTGAACTTTTCAAGGTCTGTGCACTTATCATTACGCAAGTCTTTTGTACATCTTTGTTTACTGAGATTGTATGGGTTTTACCTTTTGAATCAATTCTAGATAGCAGTGTGTTTTTGCAAGTGCAAACCTTGTGCTATTTGCAGGAACATTACTAAATTGTACTATTTAGACAAACAGTAATTGAATAGAAAATGAACAGCTTTGGAAGATGTATCTCCTTTGCCTAGCCACTGAATACATCTGACACCTTCTGAACAGACAGTACTTAAAATCTTAAAATATATGAAGATATTACTTAATAAAGCAAGTGAGAATAAGATACACAATTTTGGGGATATCTTAAAATCTGATAAAATGTGTAATAGGTCCTCCAGAGCTTTCCTCAAGCAGTTCAGTCCTAGACTTTTCTTGATCTTTGTGCCATATTGCATGTACTGTGCATTATAAAGAATTCTACAACAAAAACTCTCTAAGTTTAACTATTCAGATGTTTCCTTTAAAAAAAGTAAATATTTGAAGTCTGTGTATTCTAATAAACTATATAAATACTGATACTGAATAAACCAGAAATATTAAAAAAACTATTCTAAACCAATATACATTTTTTTTTGCTTCTGAAAATAGGTGATAAAAATAACTCCTAAAATGATGTTTTAAGGTAATATGCAAAGTGAATTAGGATTTAAGTTGTACTTGAAAATTGCAGAATGCAATGAGAGCCACCATGGAACATAATGCTGATCGATGCATTTATCCTGCAATTCATGTACACGTCACCTTGGGAAATGAGGATTTAACTGTGAAGGTACCCACTTTTTTTTTTATTACTTTGAAGGTTATTTTGATCAGGGTTTTTTTCCCTGCCATAGGCAGCATATTACTAACTTTAGCTGGTGATCTGGTTCCGTCACTAGATGGAATGTGATTATGTATGTAAGTAAAAAGACCATTATGGCATTTCACATCCTGCATCAGTTGGAAGTTCATAATGAGGTTGCACAGTCACACTGAAGGCTCTGCAATACCATCCTGTGCTTTTGTCACGCCATGTTTTGCCTACCTTGTAAGCAACCATGACTAAAAATGAAGGAGCATCTTTATACAATTTTAACAGAAGCATTTTTTAAGTGACAATGACAGAGCTATACAGGTGTGAAACAACTGAAAACCAAACAAAAAATATTGTATATTCCACAAAAATCAAACCTCCTTAAGTACAGTTTGCAGTTTCTTCTTTTTCTGTACAACATCCGTGTTGGATTTCAAATACCAGCTGCAAGCATTGGGTTTTTCATAGGTCTTTATTCCTCAGGAATACTGCCAGTTAAATATAGTTTACTAAAACCTGTTACTGAATGAGTAAATTAAAGGAGTTCTTTTACTACAGTTTAGTTAAAGACTAAAAATACAGAGAACCTGGTATTTTGTAAAAGGTATAGATACTGACCTCAGACAAAAGATAAAAGCCATGCACAATTTAAGTAGAATATTGTTGCTTCCAAGAGAATATGAATGATGCTTACAGTAGTATTTTATTTAGTGGTTTGGATAAGGGATGAAAGGGAGGGATTAATCTCTCTCTGGTCATTGTTGGAGATGAGAATTAAAGAAGACTTGTAACTTAACAGGGGCAACTTCATATTACGTTTTACCTGAACTTTCTCAGGTTTTTTATTGTTTGAGAAAAGCTGTCTTTTATAAAATTGTATTCAGGGACATAACACTACATGCTCCTTCTTGTTCCAGATGAGTGATCGTGGTGGTGGTGTTCCTATGAGGAAAATTGACAGGCTGTTCAACTACATGTATTCAACAGCACCACGTCCTCGTGTTGAGACTTCACGAGCTACACCTTTGGTATGCAAATCTTTCATATCTTGGCATCTTGGCTATGATTAATGGTCACAAAAGAAACCATTTAGCCAAAGCTATGAAGTACTGATTTTATGGATACATTGAGTATTGCCGTTTGAATGTTATAGCTTAATTCGAGTATTTTTCTGAAAATAACTGGAAAATTGCATAAAATACTAAAAATTATTCAAGATTCTATTTTTCTCTAGTACATCTAAAGATCAGCTACCTCAAGCAGAACACTTAGCTATGCTGCACGTACTGTAATGAGGACAGAACACTGAATTCTTTTTGTAGCCACTGAATGAACGGAAAAATAATTATAGCAATGACTTTGGGTCAAGGCCATAGTTCATTTGTACTGTGAGGTCAATTGTACCATCTCCCAGCAAGGATGAAGGAGCACAGATGTGACAGGCCATATGAAGAATTTACTTTGGTCTCATGTGAATGTAATAGATGCACAAGAAATAAAGCCTAAGCTCCCAGTCAGAATCTCTGAACAGCTTTCCCGTATTTATTCTCCCACATTGCATCAGTGATCAGTGTTCTGCACATAGATGAGTCTGCAACTCATTAAACACTGGATCTTTACAGAGAAGTGTTGTGTATGCTCATTGAGAGATCACCTCTAAAATTTAGTAAGTGAAAAAAAATTATGCCCAACACTTCAGGGCTGTGTCCTGCTACCGCAGTCAGGGCTTGACAGAATTTTAGTAGAAGCTACAAATTCAGAGACATTTTGTCTTGAACCTTTTTTATATATACTGCTGATGAAATGTATCTGACTTAAGTCCTCGGTGTTCTTAAGATTAGTAGCTCCATGAGACAGACACAGTAGAGTTTTCTCTAATGGTATCTCTTCTTCAAAAAGCTCCCACAATACAGGAAATGTTAACTACCAGCCCTGCCTGACAAAGGAATAAAACAGTTTTCTCATAATCACAATCATCCATGCATTCTTCTGGTTTTGGGGTGTATAATAGTTCTGAGGGGCCATAATAATTAACATATAAACTCCTCTTACTGTCAAACATCATACTTAGTTTGTCTGTTTACCTGTTAAGTTAAAGCAGAAAACACCACTGATGGATGCAATTAATGGAAATATACCTTTTTTCCTGGATCAGGCTGGATTTGGTTATGGCTTACCCATATCACGTCTGTATGCACAGTACTTCCAAGGAGACCTGAAACTCTATTCCTTAGAGGGCTATGGTACAGATGCAGTTATTTACATCAAGGTATGATGTAACACTTTACCATTTACATTTATCAGCAACTGTAATCTAAACTGCTAATGGAACTCCTTGTTCTGTTACTATAACTTCAGTTAAAAGGAATCATCAGTTACAGTCTTCTCTCCTTACAGGCCTTATCAACAGAATCAATTGAAAGACTCCCTGTGTATAACAAAGCAGCCTGGAAGCATTATAAAGCAAACCATGAAGCAGATGATTGGTGTGTGCCAAGCAGTGAGCCAAAGGACATGACCACTTTTCGCAGTATGTAGCTTTTTCCTTGGCAGCTCATAAGAAGTAGGTTTGCCTGTAAAGGCAATTTAAAAGACCTGATTTATACCAAGATGGTGACCAAGTTTGATATATGAAAGTAATTTTAAGTGGAGTAATAGAAGGTGCAGTGTAATGGTCTTTTCTAAAATTAAAAAACCAACAACCACCAAAACTCTCGAACTTGTACATACTTTTAAATTTTAAGAACGTCACAATTTGTTTCATTTTCTGTTTTTGGCTACTTTAAGAGCTAAGTCAAGGGAACAGTATTTTGGGTTTTACAGGGATCAGTGCAATCTCTAGCACATCTGGTATTAATTCATATAATTACAAAATTGTTTTAATGGAAAAACTATTGAAAAAGCTCACTGGAGCATTTTTCCATTATACAATATTACAGATTAATGAGAAACTCATGTAAGAAGTATTGAGGAGCTTATTGCCATACCTTTGCACTCGTATGGCATTTGCTATTCTTTTATCTTCAGCATGCTGAAGCCTAATTTTGCAAAGTTAGATATATTGCCAGCACACCTTGCCTACATCAAGGGTTTTTTCACCCAGCGAAATCACGCTTACCTCTGTAGGGATAAAAAATAAATAATAAAAAAATTTTAGCTGCAACTACTGGTATAATGTATCTCAGGTATGGGGCATCAGTTGAATTTCTTTTTTTGTAATGTGAATATATAATACATGTGAAAAGCTTATCTTTCCCTGATTATTGTGAATTAACAACTAATGCTGGCTTGTGTACAGTACAATGTTGTCTTGCATTTGCCTGTATTTCTGTAGGTCCTACCAAAACGCAGCATCAATGTTCTAGCCCTCATAAGTTCTCAGACTTGAAATTGTCAGGTTACAGCTGTAAAAGGAAACTATTTTAATAAACAAATTTTTTTAAATTTGCCCTTCATAGGGCATCTCTATTACTTTGACCTTCTCAGGAGTATTTAAAAAAAGTGGAATTAACAGTTTTTGAAAATACCTTTGTATTTGTGATGTACTTCATTTTTGCAGTAACTGGAAGTCACACTGTAACTTAAACATGGTGAGCAGACTGTGTATCAGTCAAACTGTCAAAACATACTGGGGAAAATAGAGAGGGGACTGAATATTACATTTCAGGTACAAACTCCTTCTTTTGAGAAAGGATTCAACTTTTTTAATGCCTACTGTGCCAACTTTGTTCAAATCGTACACATGAATGTTGCACCTCGATCCCTGTAATTCCTGAATGTTTTAACAGTGATGCAGTTAATGCCACTGAGAACTAATCCTTTTCTCAGTTAATTAACTGCATGTAATTCTGTGATTTTTGTTCTGCAGTAGACATGCATAATCCCTCTCAGAAAGAATAAGCCTAAATTTTGCAAGTTTACTATCTCTGTGCAGAGCAGAAGGTGAGATACCGCAAACGAAGGGCATAGCTGGTACATCAGAAACTGTTCTAGTTGTAGCTGAGCCAGATTGGAGATTTCCACCTGCTATCTCCCTAGCTGAGTTCTGCAAAACAATGAAATGGTTTTATACCCTGGTCAAGCTAATGTAGAGCACTTTATCTGGAGTGAATGACAGACTGCTCTATATACACAGTCTGAGGGAGGACTATTCTAGCTTAATTGACACCACAACAGTAGCATTACCTGCTCCACTCAAGCTTGTGGGCATCTTGAGGCCCCTGCTTTTCTTTCTTACAAGAATGTGAGATGGTGACTGGCACACCTTTTAATCTGCTTGGCTACAAGTGAGGAGAATCTAGAGCTGTTCTCTTCTTTGGCCCTGCGAGAGGATGTACGTGAGAAATGCCACACAGGGTAAAATGGGGCCTGGAGGGGACACTTGCAGCTACTGCATTTGCTAAACTAAAGCTGAAAGTTACAGTGCTTTTAAAAACTCAGGTTTGAAGCTGAGTAGTCTTGCTTTTATGCTAAGTTTTACATCTTTTAATTAATTCAGTTGAACTGATTTTAGTAATAGCTGAGAACTGCAAGAGATGTTTCTGAAGAAAAGCTAACTGTTTTCTACAAAGTCTATTAAATATTTGAGATATTATTGAAATAAAGCCTCTGAGTTAGCTCTCAACTAACTACCAATTGTATTCTGATTATTAGAAACTTGCTGTGTAATTATATTTGTATTTATCTCTTCACCTGACACCCCAAATGACTGTGGTGAAAACACAAATGTGTAGTACTTTGGTTTACAATGTTTAACCCTACTTACAAGCATGGTCTTTGACAACTTTTGGTTTCAACAGAAGTTCAGAAGACAACTTTCATGTTTAGTATTTCCATTACTATACTGAAGTAATTGCTAGCACATTGGTTAAGTTGAACTGAATCACTGTAGAAAATTAGTATACTAGCTCAGCTATCAAAATGCTGAGATTAATAGTTTTGTATGCAAATGGACTCAGTCGTGCACTGTAAAATTAATCTTGGTTTGTGTTAATTTTTTTGAAAGAATCACTACATTTATTCATTAAAACTGTTGTAAAAATTAAAGTCTGTTGGGTGATTATGTAGCTTGGTACTAAGCTCGTTCCATGCAGGCTTCTTGTTCCACATCTGACAGATGTTAAATGCGGTGGTCTGTGATAACCAAAGTTCTTATGCTCACGTGCCAGGTGAGTTTATCATCCCTGCCCTTGGCCCCTGTTTAACTACAACAGCTCTGAAACCATTATTTGCACTAGTCTCCTTCATGGGAGAACTCTTCACAGGGTGCAACAATAGGCTCAAGGGAAAAAAGGTAATACATGGTTGTATCAATATTCTGTGTTCTATCTGAAAGCACTCGACCTTCTTGACTGATTTAACTGAAGGGTGGTTTTACGTGTGTGATCCTGAGCATTTGATGATTCTGTACTTATAATTCCTTTCTCTTTACCAGTAGGGCAGCATTCCTCTCTGGCTCAAGGTCTGTAAGTCTGCCATACAACTCAAAGCTACTGAAAACAAAGTAAAACAAAGTAAATAAATTAACTGACCAAAGAGTAGTTTCTTAATGCATCAAACTGAAATATAACCTCTTTGCAAAAGTAATTATTACCAAGATTTTCAAACTTTATTTTGGAAATGCCTGGTGTGCAGAAGCATTTCCATACAGTCATTTTGCTGAAATTCTTAGACATTTATACAAAAAAAAAAAAAAAAGAATGTGAAACACCAATAATGAAGTTCATTCATTTAATTAAAATGAAAAACAGTCCACAGATTTAAAGGAGAACTTGGTCCACAGAAACAAACTATGTAAGTTTTGTTCTAGTCCCTTCTAGGGTGGAACTGATATTTAAACTAGTCTATGTTTCTGGAATAATCTAATTTAAGGAAGTGCTCTTTGTAGTATCTCTAGAAAATAGTATGTAAATATACAAAACACCAATTCATGTTCTAAGCTATTTTGAGAATCAAATCCTCCTTTAAAGAGAAAAAATCTGTAGTCTACAATTGAACATTTAAATACAAGGCAAAAACCCAGTGTGTCAGTGATAATTTTTCCTACAATTCTTCCCTCAGTATTTTAAGTTTGAAAAACAGTATTGTTTAAAATTAGCAAATATATAAATTTGGTCCGCAAAAATCTTGTAGCAGGTAGAAAAGAGAAATACATGTATTGCAAATTGATCTTATTCATAGCATAAATCTATAAAACTATGTATTATTTAGGAAAAATAGGTTAAAAATGATCTTATTTATAGGTTTAAACCTTGTCCCAACACCATACGGGTAGCGTACAGAAAATTTAATATTATGCTTAGGATATGTAGTTTGTGAAAACTACTTAGTATTTCTTGTTATTTTCTCAGTAAATTGCAACACAGAATTCAAAACCAATGTACTACTAAAGTGAACTTTGAATGAAGTCCCGGAAATACAAGAATTTAAACAAAATAATCCATAAATTTGAAATACATGCTTTCTTTTTAAATTAATATGACATTACCATTTTCTTAAACTTAATTTTTACTATACAACTTTAGTGGCAACAGATAACAGACTGTCACAGACTGAATTTGTTGGCAGGATTTTTCTATTGTCCCTCTATCAGATTCAACTCTATCAAATGCTAGTTGACTACTATTGGAATGATTTTAATACAGTATTCTACTTTCCACAAACATCAATTTCAATGAAAAGGGCATAGGAGGTCTTAGAAGCAGAAATGTTACTTAAGGCAGAAAGTTAAATTATTGTCTATTAGTACAGGCAGAGTCAACTAGGAATAAAAATACTGAAAACATTATTTCATTTTATTGGGCTGTAATGGGGAGGGACCACAATTAAAAAGTAAAAAACCACCTACCATATTAAACTGTTGCACTTTCCCTCCTCCCTCAATTGTACAATTATATACAAATCTGCTGAACTACGTCAAGATTAGGCAAGTCTGCACTAAAATAAAATGGTCATTTTAGCAGCTTGATTCAAGAGTGGCCACCACTCTGCCAGTCTTGCGAACTTCTTTCTCCTTCTTTTGAACCTTTTCCTTTTGCTTTTCCAGTTTTTCCTGTGTTTTTCTAATATCCTTAATTTTTTTCTTTATTGTTGATCTGTCATTTTGACTGGAAACTCCCAAAGCCTTTGGAGGGGGAAAACAAAACAAAACCTCATCAGTAATTTTTTCCACTGGTACTGTCCACAGTGCTTGTGCATGAACAATTTAAGAAAGCGTAATTGCTGCAAGATAGTCTGTTTATTTGAAAATAATGACTCAGGCTTCAAAAGCATTGTAAATAATCATCTGGGTAACAAGGTAAGTAAAGAGACTAGGGCCGACTCTTCAGTTATGAAATAACAGTTTTGCATTTTACAAACATGTAGACCCCCGAGAATTTCCAGAAAATAGCATAGTTAGTAGTAATCTCAAAATACAAGAGGAATTTATATTCAGTAACTACTCTTTAATTTCAATATTAAGGATTTTAAAGTGTGTTATTAGGAAGTGATTGAGTAAACAGACAGTACACTTCAATGTTCGGTCAGGAGGTGGCAGCAGCTGATTCCACGTTCCTGAATGCACTCACACTCCGTCAACCCGAATAGCATTCGGTGCACATTGACCTTTAGGCTTCAACATCAAAAGTTCCCCAAATAAAGACAGTCATTTAACAGGCCAGTCACTGGTATTTCTTCTGAGTCCAGGAAATTTTACAAAATACGGGACATTTAGTGTTGCACATCTATTTAAAGTGCAGGTATGTTTTGGAGACTTAAGTTAGATGCTTTTTTTCCCCCCTAGACCCCTCAAATTCTACTTTTGGTTATTAATAATAATGTCCCTTATGCCAGAATAGACCAATGAACCTCTCTTAGTCACACATCTTGCTTGTCCAAAATGCAGTCTGATAATCTAACAAGAGAGAAAAACCGAAAGAGTTTACTAGCACTATAAGGAGTACACATTACCATGCAGCTTTCAGATGTGAAATGGCAAGAAAAGGCTCAAAAGATTTAGAATACATATTTTCAGCAGGAGTAAAAACCTGAAAAATTTAAAAGGATTTTAGCCTTCCCATTTGAAGAGGAGATGTGGAAGAAACAGATTTCTAAAACAGGTCCTGCAATTCTATGCATTTGAATTGGCCGGATCTTGTTTTGATATGACCTTCTGTTGAGATGGATGACAGATGAATCAAGACCCTTTGGACAGTTATGCCTAATTTCATTTCCTCAAGATGCAAACAAGGAAACAATATTTGTTATTTCTCTGATTATAAACAGCTTGTCTTTAGTTCTACAATTACTAATTACCATCTAACTGTATAGTCTTGTATAGTCCAAGTATTTCAAAAGCAAGTAACTCCAAATAAATAACAAGAGCAAGTAAGTCTAACTCCCTTAAAAAGCCATAAAAACAAGAAAATACTTTGCATTTAAAACTATGTCTGAATAAGCAGTGAAACTTATGTGGTTACAAATATATCCTGGTATATTCACTTACCTTTAACTTCTCACTGTCGAGCTGCATTAATTGCTGTCCATCTACATTCATAGCTGTGAACTCTGTAATATACTGCTCCATGTTCATTCCCATTAACCAGTGGCATACTTGCTGAGTGGTCCATTCAGAAATAGGTCTACTGTGCCATTGATTTTGCTTTCCTGTTGTTGCAAATTCGTCATCTAATGCCTAACCAATTGAGAAAAGTCACCATAAGCAGTGTTTTACTTGACTATATGTTGATTTCCAGTTGCTAGTTGAGTCTGATTAACAAAATGCATTTTTAAACCTACTCTATTCCAGAAGGACTTAAGTTCTTGAGATCAGTTTACAGTCAGTTTGCCTAGGCGTTTACTGTAAACAAAAAGACTACAGCATTCAACACAAAGAAATAGACAACATAAATGTTTTTCTTTAAGAAATTATATAGCAAAATATTAGCTTAAGCTGGATGTATCCTAACAGTGAACACACTGCTCACTTAGTTGGTTAAAGGAGCTCAATCCTAATGTTAGATGGTACAAAAACTCTGTTATTTGTTATTGTTAAATGACAGAAGTCCAGTAGTCAGTAAATCTGGTGACTGTTCCAGCCATAGTTTTACTACATTTCTAAAAGAGAGGACTGTTCATTTTTTCAACTAATGCTATCACATCAACATTTTAAAGGGTCTACTGGAAAATGACCATTTCAGAAACATAAGCACTTGTAGCCTTCCACTGAAAATACACTTTGCCAGCTCACAGAGCTTTTGAAGCATACTGCTTCAGTTTCCTTCTGAGGGGAAAAGGTACTGCTATTTGTCCACTACTACATCACAAAAGAAAATCTACATAAAACAGAGCTCAATGTCTTTACAGAAGAAATTTGAGTGTGGTACTTGAATCAGTAACATCAGTTACCTAAAGTTTTATTAACTATCCAAAACGATCCCTCACTAGCTCGTGATTGAGTATAGGCTACGTTAGACTTGCATACTGCTCCACTAGACAGCTTCCATGATTGATCAAAGATATTTCCAAAACAGCAGAAAGTACACCCCCTTTCCCAGGGAGCCTTACACATCATTTGTAAACAGAAAACCTGGAAATAAGCAACTTCTAGTCATGGATTTGAGACGTGACCCTGTAAGGCTCAGGTGAACAACTACAGCTCCCAGCCACAAGGATCTCACAAAATCCAGCTTATTCGATGGAATATTTGGGGGAGTTGACTGAATGTAACAAAATAATTCAGGTGACTGCAAGTCAAAGATGGTGAGATGCAGGCCTGTGATGTGACCTGATCATACAGTACACTGGATCTGAGCGCTCAGCATGGCAGGCACCGGGAGTCTGAGGTGAAACAAAATTTTTAAATTTCTTATGTATTGAAGGATCACATGCAATCAGAAATGGCTCTGCTTCCCCTGGTCTGTGAAACAAAGGACAGTGGTTACATGAGGAGACAGTGCAGATAAATAGGAACGAATCTGTAGAGCAGAACATTTTGTGCTGAGGTTCTAAAATCTGTACTACAAGCATTTAAAAGGATTTTCACTTCCAAACAGCTATAGTCTGGTCACACCAACTTAATGGTCATTAGCAGCTGGAATGTACCAGAACCACTGCCGGAGCACATCTGATTTAATTTCCAAGGTAAATCAAAGTAAGGTAAGTGGGAACAATCAGGAGATTTATTTTTAAAAAATGAACTCCTTATCCAAATCAAAATCCTTATGTAGATATAACAAGTGTGAGCACATCTACCTTCCTGATGTGCAAAAGAAAAATAACAATTTACATAAAATAACAGCAAATGGCTCTAGAAGAGGTTTTGCTTGAAGTGCTCAGTACAGCATCTGTATCAAGACAACTGGGGCACTGTAGTTTCCTATCCAAGCTATCAAGCTTGAGATACTTCATACAGAGAAGATTAATTTGATAAATTACCAAGGGATTTCAAAATGCCAATTTATTTTAAATAATTTCAGATAATAGTGCTCCTTAACCTGATAATGTAATGCAAAATATATATTGGTAACTTTGTCTTACACTCGCACATGTTCATGAATAATACATTAAAAGGGGGAAATACTTTACATTTGAAGTTTGACCTGTATCTCAGAGTCATGTGTGGTCTCTCAGCTGCAAGAACTACTAAACCTATATATTGCCATACATATTTTTTTCTAATATATATCTACTTCTATTCCTTGGAGGGGAATGTCCATGTATCTATATATCTCCTTTCCACTGAGAAATGTGTAAAATGTTATATTCCAGTTGTAACTCACTCTCTAGTTTTATTGAATCTGTGCAAGCCATGCAAAAACTTTGCTTCCGTAATTTTAGAGTGTAAGTACTTGAGGAAGGTGTACTCCTGTCAAAAAAAAGAGGCACAGATTCGTTCATTTCACTGAAGGAACACAGTCCCCTGACAGAATCCCGGGGGATCTCTGCATCTGTTCCTCCAAGCCGTGTGGATTAGAGCAGGTAACAGACTGGACTCCTCCAGGCTGAGCTACTAATTGCAGTATAGGGTTTCAGCATCAGCAGTTGCTAACAAATTCCTTCTACTTCATATTGGTAAAGACAGACCCCTAAAACCAGAAGTTGTTGTAGCAATACCTGAATCTGTGTTAAAACACCTAGACCATCTCCTCACAGAAAGATATTTAATCCTGTATAATTTGAATTTTTCATTACTGCACAAGGGAAAAGCACACCTGAATACTTTTCAGAATATGAACAGGAAAGTGAAAACTGTAGAAGGGCAAGATGAAGAACACACACTTCCGAGTAATGCTTATTGCTCATTAAATAACACCTCTACATCATTTTATCCCAAATGTTCATTCAGAGGCCCAAGGAACATGCCAAGCTGTTTGTACATCAAAGTTACGGTCCCCAAAACAGCCAGCATGCACAGAACAGATCAATTGCAAATTCAGAAAGCAGAACTAAAACTACTTATAAGGTAAGGAAGCATGAGAAAGCCATGTGCTCCCACATAAAAACACAGGTGATTCAGAAAACAAGTACAGAAATACTGAAGCTCTGAAGATAATACAAAGCACAAGAAAACACCACTGCTGCCACACCATTTAACATATTAAGAACTTTAGAAGGATTACCAGCTAGCTTGCTAGCCATCTGTGAGGGAAGTGCCTCTGCTGCAACTAGCTGGCTGCTAACAACAGAACTCTCAGCAGGCAGTCACTTCCCCAAACTGCCTGTGAGCACCTGCCCAGCAGATGCAGACTGTTCAGTGCTGCCCTTGTCTACATCTCTAAGAGGTGCTTCCATCTCCTGTCTCCTACCAATTCCACGATTTGTAAGGCAGCATGCAGTGGTGCACCCCTCTGCAAGCAGGGGTTATTACACTGGATAGCATGATTCCTGATGGATAATTATGAACCCATTCAAACAACAACCATCCTGTAGAAATTCTACTTGTGAAGAGCTTAAGTTAAGGATCCTGTCCAATATCTTTACTGATGATCTGGATGAGGGGATTGAGTGTACCCTCAGTAAATTTGCAGACAACACCAAGTTAGGTTGGAGTGTTGATCTGCTGGAGGGTAGGAAGGCCTTGGAGAGGGACCTGGACAGGTTGGATCTACGGACTGAGACCAAGAGCATGAGTTTCAACAACACCAAGTGCCAGGTCCTACACTTTGGCCACGATAACCCCATGCAGTGCTACAGGTTGGGGGCAGAGTAGCTGGAAAGCAGCCCAGTGGAAAAGGACCTGCAGGTGCTGCTCAGCTGCCACCTGAACAGCCTGTGCCCAGGTGGCCAAGAGGGCCAAGGGCATCCTGGCCTGTATCAGGAATAGTGTGGCCAGCAGGACCAGGGCAGCACTTATCCCCTGTACTCAGCACTGGTGAGGACACACTTTGAGTCCTGTGTCCAGTTCTGGGCCCTCAATTCAGGAAGGACATTGAGGTGCTGGAGCAAGTCCAGAGAAGTCCAAAGCTAGTAAAGGGTCTGAAGAGCTGAGGGAGCTGGGCTTGTTTGGCCTGGAGAAGAGGAGGCTCAGGGGTGACCTAATGACTCTCTACAAATTAATCCACTGCTGCAACCTGTAAACAAGTTATATGATTTTTGACACTTCAGATTTTTAACTTAGTGAATTTATAACACTGTTTGTAAGACTGTTCTGACTTTCTACATATTACTGGAATATTAAGGTTTTCACCAGAGCCTTATTTAAGACAGCTAATAAAACCCCCCTGACATTCATGAACCACCACTTTGGCAAGTCCTCTAAATCATTTCTGTAAAATAAATGTGTTCAGCTTCTAAAGAGTCTATAAATTAAATCCTTTAGTTTAGGAAAAGATGCCCATCAGTCAATCACTAAATGAGACAACATCTCAGAATGTTACCCACGTGTAGACTTTAGGTTTCAGCTGTAGCCAATGGAGTTAGTTCTCCAGGGGGAATGGACACTGATTTTCAGATACCTAATTTCTACCTATATATCAAAACTATCATACTCTGCCTTTTTCTGGTTGTGTTTTTTTTTTTTTTTTTATTGAGATGAAATTTTACAGTAAAACAAACCTGTGCAGAAGTGAAGGTCAAAAATGCTGCAGTTTTTATTCACCCAGGAAGTTGCTTTAAATTAGTGGAAAATAACAACGTTATATCTAAAATTAAAAACTGCAATTTGATCAGAGAGTTTACTCCAATTTTTATGACAGAACTAGAATCAGAACACACAGGCTGATGTCACCCACTGGTCCGTGTCCTTTAGTTCATTAACAGCTTATGATTCTCTATAGTGCTCTTCAACATTCAAATATGGAATAGCCATCTAGTTTCACATTACACATATCTGTTTCTGTTAAACATGCTGTAGTGTGAACAACAACATCAACAAGACACATATACACACTTTGAAACTCACCTCATTTGAAGAGAAGGTTAAAGTGTGTGAACGACCTGACAGATTTGGTTCTGTCACTAACCCTGAAAGTTCACAACTTGGCTTGCTATGGTATGTATCATCTATGACAATTCTACTCTGCAAACAAGTGGAAATAACGTTTTATTAACTCACTCCTTGGAAAAGCAGGTCATAAGGTGACATTCTAATAATTTTGATTTTTGGTTAAAAAAAAACAAACAGTACAACTCAGTTACCTTTAGAACACACATGAAATGCACTAACTACATAAAGCATCTGACTTGTTTTTGTTAAACTTCTGAATTCAAAAAACCACAGTAACAAATTTAAATCAATATCCCCAATAAGAGCACCTTGTGTGCAGAATTGGTCATAATCTGAAATGGTGTTAAAGTACATAAGGAAATACATGTGGTTACTTTTTCAGCAGGCACCCCATGCTTCAGGAGAAGCAATTTAAAATGCATTTGTTGGAATTATTCATGCCAAATTTGTATTAAACTGAAGCCTACACAAGCACTATGAACGTGCTTCAGAAGGTGGTGGTTTTTAATCTCCTGTTGGAGAGATAAAAATCCATCCTAATTGTTTATGGTCATCAGGATTCCCATGGCACATGGGAATACGCCCGTATCTTACAAAGTTTGTGAAAACGAGAACTAGGTTTAGACTAGACTTCACAGCTGCCCACTGTTGAACCACTGTAGTCAACAGTAAAGCAAACGAGATTCAAATTATTTTATTAATAGAGAATACAGAGCTTGCCCAAGGACAAGCTTTCAAAAACCTTTAAATTTTGATTTAAGATACTGTACTGAATTGCAGTTCCTTTAACGGTTTCAACAAGGGTGGTAAAACACTGTAACAGGTTGCCCAGAGAGGTGGTAGATTCCCCATCCCTGGGAACGTTCAAGGTCAGGTTGAACAGACCTCTGAGCAACCTGATCTAGGGGGGTTGGACTAGGTGACCTTTTAAGGTCCCTTCCAACCCAAACTACTCTGTGATTCTGTAATTCAGTTTTGAGGTGGCTGCATTTGAGGCACAGAATCATGTAATCTGAAAATTACTGCATATGAAAAATACCACATAAATGCAAAATATCTTTAGAAGAATTTTTATAGTATATGGACTATATCAAGCTATGTAAAATTTCTTTAAAGTACCAAATAGTGTAAAAATACTACAACAAAACCGAACATTTCAGATGTTAAATAATTACTCAGATGTCTTTAGAAAAACTAGTTTAAATAAACATTAATTATGCAGTTTGACCACCTGAATATATTATTTGCAAAACATAACACTCTTCTGAAATAAAAGATTGTTACTTTAAAAATGAAATTAGTATTTTATTACTTTACTAAAATAATAAATTTGTCAAAGCAAAATTCAGGTTAGAAATATGGCTAAGATACTATCATGTGACTATCACATTGAAAGAATGTAAAATCATACTGAAAGAATGTAAAATCTCCATAGCATTACTCTTTACATTCAGTTATTACACTTAGTCTGTGTTTAAAGGAAGTTTTTGGATCCTTACACCTGGCCTAGCATCTAAAAGCAGCAAGATCTGAAACTTAGCCAACCAGTACTGGTACAACCTCAGGCAGGTTACCTGAGCAGCCTGGGACTCAACCTGAAGACTCTGAAAAAACCTGATGCTACACCTGAATACTTCACAGCATTTTGGTAAAAAATCCTTCTGAAGAATAGTAATGTATCTCTTTTCCAGAATATTCTCTAATTTGATTACCTCCATTTGCAAGTCAGATTGTGACCTGTATGATAGTTTTCTCTAGTGAGTGAAAAATAATTCTGCCAAAAGCATGCATCACATTTTTGCCTTTCTAAAATTTATTTCTCAGCACTATTCTTTGTTGCCTACAAACAGTAAGAAATTACTTTACCATTATTTTCTCTAATTTTCTTTAAGTCTCTAATCAAGTAACTACACTTTTAGGATGCCATACCACACCCCTATATGTATAAATAATCTGAGATTCTAAATTAAGCTGATCTTAAAAGACATTTTTCTTCAGTAAATTATGCTCCCATAAGAGAACTACAGTTTTGCCATTATATTCATTGAGCACTTCTGTATTTGTGTTCTGATTGCAATTTAACCCGAACTCTCAATTTTCTAGATTATTCTATTTTTGTTATGGGAGCATACACTTGATCTTTGCACTCTCTTATACTCTAAATTAATGATACACATTTCCAGCCTCAAATAAACACACCCCAAAACCCAAGAAAAAAACCCATCACCACCATAACGCAACAAACAAAAAAACCCCAAATCACAACTCGAGTTTTCCTGCTTTGTGTGGTACTCTCCATGACTGAAAAATGGTGTTCTATTTACCATGTAGATTATTTTATTAATTACATTATATTTTAGGGACTTCTTTAGTCTTTTAGATGGAAAAATTATTACCAGAAATAATAGAATACTTTGTCCATCAACCTATTCTCAAATTTACGTCAACCCAAACTGAAAATCTATTTAGGAGCTTTTCTTTCAGCCACCCTTCGTTCACTCTTTCTAACTTTACAGAGAAAATCAAGAACAAAAAACCAAACCCAGCATTATGATATTTAAGCAAAAAGCTTAGAAAAAACATGAAGAAAACACAGCAAAAAGTAAAAGCATTTGAGCATCAGTTGTAATGTCTACTCCACTTCCTGCTCCTATTCAGTTTTTAGAAGGAGTAATTTCCTTTCAAGGATTTAGAGTCAATTGCGAAGATTTTTGATCCTTGAAGAACACAGAATTTTGATGGAAGAGGTTTTATAGGCATGCTTTCTATGATTTTAGATACTAGAATATAAATACTTTATACCACACTGCTCTTCCTTGCATCAAAAATGAAACGCTGCGTACAAGCTTACAGAAGCTAAAGAGAGCTCTGGAAAAACAGTGAATATGAACAATATTTATGTGTGTGTATCAGAGAATGGCACTAAATAAAGGGGCAGATAATGCAAAGGGACTAATTTAAGGATGGTGTAGTTCAGAAGTTCCATAAGGCTTAAGAGTCTGCAAGCACTCATCATAGGATTTTAATTCCTGTGTTTCTAGATTTCACAAGCAGCAAGAAGTTGACTCATTACTTTGTGAAACTATAATTTTAAAACTAACTGCAGTATCATTTTAAGAAAACAAAAACCTTCTAGATGCAGTAACTCTTAGAGGCAAATTGTGCAGAAACAGAAACCAGTTAAAATATAATTACATTTCTTACATCATCAATGCTAAAACATAACTACAAAAATTATACACAATGCAAAATACTCATTACAACAGTGAGAGACTTTTTATATGACAAAGTTCTTATTTAAGGGTTTCTACTTTTACCTGTTCTTTAAGAAATGCATTCACATGATCATATGGGATATTACAGACATAAAAGCAGCAAATTGCTGCTACTATTGCTACACTTGCTATATATTGCTTTATTTACACATTTGGAGTTAACACCAACAAAAAGAAGTATTCTTTCCTTAAATTCTGGGAAGATGACTTAGTTCCTGCTTTTATATTGTTTTAGTAACAAGACTCACTGCTGAGTGGTCAAGCACATTTCTTTGTTAGCTTTAATGTCTTTTCATAGCAAAACAAGCCAAAGCCTTGTTACTGTAGTGCAAATGTAATTACCAACTCCAGGTTAAGATCTAGAATGATTAGTCATTCATTCCAAGGAGCAGCCACTGTCACCTTACCATCTTTGTAAGAGACCTCAAACACTGCAAAGTGAAAACGGCCTGACTTTGGAGAGGACAAGTATGATTTTATGATTAATGAATGTATGAGAATCTGTTCTTCAATGGGATCAGCTTTCTGCCATTTTACAAAGCAGGAATATAGCTGGAGACTTGCATAATCTTCCAGCTGCTGTTTTGCAACTGGAACTAAGGAAAAGAGCAGCCAGCAGCAATTACATGCTGCAGCATGAGAAGGAAACAACAAAAAAACCCCCAAACCAGTAGCAAGAAACCAGTTGGAAGGTTTAAGTGATAATCAACTTGGATAAAGTAGACAACAATAAGAAGAAAAGGCTATTATTTCAGGGCAACGAAAAGAAGAGAGCACCCAATCTGGTAAGATCTATACCTTTTTGATGGCCAAAAAGAACTTCTATATATAAAAACCTTACGAGGTGCTTAAGCACATTACAGGTGCTTATAGCAGAAATGCAGCAGTGGGACTTAGAAAAATTATTTGAATCAGAAAGGAAGAATGAAGAGAGGATGAATGGGTTCTTCAGAATCAATGACTTTGAAAGATAAACCTCTGAATGTTTATCTAGACAGAAAACATCTCGATAGCTTTGCTGCAGCCTATTAAGAGATCAACCATGCACTCCTATTTAATCAAAAATTTTATCAAAATATATGCATATACCCTGCAAGATCCTTGGTTATGTACAGAAACACCTTTTGGCCACTGCATGCGTCAACAGAAGCGAACAATGCAGGAGCTGACGCACAGCAGGCAATATTCTATAAAGTTCTGTTCTACTTCAGAGATCAGAAAGTTCCTACTCATATTAAGTTCCTGTGTTACAGTAAAGTACTGGATGGTTCTAAACCCACTTTCTGTAATTTTTAAAAACTACATATGCTGATAACTTAGTCCTATCACAGGGATTGTAAATTTACAAATGAGAAAACAGAAAGTAATTTAAAAAATGTATTAGCCTTTTAATGCAATCAGCATCTGGAAACATGGAAAGCAAACTTATTATCTGCCATCTCTGCAAAATATCAGTGACTCCATGGACTACAACCTGGCAAATTTCTCTTCCAGATATGGAATTTCTCTCTAATAACAGAAGAAAAGGAAAACATGAAAGGGTATTTTGCCCATCCGAAGTAAAGTAAAAATGTGAAACTCAAGAATAAACTTAGCTTATGAGGTTACTCAAATAACTATAATTTTCAATCTAATAAAATCCAAAGGAAACAAGAATGAAGTTAATAAGTTTGTTGGGAACAGTCTTACATTTAGACTTAGTCTTACCAAACATTTAGACAGTGCACACATTAAACTTTTTACTTTTTAAAGCTATTTCTTTCAAATGGTTTTAAACTATAAAGATGGTAACTTTATGGCTACAGACTGAACTCTGTAGTGTCACTTTTAGGACCTGGTTAAAAGGTTTTAAATTATTAGAATTATTTTAAATTATCAGTTACTCAGAAGTGGTTCCTTGGAAGAGACAGTGTTCTATGGACATGCTTCTTGGCTTTCAATACTAAATTTGTTAATGAAAACCAGGATGCTATCCTTTCCCCAACAGTCTGGTATTCCAACCCTACATTCCAGTATGGTAAGAACTGTTTGGCCAACTGTTGGGAAGGCTGACCTCTATTTATGTACACTTCCTCCAAGAACTAGGTTGGGAAACAGATTTGGCTTTTAAAGCTATGCTTTCCTAAAGCTAGTGTTACTTTTAGCGTTATAAACCAGCGAAAAAACATACCCTGCAATTTTTCCTTGTGTTACTTCAGCCTGAATAGCCACTACTGATGTTTCAACTAAACAGGAGGGAACAGGAACACTCACATAGTGTCTGCTTGTGAGGGTTGTAAATTCTCAAACTTCTGCAGCAACGTTTGTAAGAGGTGATGGGGTCATGGACTAAGTCATTAGGTTTCCACATACTAACCACTGATGTTTTTTCTTTATCAAGATGCAACATTTAAATATTCAAAGCACAAATCAGTCATCTTTACCTTGGTTCTGTTCTTCTCTTGACCGTGCTCACAACCATCCTGCCCGCTCTGGGTAACGTGCAGGCTGCTACTAGAAACTGGAGGCTCTTTGTGGCTGTCTCCAAACCAAGAGAAAGGCATGCAAGTAGGAGCAGGGGAATCTGAATCTGATGCAGACAGATTGTTGCCAGAGTCATCCAAGAGTTCTCGGGAACCTCTGAGATAAGCAGATTAAACTGTGTTTAAACAACAATAGAAAAACCTCCATCCCATCCCTCACACACAAAACCCCCGCCTTAAAAACAAGAACAAACTCAAAACACTCAATACTTATTTTCACCAGTTTCACAGCACAACTGATACCTGAACTGATATTTACCTTTAAAGATCCATGCAAAATAATGTGAGTTATTTAACAACACAAATTAAAGAACTTTTGTGGTATTTAGCACAATTAAAAAATTTCAATATACTAATTTAATTTACTTGACATTCATCTTTCTAAGCAAAATAAAGTTTTTATATATAATTTGCTCTGAAGTTTTCTGTGTATTTTTTCTTATTTAATGAGATTAGAAGCTCCTCTCTACATCATTCATCTTCATATAATTTTGTCACTGTTAAACATGACTGTACTTCAAGATCACAGTAAATGATAGTTTTAAAGACATTCTTAGGTTACAAATTTTATGAATGCAACATGTATGTACTGAACTAACAAAATAACTACCTGCTATCCAGAGAACCTCTTAGATTTTCTTTTTCTTGCTTCTTACCCTTGCCCCCAGATTTCCGTAATCCCCTGAAGTGAAAAAACACAAATTTCATACAGCATTTACATTTACACAGTTGCAACATTTTTTTAAATCAGCAAACTAGTTTTTACATTGATTTCAACAGTTACAAAAAGCATCTTGTTACATAAAGCATGATTTTGCAAATTATAGATGCAATTTAAAAAGCTGCCATTCATGTTTTAAGAATGACAGTATCCTTTCAAAGACCACATATAACCAAAATAAAACCAGAAAATGCCCGAACAAACATCGCATATAGCAGATACAACCAAGAGGAAGAACACAGTTTTATTGCTATATAAGTATTCCTATGCAGTGCACAGTGACTTGAGCCAAGTCACTACCTACACTATCTGTGTGTGAAATAAGTTATCATTTTTATGTTATATATTACGATGCATTTGTGGCAGTACAAGTTTAAGTCTTCAGTGTTAGATGCCTTCAACGAGCTTTATACCTTTCTCCAAAGGAGCAAGGCTTACTGCAAAATGTAGCAACTCTTCTCTCAAATCCCCAGAGTTCAGTTACCACACTATTTCCAGACAATATGCAGCTTGCACTTCTGTTTTACCCCTGTGGGCAACCTCATTTTTTAAATGAAACTCAGAAATCTGCTCATGCCTGCCTCCAAGGAACAGTTCAGTAAGCAGAGACTATAGCCAAAGCTATGTAATGACACCTTCTGCTGTAGAAGGAATTAAGGCAAGAAAGGTATCTATTTCATAGAATAACACCAGCAGGACATAACATTAGAGTTTAGGCACCAACAATATTTTGGCATAAAACTATGCATGTATTTGCAATTTAGTGTATTCAGTGGTGTATTCATATAAAAACTGAAGAACCCCAAGAAATTCTTTGACAGGAAAAAAGTATAGATAAATGAAGTCAAAATGTGGTAGAAACATGAAAGGAGCAATACAAATTCAAGATGATCAAGACTCTATCCAGTGATGTTGCTATGAAGTAGCATTACTGGATTTCTTCAACATTTTATTATTTAGATAACATGATATTCTCAAAAGTAACACAGGGCACCATTTTTGTCTGAAGGAACAAGAGTAAAATCTTACCCAAAATCTGGAAATCTCCTTTTGGACTTCCCTGATGATGTTCCTTCATTTGTTTCTACTGTCCTGTCTTCATTTTTCTTTTCTTCTGCTTTCCACAGAGGGGTGAAAAATAAAAACATTATTCTAAAAATACCTGCAAGTTTCAAGTACTAATGACAATGCTTGTAAGTGAGATACTAAAACCTGAGTGACCATGTTAAAATTCACATTCTCACATGCAGACACTAGCTGAAAATACAACTGCCATATCAACCTAAGTTATTCTCTATGACATCTTCCCATCATTCTGGTTGTGCTGTGACACTGAAAAATGGCAACACAACAGTTACTTATGACTGTTCGAAAATACTGCTTTTGATAAACAGAATTATTATATGATAGAATTCTATACTGCCTACAGAAAGATAAGATTTGCCACAGTATTTTGCTTCAATGAATTACAAACAAAAGATAGGTTTAGAAAAAAGTATCTTAAACTATCTCCTCCTTTTGCAAAATGTCAACTTCAAAATACACAAAATAGATAATTAAAACTAGATGATTGGTATAGGATGCATGAAAGAAACTAATTTTTAAAGCAACAGTTGAGCAAGTAGAGCATTTAATCATCCTTTATTACGCTTGAAGTATTATAGATGTTCCTTTTGTAATTTTTTCTGGTTCAGTAGTTTAGGCCAGTTACTTCAAACGTGGGCTGTGTATGCAAGCTGCCAGCTCCAGAAAGTGTGCCTAACCAACATGACAGTCAGTACCTGAAGAACAGACAGATCCTAACAAGCTGAGTTTCTTGGATAAGGTATACAAATTATGACAATTCTAAAGAAACAACTGGGACTTCGAAGCTCCTCCAACACCCATATTTTCAAAACTGCATACAACGCCTCTTAGGATCCAATTTTTCACCAAATAAAACATGTTCAATACCAACTTTTCAATAATTAAATAAAATTAGGTGATGAACTTAAGCATCACACTACCACTATTCAGTGGATTGCAACAGATTACTGCAAGTTCTAAATGTACTTACTTTTAAGTTCTCAGGCTACTAGATGTTCTTTAAATAATTGAAATATGTTTTGTATTGCAAATTAGGTGTTTCATAACTAAGCTGCTTGTGAAAGAGATGCTATCTGCTTTTTGTGAGACAAAGTAGACTTTTAAGTTCTGCCTTCAAGACAACTCCTGACATGAAGTAATGTACACAGATGCCTTCAAGGACCATAAAATCCAAAAATCGTGTTTATTACACAAAACTAAAGACAATTCCCTACCACTTCATCAGCTAATAATACTTCCAGAAACATGTAATGATTACCTCAAAGCTGACATACTGAATTATCAGGATAGTCAAGAGTTTATCCCATTTTGGTTTTTTTTGGCATATCTGATCAGTAGTTTCTGATCAACATCAGAACTTTAGTTGATTAGTTAACCACTCTTTCTAAACATGTAACAACCAATAAATTATTAACTAGAATTAAACTCGTTATTTTTTCTGTCAACTTAAATATAAAAGCAATAGAATTACTTTTAATATTGACATTTGTTTCCACCTCTATTTCCAGAGGTAATATTTAAGAAAAGAGGTAATTTCTTAAATGCAACACAATAGGTTAAAATACAGACTGATCCATGAATGCATGGGAAGGTAATAGAAAGGATTATTGCAACGAAATAATAGGTAGACATTTAAATATGGTTAGAGAGCAACAATCTAGCAGAAAGTAGCATTTGCCCACAAAGAGTAAGCTCTTTATAGTAATCCTCATCTTTGATGTACTCCATTAATTAGCTCCTCCGGGGGCCAATTTTAAAAAAAAAGAAAAAAAAAAAAAAGGTGTTTGCAATGCTTCTGCTACCACAAAAAAAATGTAGAAAAGAAAGCAAAATCAATATATTTATATATTAGGTACTTGTTTTGATAAATGGTTTGATTTTTTTTTAAACTAACAGAATCACAGAATATGCTGAGTTGGAAAGGACCCACAAGGATCATCGAGTCTAACTCCTGGCCCTACACAGAACCATCCCCAAGAGTCACACCATGTGCCTGAGAGCATTGTCCAAATGCTTCTTGAATTCTGGCAAGCTTGATGCTGTGACCACTTCCCTGGGCAGGCTGTTTCAGTGCCCAGCCACCCTCTGGGTGAAGAATCTTTTTCTAGTATCCAACCCAAACCTCCCCTGACACAACTTCAGGCCATTCTCTGGGGTCCTGTCACTGGTCACCACAGAGATGAGATCAGTGCCTGCCCCTCCTCTTCCCCTCACAAGGAAGTTGTAACTGCAGTGAGGTCTCCCCTCAGTCTCCTCCAACTGAACAGACCACGTGCCCTCAGCCGCTCCTCACACGGCTTCCCCTCAAGGCCCTTCAACACCTTCATTGCCCTCCTTTGGACACTCTCTAATAGCTTAATGTCTTTCTTGTATTGCTGGGTTAGAACTATTTTTAAGACTTTATAGAAACACAAATTGAGGAGAGCATAAAATAAATCCTGTTTCAGGGTACTAAAAGAAGGGTTTTTCTGAGCTATATAGAAAAGACAGCAAGTATCATCTGCCTTTATACATTTGTGCTAGCTGATTACAGAAAATATCAAACTTTTAAAAGATTATATTAGATGCCTTTTCCAATTATTCATAAGAAAAAAAGCCAAGTATTTCCATCAAATAATGCTTAATAGTGACTAGGTTGATTATAAACCCTTAAGTCTTACCCTTGGCCTCTTTCCCTTTCCCTTTTGCCTCTCTTTGTTTAACATTCTTGAGATACCCTTGAGGAGAACTTGGAGTCATCTCTTCAGGAGGAGGTGAACGAGGAGTGGTGGTGCTATTTTCATTGCTTGGTTTGTGTACTGGAGAAGAGTGTGTGGAAGCAGAAGGACTTGACTCTAGAGGACTTTCTGTGCTTTCTCTTTTTTCCAGCTTTTCACTCTTTCGATCTGAGTCATCCAAGCGTGGGAGAGGTAATTTTTCACTTGTTTCTAAGGTCTTGGTTAAGTACACAGTGGAAAGTTCTCTGTTGAGAACAGTATCTTCTGAATCCTCATCCTTCAACAAAGTCAAAAGTCATTTTACAATAAACATGACATATACTCATTTACTGTATGATCTTTTACCAGGATGGAAGGATACGCAATGCTACACAAAGTTGATCAGTTCTGAAAATTTTCTGAATGTACTCGCTTGTGGAGACCATCTTGAAACTCATTTTATAGGCTTTCTGTTATCCACCTTTATATAGATCTTTTTGCACATCAAAAACCATCTTTTTCTAGTCAAGTCAGAAATGTTCTGTTACACCTTGGCCATTCCAATTCAATGTAACCACTTTTCAGTCTAACTGAATTAGTTCAGTGTTCTCCTTCTATGACAGGCTCCCTCACATACCGACTATATACACCTCAGTTCTTCCACTGTTTTCCAGAAACATGATAGAACGTTTTACTGGTATACTTCTTGTGAACTTAAATGATGACTTATGGAGTAATGAAGCATTTCAGAAGTATTTAGTTTTTGAAGAAATCTGGTAACTAACTTGTTTCAGAATAAGATAAATGAGTATATTTCACAACATATCACTGTATCAAAATCTCAGTAAGCAGAATACAACAAGCTTGCACAGTTCTTTGCTAACTTCAAATTAACTGTGCCACAAAAATATGCCAGAGTTCACATATATGGTATGAACCCAAAAAGGGTTTTTTCACTTGATACAGCATAAAAATATGATGCTTTGGCACAGCCTGAATGAAGCATGGACAACACTTAAAATTGCAAATACCGATAAAACTCAACACATATTCAGGTTCCTGTATGCATAATTATCTACAAATATCAGTACCTGTAGATTTGCAGTCTGTTGTCCAGCCCCAAGAGATTCCTTCAGCTTTGATCGAGAAGGTGGCTGGCGTTTCACTTTCAAAGCAAGCTGAGCTTTTGCTTTGTGGGCACTGGTGTCTAATCTGGGAGTATCCCCAACAAAAGCATCAAAATCTGCAACAAATAGGAACTTCTTTAAAAAACCAAGCAAATAAAACAGCACAAACTGGTAGGGAAGTTCACCAACCCACTGTCCAGAAAAATATTCGGAATTTAGATCAGAATTATTCTACCTGTTAACCATTACTATATGAAAATACTCTTTATATTATACTACACTATTTTAACACATTCTGATAGCAATTTCTAGTTAATTTGAAATATACTTCTATTCAACTTCTTCAATTAAAAATAAAAAATCCAACAGAACGTAATTGTATTATGGCTTGAAAACTGAATTTTATTTTCAAATAGACGAAAATTTGTGCCCTGAGTGTATTTTTCTATTCTCGTTCTTTAAGATAGAAACTCACATAAGCATTTACTACATATTTTAAAAATATGATTCTTACTTGAGCCTCCATCCGATATTTTATAACTTTCTGGGCACAAAATTAAAAAGGAAAAAACCATAGCAAGTTTTCCTGTAAATCACAGCTTAAAACTAATGGGATTTTAACTGACATAACTCAGTGTTTTAGTCCGACTAATATTATTGATTTCACTGACAGAGAATCTGAGGAACAGTTAAAATGGTTGCCTCTCTGTCTGTCTCCTCTTTCCCACAACATTTAAGAAATACATTACAACAATACTGAAAATGTTGGGGGAACCTAAACTCAGCTATCCACACTGGCTCAGGTCAAATATTTACCCAGTCACTATGAAACAGCAAACACTTCACTTCTTGGAAGAACAAAAAAACCAATACACATGTAAATCCTCCTAATTTTTGTTATAGGCAAATCAAAAATCCTACAACCTACTTACCAGAAATGAGCATATCTAAAGAATTTATTCTGTCTTCTATTGATTTAGTTTCTTTTTCATTTTCTTCTTTTATCTTTGGCTGTTCGTTAGGTTGGCCTGGACTTTGACAGCCATCTTCCAATAAACTGCCACGTTCAAAAACATAAGGTATTTTCTCATATACTTTTAATTTAGTTTCAAGTTCCGAAATCTGCAGGAATTAAAATTCAGTGAGATACAATTCTCCAAAAATTCAAAAGTTTATTTCAAAATATAATATTGCTTTACTTTTTCCTGATATATTTTCAGTTGTTCTGCATATTTCTGGTCTCTCTCTTCAAGTAGCCTTGAATGCTCTTCTTCTTTCTTCATAAATTCTATTTCTCTGGTGAAAGAAATATATACATATCTATGAAACAGTAATACACAGAAATGTAGAAAAATACATAAAATAGAAATATGCACAACTGCATTTACTAAAAAACATTCCATTAGCAAATGGAGACAAAAATCAGCCTGTAAGGTATAACTGATCCATTAATCCTGTAATGTCATAAAATGACCTATGTATTGTATGCTTCTACTGTCTTCAAAAGAAAATACATATGACTATCATTTACTCTGAGCAGAAAAAGGATGTGTGGCAACACTTTTTCTGCAAAGTTACAACCATCTCTCAACTTCTAAAAGTGGCAAGTTGTATACATATTTAAGCCTGAAATACATGCACAACTCCAATCATTACATCTTACTCTCTTCCACAAAGATACATGCACACACAGTATTTTCCTTCCAAAAGCAATGGTAAAATTCTTTGTAGGAAAATAAATTGCATTTCAAGTTTCTACTTGGTTCATCCTACAGAAGTTGCGATGGCTGAGTTTTACAAAAAGAAACAATGACTACGAAAAGGAAACAAAAATAAAAAGTTGGTTTTGGCTGCATCATATGGAATGACATATAAAACCAGGAAATAAGCATAAAACATCTACAAAATATGCAAAAGCTTCAGGGACAGTCAAATGAATAATGGGAATTTGCTTAACAGTGAAGAAATGGAAACTAGCATGTTAGCAGTCATCTTAACGTACTTTTGAACTTCCATGCGGATAAGCTTGGGAGGAGAGGGGAAAGGAGACCTTTAAAAAGCTCACCAACCAGCACAAAAATGTATTGTTAAAAGTAACATTTCTGGATGTGGACTACAGAGCAAAAGACTACATAAACTGCCTTTAAAAATAAATAGCAAGTAGAGAAATCGGGGACAAGAGAATTATATGCTTACAGTAACTATCAAAAGCAAGAGTTGTGTTCTGTATTATCAAGACACATCTACAAATATTTTGCAATTAGCTGTTGTTTAGCTAAGAGGAAAGAAGGTAGAACAATTAGACACAACTGCAGGACAACAGCATTCAAGTCTTATACAGGTGTATCTAATAAGCAATATTACTCCTACTCCAAGCCCATTAACAGATTGAAGATACTGTTTTCATGCTGCCATTTTATTGGGATAGATACATATCCAAAACTCAATTTTTCTCATAATTCCTGTTACTCCCCCGACAAAATATAACTTCCAACTCAGACTGAATCACATGTATCTGACTTTTATTAAATATCCTCTGATGCCTACTCTATCTGGAACATATAAATCAGTCAAAGGGTTTTTCATAAACACCAAATTTTCCACAAACACCTCATGTCAAATTTCAAGTAGTCCTTCCAAAAGTATAGATGCATTACAGCTTCTCAAGTAAGTTGTTTTAAAAAAATTGTTATTGAAATATTAAATAATTGTTCCTAAGGTAAGAATCAAAAGCAACAGCAAAATTTCTGGAGAACCTTTCCAGAAGTCGGTGACTTAAGGTATGGAAGAATTCAGCATTTATAGCCCACTGCTTCCCTAAACTCTGATAAATGAAAACAAAGCACATTAAGCAAATCCTACCCCTGGGTATCGTTGACAGCTTTCCCTATAATGTACAAAACATACAAGCAATAAATAGAGACCTAGTATTTTGGGGTACTTACTTTTGTTGGTAATCTTTAAGCAATTTCTTGGCCTTGCTGTATTTCTTTTCGAGGGCATCACATTGTTCTTGAGTCTCTCTAAGATGCTCATTCACTGTTTTGCATAAATTTTGTGCCTCTAACCAGTAGGTCTCTAACTTTTTAATTTTCTCTTTGCTTTCATCCAAGTTTTGCTGTAGCTGGGCTCGATTAAATTTCCATTCATTTTTTTCAGCTTCAACAATTTTTAACTGAAAAGATTAATACTTAAGGAATTAATCTAAACTAAAAGATGAAATAAAAATCAGTTGTTCATACACGTTTAAGTAGAGAATAGCTAATAACAATTACATACTTATCAGTAATATTAAAACCAAACACAACTGTTAAAGTAATCATGTCAACTCTTCCAACCCTTGCTAATCCAAGCAAGTTTAGCACTGAAACCCAAGAGCTTTTCACTGCTTCCTCATTGGTATCACTTTTTTCTAGAGAGATAAAATGAGCAGTACCATTATTGTCAGTTTATATTGTTCCAGATCTCACTATATCTTTAGCTCCGGAGAGTCCTATTTTGAATACCTTCAAAGGCAACCAGAGATAAAGAATAATAACCTGTATAAGACAAGCTCCCTGTCCTACTACTTTGTTACCAATCACTTTTTGAATAAAGCTAATGAGACCAGATGATCTTCCCTGGTATTTTATACGTGACTGGAGTGCCCTGTTGGATGGTTACAGGCTCTTCAGGAGGGATAGGCAGGGCAGAAGAGGCAGAGGCATGGCACTGTATGTAATGAAGGGTTAGAATGTATGGAGCTCACAGTTGGCAATGCACAGTTGGGAGCCTCTGGGTAAGAATCAAGGGACAAACAAAAAATGCGGATGTCATTGTGGGAGTCTGCTATAGACCTCCTGTCCAGGATGACGATGCCAACAAATTATTCTCTGAGGAACTGATGGACACTGTCAAATCAACCTGCCCTTGCCCTTATGGGGGACTTCAGCTTGCCAGAAATTAACTGGGAGCATCACACAACTGGTACAACCCGAGCCAGAAGACTCCTAAAAACCTGGATGACAACAGTCCTAAGGGAGCCGACTCAGAAAGATGCCCTCCTTGATCTGCTGCTTGTCAACAGAGGGGATCTCCTGAGTGAACTGGAGATTGGTTGTCATGTAAAATCTCTGTTGACAGGAGGAAAAGTGCCAATAAAACCTCAACTCTGAACATGATCACAGCAGATTTCAGGCTGCTCATAAAGTTAGTAAGTAAGGTCTCCTGGGAAAATGTTTTTGCAGGTGCTGGGGTCCATCAGCACTGGTCGCTTTTCAAACATCACCTCCTAAGGGCACAGGAGCAGCAATTCCCAAATGCTGGAAATCAAGAAGGTCAGGCAGAAGGCTGGCTTGGCTGAGCAGGCATCTTTTGGAAATAAGGCATAAAAGGGAAGTGTATGCTCAGTGGAAGCAAGGTCAACTGACATGGGAAGAACAGAGATTCTGCTTGTCATTGTAGAGAAAATTCATGCAGCCAAAGCTCAGCTGGAGTTGAAGCTGCCAGAAAAGTTGGGGACGGTAAAAAGAGTTTTTTCAAATATATTAATGGCAATAGGCAGTGTAGAAATATCATTGGCCTGTTACAGGATGAGGATGGTCACCTCCCAAACAGGGACAGACAAGGCAGAGGTGTTTAATGTTTTCTTTGCCTCTGTCTTCAACATGGATGATGGGCCAAGGGGGTCTCAGTGCCCTGAGCTGGAGGACCATGACTGAGAGAATCATCAACTCCCAGTTGACTCTGAAATGTGCAGGATCTGCTGCTCCAGCTGGATCCCTGCAAATCTATGGAGCCTGAAGAGATTCATCCCAGAATCCTCAAAGAGCTGCTGATGTCATCTCAAAGCCCCTCTTGACGATTTATGAGTGGCCTTGGGAATCTGGATGGGTTCCAGCTGATTGGAAGCTGGTGAATGTTGTCTCGATTTTCAAGGAGGGCAAGGAGATCCTTGGAAACTACAGGCCTGTCAGTCTCACCTCAGTGCCTGGTAAAGTGCCTGTGCTCTTCAACATCTTCATAAAGGACTTGGAGACAGGACTGGAAGGAATACTAGGCAAATTTGGAGACGACACAAAACTGGGAGGAGTTGTTAAATCCCTCAAAGGCCCTGTAGAGAGATCTGGACAAATGAGAGGGCTGGGCAATCATCAACCATATGAAGTTCAACAAGGGAAAGTGCTGGATTCTGCACCTGCAATGGGGCAACCCTGTATGTCCATACAGACTGGGGAATGAGATGCTGGAAAGCAGTGCCATGGAAAGCAACCTGGGGGTTCAGGTCGATGGCAAGTTGAATATGAGTCAGCAGTGCCCTGGCAGCCAGGAGGGCCAACTGTGTCCTGCGGGGCATCAGGCCCAGCACTGCCAGCCGGTCGAGGGAGGGGATTGTCCCGCTCTGCTCTGCACTGGGGTGTCCTCACCTTGAATATTGTGTGCAGTTTTGGGCACCACAATATAAGAAAGACATTAAGATACTAGAGAGTGTCCAAAGGAGGGCAACGAAGGTGGTGAAGGGCCTTGAGGGGAAGCTGTGTGAGGAGCAGCTGAGGGCATGTGGTATGTTCAGTTGGAGGAGACAGAGGGGAGACTTCATTGCTGTTACAACTTCCTTGTGAGGGGAAGAGGAGGGGCAGGTATTGATCTTTTCTCTGTGGTGACCAGTGACAGGACCCCAGGGAATGGCCAGAAGTTGTGTCCAGGAAGGTTTAGGTTGGATATTAAAAAGAGGTTCTTCACTTAGAGGGTGGTTGGATGCTGGAACAGGCTCCCTGGGGAAGTGGTCACAGCACCAAGACTGCCAGAGTTCAAAAGAAGCATTTGGACAATGCTCTCAGGCACATGGTGTGACTCCTGGGGATGGTCCTGTGTAGGGCAAGGAGTTGAGCTTGATCATTACGGGTCTCTTCCAACTTGGCATGTTCTGTGATTCTGTAACATTGGTCTTCCTAATAAATGACATACACATGGTTTGCCTTCCTTGAGCTAATGTACAAAACCACCAAACGTTCCCCCAATAAACGAAAGGGATGCCACCCCTTCAGCTGGACAGCAGCCACATTATGAAAGGAAACAGACAAGATGCAGCCTAGTTTGTAAGTGTCCTCACTTTTACAGTGAGGAAATCACTGCTTTTGAAGCCAGTTAAGATCACCTGCTGATCGAACAGAGATGTTGAAAGACTAAGAATTTCTTGAATTAAAAGTGGGGCTGTAAGTTGTACTAACACCGACATTTTTAACAGCTTTTTGGCAACCCAGTGGGGCCAAATTTCAAGAATACTGCAAAGACAAGGAGCACTGTTGGAAATCAAAACTGGAACTATCATATCACCAAGTAGTTTTGTCTGCCTTGCGTCTCTACACTTGGGAGTTCTCAACAATTGCAGAGTGCACGAAAGACCCCAATAGATACTGCTATTGAAAATTATTGCAATCTGAAGAACTATCCCCTCCCCACTTGCTACCTGCTCCCAGCAATGTGCTGCAGCTTGTCCTAAGGTATGCATTTCTGAGCAAGGCAATGCAGATGGAAAATGGAATAAAAGAAGCTGCTCTCCCACAAGTAATATTTCCAGAAAAAGGCCACACACAAATCTGCATCAGTGGAAAAAGCAGCAAAAAAGAATGAGAAACCCTTTCTCAGAATAAGCAGAAGCATTGAATGAATCCTCACCAAAAAAAAAAAAGCTGGAACAAACTCTCTGCCCAGAGCAGGTCAAAACTTTGAGGACGGAAAGAGGGGAAACAGGGTAAAAGAAATAACTTTCTGGTAACAAAGACAGCCACAAACCATTGTCTGCAAGAACCAAATCTAAACTCAAATTAGCCAAGTTTTATCCAGTGATATTGTTCTCATATTTGTTTAGGAGTTTGTTTCATACAGTACTCCGCTATATTCAGCTACTCTAAGTAGTAATACTGAATCATTCATTTTGTAATGGTACAGAGGGGATTTTGGGGCCGGGATTTTCTTACTGTTTTGTGTAGATTTGTTGTATTTCTTCTTTATTTTTAATTTGAGCGTAGCTCTTCAGCTTAGTCTGTCTAGCACAACACTGAAGGCTCCTAAAGCCTAAATGGATTCTGCCTTCTGCATTCAGCTTATTCCTGGTAAAATCAGTAGCCACAGAAATAAGAAAAATCCCAAAGCAAACCATCCAACAAAAAAACCTCACCACCAAATAATAAGACTCTTTGAAAACTTACTTTCTCCTTCAATTGATTCACTTCAGCTACTGTTACTGCATGTTTTAATTGCAGCTGAAATAAATGAAAGAAATTGTATGAGTACAAAAAATTACATTTGAAATGCTAGTTTTAAGAATTTCTCCGTGATTCCCTTTTTTTGCAAACCACTTTTATAGTGGCATCAAGTCAATTATTTGTCAATTATAGAAGTAATCATGAGCTTTTATTAAAAAACAAACAAACAACCAAAACTAGCTCAAATTAAACCCCCAAAAAGTTCCACGGTAATCAATACATAACCTCCAATCGTTAAAAATCCCACATTGTTGTCTATATATTGAGAAAACTGAGGAGATTAAAATAACGTTTCAATGTGCCAGGAAAATGACAAGGTAGCAATGCACTTATGATGACAACTGGTACACAGAGTCAAGTAAAAATTTAACAGTACTAAATATTTTTACATTCAGCACTTATGAATAAATGTGCTGGTTTTGTTTTAAAATTAAACCATGTATTTTTACACCACAAATCTTTATAGGATTATTAGAAATGGAAAAGCTACATGTAAGCCAAATGTAAAGATTTTTTTAACAAGTATTAATTATTTCTTGTATCTCACTTTCCATCTGTAACCCTGTGGGGTTTTTTTTTGGCAAGGCACGGTGTACCAAACACAATTAAAACTAGGGAATCCATGACTATTCTTCATTTAGATTATGTTAGTAACAGCACAGTAATGATTCTAGATGAGAATATAATTGCATCCCAAATAAATATAGCACTTAGCAAAAGACACTGCAGCCTACAATTATGCTTCTTAACCTAGAAAAATCGTAAATGTTCTCTAGAGATCAACAGCCTGCAATTTCTACTTCCTCAATGACATCATCAACATTATCAAGAGAACAAACTTAAAGAGATCTGCAAAACACCAATCCTTCACAAAAATAAGCTGATGTAGCACCAAATGGCATTTGACAAAACTGTTTCTCTGCAGTATATTTTTCTCCTCCCAGAGTGAAAATGACAGGCACTTAATTCTACCAAAGAAGCCTGGACCCCTAAATGCCAAACAACTGTACCACTTAAATCCCTGACTAAATCCCACAGCCCTGAATAAAGCAAATATGCTCCTTCATAAAAACCTTGGGAAAGGGGAACTATACTATCTCCAATTATATTAAGTTGCAATTCACAGTCTGGAATGCCCTGTTGGGTTTGCAAATCCATTACTTCTAAAAAATACACCATAAAAACACCCTCCAAGCCAAAAACGTGCCTACCTACAGAATCAAGTGCTTTTATGTACGCAGAGATTTCCTGGAAGACTGCAGGGACTAAAATGAGAGACAAGATATGCATATCTTGTCTTCCTGAAGGACATCTCACAACAACACTTGAGACCATTCAGAATGGGCATACTTGCCCCCCACACTCTCCTCTGCAGCTAAAGCCATTCTGCTGTGCAGCAAATACATGCAAGGCCAATGGGCCAAAGAAGAACTAAGAGAAGCATCCTATCTATCTCATGCAATGTTCAGACATAACAAGCACAGAGCGGTGCTGGATTCTAATGTCTGTTTCTTTTTTTAATTTAATTTAAATCAACAGATCACTTAATGTACATATGTATAGGGAAACTGGGATAAAAAAAATAACAGAAGATCTACATTTCAATGGACAAAACAGAAAGATTTGCTGGTGATGTTGAGGAAAAACAAACCCAAAACCATGAGAGGGACATGAAGAATATCCTAGTCCTACAAGGTTCAGATGCTCCCCAGTGCAAAGAATATTCAAGAAACTGCTACACCACCTCTTTAAATTTAAGAAGAGACTCTGCTGAATCCATATCCAGTAGTAAACCAATGTCTTCGTTTTCAGGAAGATCAAAAACTTCTACAGATTTCCCATGTAAATGTGACTCATATGTATCCTCCTCATCATCATCATAGTCATCATCCTGACAAAATCAAAAAATGACATTCTGTAACGCACACACACATTTGCATTATGGCAGCAACAACCAAAGCACACAATCCAGGAATCCAAACAGCTGCAAAACTTTTCTTGACTAATTACTATTCCTTTTTATTTTCTTGCACCTCTGATAATGTTAAAGATGAATTGCAAACACCTTCATTAAAGTTCCACAAAAGAGAGCAAAGTAAAACATGCACAAAACAATTACACACAGCTGATAGTTAAAAATATATTTTGGATTATTGATAAAGTCAAAATCATGTGCCTGAAGAACAGTAATATATTAATTTTGTATTTTCCTGTTTTTAACAAGTTGTCTGTTTTATCCTTTTCTGCTGCAGTTTCATTTAAAAAAAACACATTTATTCCATTAGCAGAAGTTCTTGTGCGTAGTGGAAATCATGTATTTTTAAAAACATGTAAGTCTGTAGGATGTTTTACCTGCTCTGTATCATCATGAGCGTAGTGCTGCTCATACAGACATCTCTCTTGCTCTAAGGTCTCACTAATGAGACGGGCTACTTCACTCTCAGCCCCTGGCTTCTCTCTCCCAATCAGAAACCTACAGGAGAAAAACAAATTCTCTTCCAGCAAAAAATCATTAGATATGCTTAAGAAATGAGTTTGGCATACTGTTGCCTTCCACAGAACCCTTGTAAATTCTTCATATTATGGTTTTGTATTCTCCATTAATAAAAAATGACAAAACCGAAGTGTTATTTCATAAAAAACGTACGTACCTCACTGTGCCTTTGGTGTTCTTTAATACAGTGGCTGCAAAGAACTGAGTAACTCCCACCAGACTTATGCCATCAACCTCAACAATCTGATCATTTACTTGAATTCTGCAAAATAAATAAATGCTTAGCTATCAGTTAAATAATAATAATATTTTGGTTTGAAGTATTTTTGACAAATATCACCTAAAACTCACTAGTATTTATAATGACAAATTCTGAGCCCATTGAAATTCGTCACTTAAAAAGAGTCTCCTGATCCTCAGTTACTATGCAAATCACAAATTAAAATTTACACAGTATTAGACTTGATATCTTTTATACTATTTACACAGTGATTGGTGTCCTGGGGTATTAACATGATTTTGTGGTACTTCTACACAAGGGTTCATGCCAACCTTTTCTTATACATGCTGTAAGCAGATCTACACTTACTTATCAAAAATGTCCTATAAAAAATAATTCCCCATTTTTCAAAAAATTAAGATAAAGCAGGAATGTAATAATCACTCAGTTGCATTCAGCTTTTGTACTTTTATTCACAGTATTCAGCATATCTAATAAAAGCAATTGGGATCAGTTACAAATTTGTAAAAAGCATAATCAATTCAATAAAAAAAACTCACCGTCCATCCCTCTGAGCAGCTCCACCATCTGTTATTGTTTTTACAAAAATACCTAGTTTTTCCAGTCCCTGATCAGCACCAACTCCCATTCCAATGATACTGATGCCCAGACCCCTGTCACCTAAGGGATTCAAAAATCTCACATTAGTTGCATGACACATAATGTAACAGTTAGCAGTACTGAGTTGTTTCAAAGCATTTCAAGTCCTTCCACACAAAAAACCCCCCAAAAGATAACATATTTTATATTTAGATAGTATTAAAAGCGTTTTTGTTCCTAACTTCAATTCAGTATGACAATTTGCACTTAGCAGAGGCCTGTCCAGTTAACATTCACCAAATTCAACAGAACTAGCCACACAATGAAAGCCTAGACAAACATTCAAAAATTCAAGAGCTAAGTTCTGGGAATATAGTTTTAAATGGTTTTATCTTTTGTTCACATAGTATCTATTGCAAATGTTCAAGGTTTGATTTGCACCTTTTTCAATTTCCACAGGAAACACTTCCATCTTTTCCACCCTTTTCTCAAGTTCATACTCAGCTGAGGCTGCCACAGGGTCAACTTCTTCATTACGTCTATCGTAGTCTTCATTTGAGTAAGTACTGAAAACCTAAGAAAGGTAACAGAAAACTTTTTTAATGTTTTCTCACCTCCTTTCAAACATCATATAATTGAAAGACAATCACAATCAGTAAGGAAATTAAAGTGGTACTTTCAGAGATCTCATTTTCTAAACAACTATCAGTTTAGTGAATACTGCTGCTGTCAGATAGTTTTCAACTTGCAAGGAAGTAACATTTTAAAAGTTTCAAAACAATTTCATGAACACATTTTGTGTTGTAAATGTACAAAACAGTTAAAAGAAATCAGTTATCTCCTCTTTGATACAGTGTGACTTTTTTTTTAGGACTACATTCCACCAAATCCTTCCTCTCTTCTTCCCTCCCCCCACACCATCTGCCAATTGCAGTGTTTCAAACAGATGTAGTTTTCTGATTTTGCAAGGGAATCACGCAGTTTCCCAGGAAAAGGAAATGCCTTGCTACATACATTACTATTTTTAGTAATCACTCCAACTGAATTTCTGGATTGTTAAAAATAAAGAGATAAACAAACAACACAAATTAAGGCAGAAATCTACAAAGGAAGAATGAGGTACACGTAACAGGGTTAATTTTAAACATCAGCATGTTCATTGACTGTATTTAAATTAACAACTTAGGGGAAAAAAGGAAAAATAATATACCACCCCGCTTATCTTTAAAAACAAGGTTTCTCTGCTAAATGTTTTGCAGGCACTGAGTGTTTTATTCAACATCACTGTAAGACAAAAAACAGTTAAGGATTGCAGCTGCAGCAGCCATCTCCCTAATCAAGAACATGCAGTGCTGACACAAAGTTCATTTACACTGGCCTACTAAATTTCTGCAATTTTTGTATTTTGCCACTAAGACTACGTAGACAGGTAACTGCAATCATGTAAGTAAGACAACATTAACCGTAACTAACATTTTCCCTGTGAATTTACATTCGCTGGTATATGTGTTAGCTCTGCATGGCAGTAGTCTCAGACACAGAAAAGCAGTTATTGAAACAGGTTATGAAAAAGCAACTAATAGTTACAGTATTTCCCATGGGGAGTTACTGCTTTCCCTTCAGACTCCAGCTGGAGACCAGTTTCACACACTCTTCCCAAACCCTGCAAAACATCTACTCCAGAAACGTGGCATGGCCATACAGTCAGTCCAGTAAGTAAGCAAGATTAGATCCACTTGGCTGAAAGGGAAGGAAGAAACCCACTTTCAGAAGTCTTATGTTTCCCCCAATAAAGGAACTTTAACACAAAAGTTGTTCTTCCTAAATCTTGCATAAAGGTTAATAAACACCTTTTGACTATTTACAGACATCAGTAGGAAACAACTAGACACAACTGGACAACAAGGGTCACACTTACAGTATGTCTTCCATGAACTTTACAGAATAAATCTGCAAAACAGACAAAGAAAACCATCTAAATGGTCTAAAGTACCCTTACTCTATTATTATCAGAAAAAGGTGGCCAAGTTCCCAAGTTCTTTAATCACCCTTCTTAGTCCCCAAATCAGTAAATAGGACATTTCATAAAGCATTATTCTCCCTTTGGAACAAAACCAGTCTAGTTTGCTTCCTTTCCATCCCAATAGAAAAAGCAATCTCTCTAAAAATATACTCAAGTTATAATAAGATGAATTTTAAACTGATAATAAAAAGGAAGTTCATGAGGGAACAAGTAATTTCTTAGTGAGAATATTTGAGTTCTTGAGAACAAATCAAATACCAGCGCACGAAAAATATCAAGTTTGCTTATAAATTAGTATACATATAATCTAGTCTTAATAGTATGAGTAAAATGTCAAAGGTCACTAACTGCCAAATGGCTGAATGAGCAAAATGTGGACAATGGCAGGAGTTCATTTGGGAGACAGTGACAACTATATTTTCCTTATTTTTTATAACTCTGTGGTCTAACTCACAAAGCAGAAGATAATGCAAGTAGCCACTATCTACTGAAGAATTACATTACCACAGGGATGGCCAATTCCTTGCACAACAATTTATAAAGCACTAGAAATTTGGGGGGAGCAAAGTTGCACCATAGCAATAGCATTCCATATGCTGCAAGTCTTAGGCTACCAGCACTAAAACATTTCTAGAACTTCTAAAAATTACTTATTATTTTTCCACCTTAAAAGTAATAGAACCATACTTGGGAGTCTCATGGAATTTGCTAATTTTGATACAAAATTGATCATAGGAATTGATCATCTACTGGGAGTGGATAATAGAATTTAAAACTAGTGGTCCCTTAGGTTCCAGTGATGTTTATAATTGTTATTAATAAAACAATAGCAAAAACATATCTATGCAAATGAAGACTACTAATATTTATGCATACTTTTTGCAGCTTTTTAAGTAAAGCCTAGCTGAAATCAATTCTGAATAATTCACTAAGAGAATTCACTTTTAAGTAACAGATGAGTGTGTGAGAACATCTAGATAATATTCTAAAAACCACAACCTCACAACTAAAAAAAGGCAGCCCCATTTCAAAATGGTAAGAACAATATACCCCCTCCTAACTTCAGACTTTTAAGAAAAACATCAGTTTACAAGGAACAGAGGAAAACCAAAACTTATAACCAGAAGCCAAACACTGCAATAACAGAAAGAAAAGCAAAAGAACACTACAAAAACTATGACCAAAGAGTCAAGGGAAAAAGACAGAAATTTTTATTGTGTACATGTGGAATCATAACATGATATTCATCTTTTATGAGACAGAAATGGTAAAAATGTTGTTACTAATATAGAAAATGCAAAACAGCTCAGCAAGTTGTCCTCACCAAGTAGCAAAAGTAACATTTATACACAGTTAAAATGTGGATAATAAGTAATATAAGTTCACAGTTTAGAAGACTGATGAGAAAGCTAAACATGTTCATCCCTGCACTGTGTCTGGCAGGGTTTAGTCACTGAATCAAATGCATTACAGACAAAAGAAATTCTAATCTTACTATTCAGAAGCCACTGCTAGCCAGAGATCATAAAATTATTAGTGTGCAAGTTGTATTTTTGAAAGATATTATTTAGCAAACACAAGTGATTGTCACAACATAGGAGAAAAGAGATTAATTTTACTGTGGAAACCATGTGAATTTTACAAGCCTTTCATCAGAGCTTGTTATATATCCAGGTTGCCCTAACATTAATAACTTTTGAATTCTGTCAGACTATCTGAAAAAATAATTTCTTTTTACACTCAAGACCTTTTTCCTTCAGAATGAATAAAATTAATTTGAATCAAAAATAGTTCTGTTAGAGGGCTTAATTTTTAAGAATTACTTTAATTAAATTGTTAAGACATATAACTGTAAATTTTCAAATATACTTAGTGCTTGAACATACATATTTATTTGGAGACAGAATAAGTTGCATTCTTTACACCAGGAAAATGAAGAAATTTTTGAACATGAACAACTCAGTTTTGCACCTTCTATGAAGATGTTAATATCAACATCATCAAGGTCAGCACTCAAAGAACACCAATGCAGCCTACTGTTTAAGAGGTCCTACTGTTGAGTTCCTGTAACTACAGAGAACTAAAAAATCTCCATTTTATCATCTTAGTGCTACCACAGAAAACAGCATTATCACAGAAAAATGACAACCTCACTTACTTCAAACTCTTCACAGACCACAAAAAGGTCGACTTAAGTATTATGTTAGTTTTAGAAGAATATTATTTTTGTTAAAGGGCAAACACTCTTACCATGTGCTTGCATGAAAGTGCTACCAAGTGATAAACCACTGTCCGAAGACCTCCACTGCCACATTCATTTCTAGTATATAGATTTGTTTGTGCCCGATGAAAAGCAGAACATTACAAAAGTAATTAAGCAGTAAGATTAAGAAATCAGTAACTGCCCAGAACGGCTTTCAACTATTTGGAACAGAAGCAATATCAGCATCATTTTAAAATTCTCATGTAATACTGCAGTATTTGCTGGAAAGCCTCACAGCACCTGCACAGGCAGGAACACCTGACAGCTGAGAGAGACTCTGGAGTGTTACTGACACCCTTGGCTGGACTCCACAGCCAGCCACGGCTACAGCCCTTGGTTCACCTCACCTCTGAAACATGGGGCTCACTCTGAACGGGCAAGGTTACTGACACTCAGTAAAGCCAAACATTCGGAACACAAGTTACAGCTCAGGGGAAATTATTTAATAGTGAACAGTGTCAGCTTTCCAAATTGATGGCATTTGTGATGCCTGGCAAAATGCAAAGTGCCCAGGCAAACATGAATAATCATTTGAAAGAGTAGCACTGAAGTAGACCTGAAGCATAATGTACACTCTGTAGTTTACTCTTACAATCTCCCTCTTCAGTTCAAGTAGTCATCTCGTTACCACTACCCATTCTCCCCTCTATTTCCAAAAGCTACATGGTTAGTATCTTATTACCGCTACTTTTTATATTTTAAGTGAAAAGTGTCTATATCTAATTTAAGTCAATTGATGCTATAAAAGCATTACAGAATCAGCACAGAGAAATATCTTGCACACCTTTACTCTTCTTCAAAAAGTTTTCAGAATAGTTAGCAACTGTTGAACAGGTTGATATACAGGCAGGCTGCACACATTTATGTCTTTGATCTTGCAGCTCTGTATGACTTAAAAGCCCCAACCAAGTCAATTTACATAAAGACATAAGTGAAACCTTGCTTCGGATCTACAGTACAGACAATTTCATATAGACAATTTAATCATAAATAAACCAGGTTTTTAGCCAGGCTCATTATTCTCTACCTAATTCTCAATAAACCCAGTAAAATTTATTCTCTAGTTCCGTATTTCATTGCAGGAGCAAAATCACTGGAGCCAGCTAGAGAACAAGACAGACAATACAGCATCTATTTCAGTCGGGTTATGCTACCTACTCGAGAAGGAGTAATTCTCTCACTTTCAGGTATTTAATTTTTAAATCCCAGTGGAAGAAGTATTGAAACCAGAGAACAGCATCCATTCAGATGCAGAGCACTGATTTTCTTTCATTTCAGACATTCAAAGAAGAAGTTGAGAGAAGATCCATGATCTCCATCTGTGATCTGGTTGTACTCCTCCACCATCTCCTCCACCAGTTGAGGTGGCATTGCTCTCTGGCTGACAAAGAGGCTGAAAGACTTCAAAATAAATAGGAGATGATCAAAATACTACTCACAAACAAAAAACTACTCACAGTACCACATAAAAGGGGGCACTCCCAAAAAATCTTGGCTCCTTGACTTTGCTTAGCTGTTGAGCTAGTGAACTTGTCTCCCATAAATTTGCTTATCTTTGCTGACCTTCAACACCTCCTCAGTGTTTCCTCTGACTGTATTACCCATGAAACCCTCAAGTGCCTCCTATTCACCTCCTTTCCTCCCTCCTCTTCCCCACAGCTCTTCAGAGCAAAACACAGCACAGGCTGGGCACACAGTGATCAGCTAACATTAAGTCAAAAAGAACAAGCAATTTAAACTGAAGCTGCATGCCATCAGCTAGTGTGTGAATCCACAACTCTGCTCTACAGTCCCATGTCCTGGTACTTTCTGGACTCTCATCCAAAGACTCTTGAAATGCCAAATCAATCTACTATTGTAAAACTTACATATCAAATATTTCCTAAAAACCTAAACAGAGGATGTATGATATTAAAAAAAAAAAAAAAAAGGCAACAGTTTGAGTTGAAAGGGCTTCTTTCTGGAGAGCTGAACAACCGTCATGGAATCAAAACAGCATAAGGACCATAAAGGCATCAGAAATATTGGACTTTTTAACCCAGGTAAACCTATACACAGAACTAAATGCATTTAGGCCTAATAAACTTTTAACTTACATGAAAACTGAAATTTCAGTAAGAGTTTAAAGATTATCTTTCCTCAACCCCCCCCCCCCCCCCCCACCAAAATCTCACACGTGCGAAAATATGTACCTTCTTCCTCCAGGTAATATCCATGTTTTTAACATCCCATACTGTTAACCAGCAGGAATGCCACACTCTCAGATGCAGGCAGAACAAAACAGGGTTACTTTTGGCAAAATGTCACTGAAAAGTACCATGAATAGTTCGTGATAACATGAAGCAAAGTTGTTATGATGTTAAGTTACTAATGTTGTAATGTTGATAAACAGAGCTTCAAAATAAATCAAATCTATCAGTTACAACAAGAAAATTGTCATTGTAAAAGCTCCCAAACAAAGCACAACGGAAATGCACTCACGTTATTTGTGTCAAGAAAAAAGAGCAGACAACTTCCCACATATTAGTCAATTCTGTTTAAATCTACTTTCAGATCAAATCTCTACTTTCCTATATCAACCTACATCCACATCACATACTTGTTTCTTAATGCCACTGAAGTATTTTACTGAAGTGCTTGAGCAATGGCTGACAAACAATTGACCAGTCATCAATTTCCTAATTACTGAAGAAACTCCAGGGTTTGGGTATCTTCTACTACTTAGTGTATTTTCTGTCCCTTTCAGTACATGACATCATAAGTACAGAAGTTAACAGCTCAAAAATCAGAGGCTGTACGAAGCTGAAGCACTACTCTACAACATTGTTATTCAATGAGTATTCAAGAATCTACACATTGACCTAGAAAATTTGTGCATCTCCTAAAAGTGGTAAGCATTTACAGATATGCTGTCATACAGGAAATCTAATTCAAGGTTATCTTCATTTAGTGCTTCATTAACTTCCACAGTAAGCAGTTTTGTAATAAAAAGACTGAAGAGTAGGCCAGCCTGAACAATGTTATCATTTGTGCCCAGCTACACGTAAAACAGATCTATTCTGATGTGCAAGACAAATGGCAATATTATAAAGCATTTCCATATTCTCTCAGAAGTAGCTGAGACTTGACTGGTCAGGACAACACACAAACTATGAAACTGCTTTCAGTTTCCTTAAGAAATAAATTTAAGCTCCTGCTCAACTGTGACAAAACAAAAGTAACACCTTTATGAAGGTTTGGGTTTTGTTTAGTTTGGGTTTTTTTAAACTGTGTTCTTGACTAAATCTTAAAATATATTATTATTCACAAAAAGGTGGGAACAGCCACTCCCACGAAACATGAACTAGATAACACTGATAATTAAACAGACTTACGGAAGCAAACAGTATCTTTTCAGTTTACCTGAGCTACAGACTTTCTAAGGATCATAAATCACTGCAGAAGTTAGTCACTGTACTATTAAAGGTTTTGAGGACAAAGTTTGACACAGTCAGAGGTAAGAACAACTCAAGAAGCCAATTTGAAAACAGGCATTTGTTTTCACAACTAAATATTTCAAAATTACGAATCTCAAAGAGCACTCAGTCATTACATTTATGTTAATTAGAGCCTTTCAAGGTAATGTCTACATTACAAAGGCAAAATGAAATATAAAGGGATGACAGCAGAGTTACCTGATGTTCTTTGCACTGTGCAATGCCGATTGTTTACACAGTTTATTCAGCAAACTTCAAGAGAAAGACAAATTCAGTTCCCTTGCAAATACCTTGGGCAGCTGAGTGTGCTTTACATTCCTTATTGGCTTCATATGTGGCAACAAGAGACTAAAAATTGCTCAGGTACCATAATACAAACCCACTCTGCAAAGTTCTGCTAATAACTGCACAGCATCACTCTTTCAAGTACTGTAGATAAAACAAGCAACTGGGACATAATGTGCCTTAAGGTCTGCAAAGATCAAACAGCAGCAGGGCTAAAGAGAGTTGGGTTACCCACAGCACATAAGAAATCTTCCCACACGTCATTTATCACCAGTTTCTATGGAATTGAAACATTTCTTTTAAAAAGTCTCATCTGTGCTTGCTTTCACAGGCACAGGGCAACACAAAATAATGGGAGTATTTGTGTAATTATGTTCCATCTTTCCTGAAATTATCAGATCAAATTATGTTCTTAAGCCCTGCTACAGATGTCAACAATCATGGATCTCTGTCATGGGTCAGATGCAGTGCTAACAGAGTTAGCTCCCTTACACATCCCCTGGGAGCTGCAGTCTCCTCCTTTTACTCAAAGGCCTTGCCAATTTTACAACTGACTACCAATTTTGAAGCAGAAATATTAATCAAGTTCTCTTCGTTCCTGCAGCATAAATATTGTTTCTAAGGTGCCTGTGCTTAAGTTATATGCATTACCTACACACATATCCAACTTCTCTTTTGTGTATGTCAAGTACAATGGTCAGAGCTCCACCCCTGCAGAACCTCGAAGATCTGAGAATGTGCTTTTTTATGCCCCATACCTTCTGAATGTTTTGAATTCTTCAACTCTATCACACACCCACTAAACAGCAACTGCAAGAGACATGGATGTTTTTTTGTAAACACTAGAGAGGTGCAGAAGGAAAACAGCAAGAATGCAAGGCCAGGCTGGCCTCTCTCAGTAGCATCTGTGAGGAGGAACACAGACCTTCTCCTCTAGTGCCTATGAAGGTCTGAAAAAGGCACTCACATTTTAGTCAAATTTATTAGTATAAATAAAGCTGAAAAAGGAAGTTACTAGGATGCATTTCTCACTATGGCAATGCTCTAAGCTGTGGTGGGGACCAGGAATAATCTAGCTACCACTCAGATTTTTTTCTCTTCCAATTTAAGATGCACTAAAATCTACACAGAAAGTCAGACAGAGAAATTTCCTTCTGTGAGGTAAAACTGGGATTTTCTAAAAGGCTAATGAGATATTAAAGGTACACAACTAAAAAAAATTTTGGGTAAGCAAAAAAAAAAAAAAGTTGGAATTCTTTATTTTACAGAGTATAAACCTCAAAAACCATATACCAGGACTTATTCCCACTAAGTATCATAGAAAACATGAAGCAAAAAGGCAGACATAGGAAAAGAAATCATTGCTTAGGCATGAGGAACAAAGGGGGAAAACCTATTGAAAATGACATATAGAAAGACATCCCTATACCCAAAATAGGGAAGATACAGTCAAGTATCATTGAAAGGGGATAACGAAAGGCAAGGATCACAAGCTTCTGTTTAAGGGCCCTAAAAAGTATCTTCAGTTATCATATTGCTATTAAGGACACTATATTCTGCAAATCCAAGTGGGGCATTATGGCAAGAACTATGTTATTTTTCCTAGAAAACTGCTAACAGTTGCTACTAAACGTTCATCTCTTGGTTGTGTAAATGATAATCTGGTGCCGAAGGTTGGTTCCTTCGCCTTTCAGAGAAGCAGCTATATTTGAACAGTGCTTGTTACAAAAAACTGAGTTTTGTCTACATGAGAGGTTCCATCACGGTTGGCACTGAGATTTCTACTAATGCTTTCAACTATGTCTGGCATAGACATCGCAGAGAAAGCGGCAGTCTGTTAACAGCCCCTGTTTCAGTAGGATTTCAGCAACGATCAGTAAAACCCTGCCTACAGCAGGAAGTCACTCAACACACATTTACAGTAGACTCTATAGGCACTTTCCTCAGACATTCAGTGCACGAATGCAAGGGGAAATGGACTGATGCCCCTCCGGCTCTCTCCCAGCCCTCATCAGACTCATTATGCAGTTTTCAATACCAGCACTCTCCCCTTCACTGCTCCAGGTCACCACTAAAGCAGCATCATCTACAAGAAAGCCACATAAAGTCAGCCTGTCCATGGAGACTACCAAAAACCCCCACGTGCAACAAAACTCACATTTTGCCACATCCAGTACCTTTTCTGGGGTACACCACTGGTGTGTGTTTAGCAAACCTGGAAATTACAGCTCTCCGCTGTGGGAAATTCAAGAGTCAATAGAATTTTACATCCCTTTGATCAGTAAAAGCAAGTCTTGACTGTATGAACAAGGTGTAAAAGCTGTTTATTAAAGATGATATTTTTCATACATGTAACAGTAGAAGTGAAGTATGCTTAAGAAAGCCTGGACTGTTTCCTATTCCATCCTGGTCTGCATCTCCCAATTCTTCTCCCAAAGTTTAAGAGGGACTAGAATAATTCAAATCTGCAAGAGACTACTGGTAAACACAGTTCAAGTTGTAGAACAACTTATTTTGTGGGTATTTTGGTGAGGGAAGATCAAACATACAAATCTTTTTCATTTGTTAGAGTTGTAACTTACACTACACCTCATTACCCAGTCTGCCTTGTAACTTCCACTTCTGCAACTTCATGATTCCAAAATACTCATGTTAACACTCCTACAGCTTATTCACCAATCCAGTATCAAAACCAAATAACACATATATGGTTAATATGAGAGAATTCTAGAATCTTAAATAACATGAATCAGTCTTTCATGTTTTCTTTTAGTTGATTCTATAACCAAGTCTGAAGTTGAATCTGAAAGTTTGCTATGGGTTCTTTTGTTATTATGTTTGGGTTTTTTAAAAACTTTTTTCCAAAAAGTAAAACTGAATAAAATTCTTCCTAATGCAATGACTCAATTTTAAACAAATGAAAGCAAGTATTAAAGTTCATGTGTTCATATCTATGCCTAAAACATTTGTGGTCCTGAAAATGTCTGGCAAGTAAAATCTCATGTGCTCCACTACACTATCTTATGAAGCTGCTGTAATTAAGAAATTATTTGTGACTAATTTATAAATTTTCTGAACATGTAACTTTTCTCTTATTTAGTGTTAAATAAAAGCTGTAAACTTAAAACTTTGTAAAGGGTTTCTAGAGCTTTGAAAAAAACCCCACAAAATGTATTTCCTGGGTATTTTTGACTGCAAAACAACTAAAAAATAAAGACAATTCAAACGTACTTACTTTGATAGGAGCTGTTGAGAACTTGACTTTTCGGTCTGGATCAGGATCCTCCTCTTCAGAAAGCCCAGGAAACTCCTCATATTCACTGTCATACATATACGCGTCCTCTCCCTCCAAAATTTCTTTGCCTTCAGGCTCTTGGTTTTCTGGCTCTGTATCCCTGTCACCATCAAAAGCTGCATTCTCTATTCCAAAAGCACTGAAGTCCTCACTTTGCTTTTCCAGCACTTGCTCCTCTTCTTCAGTATCCTCTTCCTGCTCTAGAACGTCCTGAACGCGTGTAACTGGACCATCTCTTACAGACAACCCATTTCTTTCTTCTTCCCAACTGGTCTTGCTGCCATCCATAGACTCTTCTATCACTTCCAAGGCATAGTCACTCCTCTCCCCTTCCTGTACTTGACATATGAGCATCTGATCCTCTTGAACAACGTGATCTTTCTCCAAACCTTCATTTTCATGCCCTGAGGTTTCGTTTTGTCCAACCAGCTCTGTGCAAGTCCCCTCTGCTGGGGAAGCTGAGGAGGAAACACTATCTGATCTGTGCTGAGCCTCCTGACTGGGCACACTGCCCTTATCCCACAGGCTTCTCTCAAGCACCAGTTGCTCCCTTTTGTCTTTTCCAAGAGCCTCACTCGGCTCATCTCTGCGGATCCCAAGCACTTTGGGGAACACACCCTTCTCCAGACATCCTTCAGCAACAGCAGGCAAATTCAAACTCTCCTGGCCTCTCAAAGGGTCCTGATTCGGAGGACTATCATTTTTTGAAATTTCTTTGGATTCTTCAGTATCACTGTCACCCAAAAAGCTTTCCAGCCTCCTAGAAATGGGCCCTGCATTCAGGAAGGAGGATTTAGAACCACTATTAGGATGTTGCTGTTTCAACTCCTCACTGCCTTGATTTTCAACTTTCTCCAGTGCAACTGGAGGACTCGCTTCTGTATTAAAACTGAAGTTGTCCACCACATTGCTGCAATCAGAAGCTGAACCACGTCTCCTCTTATCTTCACTTCTTTCACATTTGCTGGGGGAGTATCTGTCCACTGAGCTCCGCTGTTTTATATTCCTCTCAAAAAGCTTCCTAGTCTCCGAAAATTTTTCTGCCAGGGCAACTTTGTCCAAGTCTGCCTCATCACTGCTACGGACAACCCTGTCGGCAGCAGAAGGCACAGATAATGAATCCACAGGACTGCTGCAGGGGCTGGTGCTTGTATTAAGAAGATTATTTTTTTGGACAATGAGAAAAGATGGGTTACCTGGAGAAGGTCCATACTCTGCTGCCGTGGCCCGGCTGATTAATTTGGTCTCAGCAGGTGGACTGCTTTCAGAGGCTGTGGAAGAAGAGCTTCCCATTTGCAGAAACATATTTTTGATCTTGTGTACTCTATTGCCATAAGTGGCAGCTCTGCCTCGACTGTGTGGGTCATTTCCCCCTCCATTGGAAGAGGTGTTCAGCTTGTGATGCAAGCCTGTTTTACTGGAAGTGTTATCAGGATTGTTTACACCATCAAAAGAGCATTTGATAGCATGGAAATCAGATTTATAGGCATTTCGGTGTGGTGATGCACTTCTTAAAGTCCTTTCCCCCTTGCCTTCAGTTTTCATCATTGTCAAAGAGAAAGCTCCCACGACTCCTGAAGAAGAATGGGAAGAACGGCTCCTTAGCACAAAGCTTCCACCCTCCAACAGCAGGCAGAGCAGATTTCACAGAAGATCCCAAAAGCAGCCTTTCACTCAGCCAGCTTCCCCGCTTGCACTGAAATGGAGTGCAGGGGAGAGAAAGAAATCAAAGCGCGTGAATGGCTACATCGGGTGTTACCCCAGCGCGGATCGCGGTATCCGGAGAGCCATCTGCAGAGAGACAGAGAGTTTCCATTAACTCGGGGCCTCGCCGGCGTGTGACACGAATTCGAAACTCGGGGTGGGAAACGTCGCCCGAGACCTCCCCGCGGGATAAACCCCATTGTGTCCGCCGGGACGTGCGGACCCAGCTGCTGCCCGTCCGCCCGGGCACCGACCTGGCAGCTCCGGCGGGGGATGCGGCGGCGGCCCCCCGCCCCCTCCGGCTGCCGCCCCTCCGCCAAGGGCCGTCCCGGGCCAGGCCGGGCCGGGCGGCGGGGGAGGGGGCAGCGCCGGCCCTTCCCTTCCCTTTCCTTCTTGGCGCCCGGGGGAAGCCGGGCCCGGCCGGACCCCGCTGCCCGCACCGCGGGACGGAGGGGCCCGGGCGCCCCGTGCCGCCCGAAACGGGGAAGCCGCAAGTTTCGGCCCCAAGCCGGGGCTTCCCCGTGGCGGCGCCGGTGCGCCGCGGGGCCTGCGGGGCGCGCAGCGGAGCCGCCCCGGTACTTCGCCCCAAACTTTCCGAGCCAGCCTACCTGGGGGCGGGGGTCCCGCCGCCTCCTTCCCCTCAGCGCTCCCGGCCGCCCAGCGGCCGCGCGCACCACGCCATCATTATCCGCCGCCAGCAGCCGCCCGCCTTTCCTCCCTCCCTCCCTCCCACCCCCTCGCCCTACCGCCGCCGCCGCCGCCGCCACCGCCCCGCGCTCCTCACTCCACCTTCCCCCGCCCCCGCGGCGCGCTCCGCTCCGCCGCCCGCCCGCGCCGCTCCCCGGCCGCGCTGCCCCGCGCCCTCCTCCGCGCTGTGTGTCGGGCCCGCCCGCGCGCGCTCCCTCGCTCGCACACAAAGAGAGGGAGCGGCGGGCGCGCCCTTGTTCCTCTGGCAGCGCCAGGGAAGAGGGGCTGGGGGGCGGCGGGCGCGCCCGGCCCGGGGGAAGCGCCTCCCGCGCCGGGATATACCACGCCGTAGCGGGCTGCGGGTTTCGGATGATACCATGTCGGCGAGGTGAGCGGGCCGCGGCCCGGTGCCTCCAGGCGGCCCTGAGCGCGGGGCAGCGCCGGTGGGTGCGGAGCGCTCCCGGCCCCGCCGCCGGGGAGCGGGGAATGTGCGCGGAGGGAGAGCCGCGGGACCCCGGAGGAGAGCGGGTGCCGAGCAGTTGTAGAGCTGCGCGCTATTTTCAAAGCCCGGGCGGCCGGCGAGAAGGGGCAGCCCCGGCTGCCCCGCAGAGCAGCGCGGCTCCCGCGAGGGAGAAGTCGCGACAGCTGCCACGACTGAGGCTCTGACAGCCGGAAGTAACAACAGTGCCAAACATTCCTTTTTTCCCCCCTCTTCCTTTTACAAATCGAGTTGTTTTTACCCCCTCCCGAGCAGGCAGGTATCAGAGAGCAGGCACGGTCCCCCGCACTCCCGCTGCCCGCCCCCCGGTACAACTTCGTGGATACTCTTATGTGCCTGCGCAGGGCGATGGGGTGAGCCCGCCCTGTTCCCTCGCACGCTCCCCGGGCTGGAAATCACTGCAGCTCTCCGAGACTGGGGAAATGCTGCCCGTCATCGGTAGCCCTAGGCAGTGGTAATCGCAGTTGTGCAAGCAGTGTTCCATATATCCATTTGTTAGTCCAAATAAAAGCATTGGCTTCAACCTGTTTATCAGTTAAAGACAGAATTTGGATGACTGTCTAGTTTCGAATGTAGCTCCTTCCACAGAGCATATATAAAGATCACACAAAATAATTAGAGGAGCACAGAAGAGTACTGGTAGTTACCAATTATCTGGTAACTGTTGTTACCAAATTGTGTAACAACTCTTTTGAAGTCTAAATACTTAACTCCTTGACAAGAATTGCCACTGGTTTATTACTCAAGTCTGATGTGAAATTTATACATTCTTCCAGACATTCCAATTGACTTTGGCTTAACTGGGAATCACAATGCCTGGAATACTTCACAGCTTGATCCAAAATTGATGATACAGTTTCAAATTAGCCTTAATCATGATTTTACAATAAAATAAAATCTTTTTATTGATACTTTTTCTAATACAAAGCAGAGACAACATTGTCGAGACCCTCTTCTGTGTTTTTAAACATTGCAGGGCCAGTGGAATTTCAGTGAGGTCTGCCACTGGCAGTCTTACATACACTTGGTAACACCATTTTGAATAAAATTTTAGTACAGATAGTTTCACTGCAAGAGCAACAAATGTTTCTTATTTTGAGAATATGTAGATCCTATTTAGAACAGGTAGTGGTGACCCATCTACTGCATGCTACTGAGGTGGTCCTTTGTGTAGCATTTGTAGGTTGGCTTGAAATTGCAAGGTGTAACCATCATCTTTCAGTAAATAGGCTACAAGAAGATACTAGGCAAATGGGTTTTTTTTCCCAAACCAAAGGTAAGTACAAGGTTGCAGCTTGAGTACTGTGGGCAGAGGATGTTCTGTGTTCTGCTCGGGGAGCCTGGCAGTACGTAGGAGACTGTTCAAAGAAAACAAAGGCAAGAACTCAGGAACACCATGAAACCAAAGCACAAAGCAGCTCTAAAGCATGCTCAGGAAAGCCAATGGCCTTTGTACTGGGTGCTGGCTGAAAGAGGCTGGAGCAGGAAGATACTCATGTGTTTTGAGCCCTCCCATGCATGAGAAAGAACGAATCGTAATTACAGATCCTGAAAAGAGATTTAATTGCATCAAAGGACTCTTATTTCTTCACAATTTCCCATCCTAATTAGGAAAACATACAGGTTATTTTGGCTAGCTATGCTGCTTAGGGAGGACAATATTTATTGGGGTCAGTTGGTTTCTAATGAGGAAAGACTGAATTGCATTCTTAGTGAATGCAATGTGAATGTGAAAGAAATCATAGATTTGTTTACAGAAACAATGATGAAAAAGATGGGAAGAATTCAAGAAAAAGACCTCTGGATTTTGAGCAAGAAGTCTGGGAAGGTGACGTAGTTTATGATTTCATCATAGTGAATAACTGCAATAAAACCTGGGATGAGTATCTTACACATTCAGTCTGTGATGGTTTCCTTAAAAGATAATGCAACGACAGTGAGTAAGCAAATGGTTTGCACTGAACAAGAAGCATCTACATTTTGTTATCTAAGCTTATTTAAAAAAATAGGGGTTTCAAGGGGGACCTTGACAGCTCAAAATCTTCTTGGGGAAAAAGATGTTTCAGTATATGAACTCATGAATCTAACAAAGGCAGACAAAGAGGAGAATGTTTCCAAGAAAAAAAATGAAATTGAGGGCACTTCTGCAAACTCATGTGTTCAAACTGCCACTAAAGTACAGTGTTTTTTTTCAGATGTGCAAAAGGAATCCATTTCAGTGGTCATCAGAGAGCGTTTAAGCATCTTCTGAACAATGTTCCTGTGACTACTCTTGTCTTGGCTTAACTGTTTTAAAATCCCTCTCCTATTTTACTCATAAGCTGTGCTTACAGTTTGAGGGTAATGTTGACAGAGGAACAACAAATGCTCCCTACGAGTACATCAAAAGAGTGTCTAAACTAGAACTACACAAGGGAAAAGACTCTCGGGAGGTCTAGATGAGAATGATATCCTGTTATTGGTGTGAAATTTTCCTATAAGAAAGCTCTAGTAAATGTGTAAGTACATGCGATTACATAAACTGTCATTTCTTAAATGGTTTATTATATTCTTTCAGCTTGTAAGGACAGCCATCCTTTTAGACTTCGGTGAATGATTAATGTAGCTAAAATGGGGCACATATTTAGTGGTCTGGGTTAATATTTATTGATACTGGTGGATTCACTTGCTGCTGTTCATTCAAGGTGAGCATAAGAAATTACTGAGTATATGTTCTATGCCAAAGAAGTTTGAAACTGATCTCATCACTCCATTAACATACTTTCCTCAACTCACAAAAATTTTGGTCTTAAATCTTTCTAGAAACTAAAAAACTTGAGCCAGCAATGCTTTGGCTGAGGGCTGGATGATAAAGCTCCCTCTTTCTTCATTGTTGCTTTATTGCTCCATGCAACTGACTGGGCAGAACATGGCCGAGAAGGAGTAAGAGCCCTCCAGGGCAAGGAGAGCTCAGTAGCTGGTGTAACAGTTCAACACTGTTAAAGCTGGTGATCAGATGAGCTGAAAGAGCCTGTGTGAGACAAACCCATGTCTCCAGCATTCATTGAAAAATTTAATTCTCTGAACTTTTACTCTTTAAAAGTTATCTGCTTTATCCACATTTTAGTTTCATCATGTAATTTGAAATACAGTCTCACTAGATCTCTATTTAATCTGTTTAATGTGAGTTAAATCAGCAGTTTTAAGCAGAACGAGTCAGTGGTTTTTTTATATTTTTGCAAAATCCAGGAATAGAAGGAATAATTAAGCATTCAGAGTTCCACAATTATTTCTGTAGATTTTTAAAGTTGTATTTTAAGAAAATATTTTTCTATCATTTCGGAATAATTAAAATGTTCTGGAAGTATTTCTGTCACATTCAGTATAATTCAAACAGCAATTCTGAATTTGAAATAGAGCACCTTCTGTAAGTTTGGCAGACAATTTTGTGATGCTTATTTTTAGAATTAAGAAAGCAATCTGTAATTTTAGAAGACTACTTATGTTAAATACAAAGCTAAAATAATAAAGTACCATTTTAGACTCATTATTTTGTAGAACTTCTTCAGTAAAACAAAGCAGCACTAAAGTCCAAAATGGTATTTAATGGTCAATATGACCAATGAAGGAGGAGCAAAAAGTTTCAGAGCAAATGAAGAGAGACAAGTAACTTGGTAAAGGCAGTGCAGCAATGACTGTGAACAGATATGGAACAAAAATTTGAGAAAAAAGCTCAGGGTCAAGTCCCTGAAAGACATTCCCAGGCTTAAGGGCTGCACCAGCCAGGCTGTCATACAGTACCATATGAAAAAAGGCACAGTGTTTGGGTAAGTTAGTGCGTGCTCCAGGTTTTTTTTCTCTTTCCTCACATAATTATTATTTGGAGTAGTGTTATCAACAAGGTGTCAATACTCAAGACTCATGCCTTCAGCTTGCCTGGTTCTCTCATTGCAGTAATATTTATGCCACAGAAAACTTTAAACATGGGATATCCAGTGGAACTTTAGAAACAGAAGCAGCTCCAGCAAAGGGGGACTTCCCTCTCTCATTCCCAAACATATCTGTCATGCAAAGCTCCAAGGAGGGGCCATTCTGATGAATTACACATCAGTGTCTACCTTGCTGGATTAACTTCCATAGATCAGTATCTTTGCTGCTTGCTCACCAAGAGAGGTTCTTCAAGGACAAGGGCTCTCTGCAGAAGGGTGAATTTAATTAATTATTAGTTCCATTACGTCCTTTTACAGCCCACCCAGGATGCTGTTACCCAGAAATGCTCTGAATTAATACCCTAACTACATATTCTGGCCACAGAACCACTAATTTTAGATGAAGGTTGGTGGAACATCACTGAAACCTGCATTGAGTGCAGCTGGCCTGACAACACGTGTTACTAATGGTCTTTGAAAGCTTAGGAAGACTATTTATGTTACAGCTCCAAGGCACAGATGGAGATAAAATTAGAAGAATCTCTGAAGTCTCCTAAGCCTCAAAGTAAAATATTGGCAGTTGAATTTCAAAGTTGCATTAAAAGAAAGAAATCTTTATTGCCAGGAAGGCTGAACAGAAGACACTTGAGACTTTCCTCACCTTACAAGCCCCATTCCTGAAGTGTCCAAACCATCAGAGCCACTTGCCACATTGGCAAATTCATGAGAGAAAAGAACAGGGGAGGAAAGAAATGACAACACTGTAGAATTGTCTGAAATGGTGCTTCAAGACCATGCTGGGTTTCTCAAGCACAACAAGCAGATGTTGATGTGACAAGGAGGCAGGAGGTCCCAATAACAGCATCCCACTGAAAGCTGTTGGAAAACAAAAGTCCGTCAGTGCATTTTTTGGCCTGAAAACTGCAGTAAAAAGTAAAGCTGTTGGCACAGCTTTATAGAATTTACAGGATTTTAAGAAATAAAGTTTGTGGCTATTGTTGATTTTACTGATTTCCAGTGCAAGAAATATTATGCTTTTATACAGTCCCTGTTTGCATCCAAGTGTCTCCTACTCTGCAAGGACTTTTGAAAATGGGCCAACTGGTTTAACCAGATTTGACACAGGCTGAGAGTTTTCAACAATAATTATGTTCCTACCATTTTCTTAAAAATAGGCAGCCGGAGGGAGAGAGGATAAAGAAAGACCTTGCAAGATCAGTCAAGGGAAAGGTTACAGCGAGAGATCACCACTTATAAGCCTCTAGAGGATCCTGCATAAGTCACTCAAGGCTGAAACATGATGAATGTATTAGTCACAAGAAAAGCCTTATTTTGAAGTTTCATCTCTTTTAAAGCCAAAGTCAGTCAGCCAAGAGACACACAGTGGGAGGGTAACTGGGTACTTTAATACTGGAGTTCACTGTACAATTTCTTACTCTGATATGGTAGTTTCTGTCTGACCAAGCAGTTTTGTAGAAAACCCAAAGTGTTTCTATACAATAAAAGTGCAATCCCTGGTCTGAATTATAATCATGAAAGTTACAAAAATAATGTGAAATGAACTCTGCCTACATACAACTAAAATAACTTTTTTTAAAAAAAAAGACATTATACCTCTATGTTGTTTCACAGCATTATTTAAAATGCCTTCTGTTAAAATGTTTATATCACAGTTATATCTCTTTATGTACATATAACACATTTATTAATGTATTTTTCAGATACATAAAATATAACCCTAAATACTTTGAAAGTAAGTCCTTATAAGGTATCTTTTTATTATTCAGATTCCCTAGTATTTTTTAAACAATGGCTATGTATAAGCAAAGAGACAAGTATGGAGAGCCTAGAGTTTAGACTACCACCTAAAACTAAACCAATACAGTTTGAAAGCAAATAAGAAGCATTCTAATTGTGTATCTTTTATACTGAAGTATTAGTTAGATTATAAAAACCAAAAAGGAAATAATGATCTTACACATAAGTGAGCTCTGTCCTTCAGTTATCAATAATTTCAAATAAATAAGGCAATGTTTTGAAATTCTGTCAATCCAAATATCGCTTGGCACCATCTAGGTTTGGAATATACATAGAAAAAAAGTAATAAATGTTAAAGACATTACAAGAAACAAATTGAGCTTCAAAAATATACTTATGTTTTTATATAGGTAAGTCTGAATGGTACTTGTGTCAAATAAAGTAAAAAGAAAAGGATGAGATAAAATAGGACATTGAATTTAGATATATGGTATAAATTTCACCACAAAGAGAAAATAATTTTAAGTCAAATTTAGAGCTTATTTTGACATTTCCAAATCAAAACATTCAGTTTTTATTTTGAAAAGAAATTTCTCATTTAAAAATATTTTACGGCACAAAATAAGTATAAAGTGAAACACTTAGACTAAAGAAAATCTTTTGCATTAACAGGAACTTATTTTATATTTTTTTAATAAAAACCCTTGTATTTCACTTGAGCTGAATTTTTTTTTCCCCCTTATTTTCAATTTACATTTTGAATCCAATAATATATTGTCCAGATGTACCAAGAAACAGCAAACTTACGACTAGTCTTGTAAGCCCTAAAGGAAGTGTGAAAAAGAAACCTGAATTTCCCAAATCTAAGCAAACAAGTGATCTATCAGAAACAATCACTGAGCTTCATACTATTCTAAGATGACTAAAAAAATAGTGCCTGATGAATAGAATGCATTAACTCCATCTGCATGGGAGAAAGACCTGACAACTGTAGCATTAAACCTGCATTATATGGGAAAACTGTGGTTTAAACAGGTTTTAAAATGGCTTTTGGTGGTGTCTTTGCAAACACATGCTTCTTCTTCCGAGTTTCCCTTTCCCCATCCCTCAAGGCATCGCAATGGTTCTTCAGATGGAGATGGAACTAGAACTGGGCCAGCCCCACACCGTGGATGGGGAAAGAAATCCAGAGACAACCACTTGTTCTTATTTAAAAATTGCTATCAGACATTTGCCTTGTCACTTCTAGAATAGCTTTAAAAACGTCATTAGCAGCTGGTGGGTTGTCCCTGTTTCAGCAATTACTACTAAGGATTCACTTGGGATTCACTTTGGCAGTATATTGATCCAATTAGACATATTCAAGATGCATACTAGTACTCTGGGAAGATAAACAGTGTTTGTTCTTTTTATTGGTAGGCTGAAGTTTCTATTTTCATAGGGGTTGAAACCAGACTGGTTGATTTCTTAGGCATCACAGCTAGAGCTATTTCAGAATTTGATTCCTGGGTTTTCTGACTGTAGAGCTGCCAGCTTGTTTTGCACTTATTTTTGGAACAGAAAGATGAAAGGCTATTCACAGTGACTTTTTAATGCAGGAAATACCATTGAGAGATAACTACTACACTGAGGGACCCTCAACTAAAAAGATCACTCCTATATCATTCTTAGTGTTATTCTTACAGCAAAAGTCACTGGGGATGTACCCATTTGAGGGAAAAAGCACTTGTTTCTGTATCTTCATTCAAGTAGTAATATAGTACAACTTGTGGCCAGAAAGCAAGTTATTGCTTAAAGATTCTGTTTCTGCATTTAGTACCTCTTACCACTTTAAACAAGAATGTCTTTGGTGATTAATCCAAAGTATAATGGAATAATTGAAAAACCACGCTCCATCTGAAATTCATGTTCTTTGGGTGAGGTTCGTGAGCAGAGTCCTTAACAAGCACCCCACATGCTCACCTGGTGTATCTTTGCCTGCAAGCCAGCACTAAGGCAGTGGTTTACCTTGACTGTGATATCACCTGGAATGACGAGCTGGCAAGTCTGCAGCCTCCCACCGGCACTTGGAGAGCAGGTCTCAAGTGTCACAGCATGGGGATCAAAGCCAGGTGATCCTCAAGTACAGTTATGCTGAATCATAGGAAATGAAAGAGAGCTTCACTTTCATTATAGACTTTCTCCACACTGAGGTTTAAACCTCTAATATCAGAGTTACAGGTCGAGTCTGAAAAGTTGTGCTTTAATATGGTCATAACAACTGCAATTTAGGCTACAGAAAAGCTGATTACAGCAACTTGGTTTAAACATGAAAATAAAACCACAGAGCTGCTCACATGGATGTCTTATGGGGTGAGTAGATGAGTACAGCAAAACATCACAAGACATAACAGGAAGGAGAGTAGAATCAAGCGAATATTTGCCTTGAGGCACAATCTAGCTCTGATATATTTATTGTCCCTGTAGTTCTAGATGGAGATCATAACCTTGTGGTAAAGTGTGTTGGCAAAGTAAATGATGCTATGTTTGTAATCTTTCCAAAGACTGGTATCCTAATGAGACTTTGGAAGACTTAGGTCTAAGGAGACTTAGACCTGCCAGCAAAAAAACAAGTCCTTGTATGCTGCTAATGTGTCTCATTTACAGGTCACACAACAACCTGGCATGCCTTTGGAAGGTCTGATTTGGATGCATGGATGTGCACTGGATGATTTTGCCTGCAAACCTTTCCACCAAGTCATTCCCCAGTGCTTGGGCTGACATTCCAAACCACTGAGTATTTTTAAGCAGCTGGACATTTCTTAACATCAGTAATAGAAAATATTTCTTGCTCCCTAGTTCCTAAGTTTCTTCCCAAAATTACTTCTCAGATGCAGAGTAGGAAACATTCAGCTCCGCAGTAATGAAAGCTCAATAACTTTTCTACTTGTCCACTTATGCTTTAATTGTTTGACTCTTACTGTTATTTTTTAGCATTTATTTTCTGACTCAAAAGACTTGCCAGCATAGCCTAGAGTAGGATTTTTAAATTAATAAAATTTAAGCAGGGTCATTTCCGGGTTGTTTTACTCTCATCGATTTGATCTTTTTTTCTCCGTTGTGAAAGCTTTGCACCCATGCTCTAACTACCCAGAATTTCTGGAAAAATACAAGAATCAGTTCCATAAACATAGCAAACCCCTTGAAATCTATTCCAAAAATAGTATCTTTCCAGCATGTATGAAATACACAAAAGGCATGTGATGTGGAAAAGAAGTTGAGTTAAAATAAATGGTAATATACCACAATCTACTAATAAAATAAATTTATTTACTTAACATTCAGTTCACATTAGACTTTATAGATGTTCAAAATATGAGCAAGTTAGCTCTACAGGAACAAGACTCTGCATATTTGGCCTCACCGTGTAGTTGAGCTCCTCTATGTGCCACAAAGCCTTAGTTCACTTTCCACAAACCGAGGCAGAAGTGTTGAACTACTTATGCTTGGTGTAGTTTCCTTCACACCCATTTCAGGTGATGGGAATGAGCACAGCTCTGCTGACACTGGAACCACACTCACAGGCATTAGTGAGAAATTTGACCTTTCCTTTCTGTGGCACAGGGAAATTTAGAAAAAGTACAGGATGGGAGTGCAAGAGTAAAGTATTCTCATTAAACTTGAGTGCCATCATTGTGAGACATAAAACTTTTATTAGATGTCACTGGGTGAGATCTACATAGCTTGTTCATTGCTGTCCTTAGATTATTCCTAGCTAATAAAAGCTTGTAGTCATTAAAAGTTGGTATGGTGTTGCATCACAAAGTTTCTTTTGTACTTAAATACATATATATAAAAAAAGGGGAATTCTTTGAGTCATCTTCTCTTTAAAATAAGATACTGTGACTCAAAGCTCCTTCAAATTAGTGTGAAAATATATAGTCACCCATTTGACATGATGACATTCATGTGAAAAAAACCTGTAATCAATCACAGCCATGGCTTTTTTACATTTTCTGCACCCTGTAATCTGCCCACTTAACTCCACCTCCCTGTGGGTTTCCTCTCATGCTTCAAGCCCTGAGCTAGGCACCAGGACAAAAACAATCAGAAAATTCTTTTCCTCTTATTTCAAAATTAATTGACTTAGAGGTACAAAATAAGAAACTTTTAGTTCAGAATTAGATGAATTTTTTGATGATTAACTGTTAAAATAAAAGTTCTTTAGAAAAAAAAATTATCGCCCAAAGAAAATATTACCATGTTCCCATGCCAGTTATTTCTATCCATGATTTTGCTGCTCAGGGAAAAACCAGTTTTGGAAAATATCCTTGGAAAGGAAAGCACTTAGACACAGGGTAGATTTAAAGTCAGCAGGTATATCTGGCTTGTCTTTGCTTGATTAATGGACTATGGAGGAGATCTACAGTTCATGTAGATAGTAAGTCTGAAAATCTATTTCAAAACTCTGTTTTATCCAACAGGTGCAGTCATCAATGTGACCTCATCACATCTCAGTTAATGCCATAATTCTACAGAACATAGTTAAATTTAATGTTTAAATTTATTATACACCCCACAGTTTCACTGTTTATCTTCACCAAAGATTGTATTTTATCCTATTCTGGAGGCTTCTTTCTGTCATTTTGTTAGCCTGTCTAGACCAAAATGTGAGGTCATCATCATACTATCTGTTAAACTTTTTTGGGTTAGTGTGTCTGCAACTCAGTTCAGTTCAAATGTTATTAGAACATCCTCAAAAATAAGGGTAAGTCAGGCCAAGTGATACTTCCCAAGCATAGAACAGGTACTAGATCTACTATTACAGATAATACAGCTAATATTCTGTCATAGTTTTATTATAGGAGTATTTAGAGCTAATTTCAAGCTAATCTTGAAATATTTTCATATGAATATCTGGATTCATGCAGAAATTAGCATATTTAAATGGCATGGAATTATTTAATTTATAGTACTGGCATAAATGTGGGAAAAATGCCTGTAATCTGAAGACACATGTCAAAAGAAAAGGTTATAATTTAATATTCTTTTTGGCATTGTCTAAGATCTTGCATATACCAGACCATGATCTCAGCCAGATGATGGGGAAGCGAAGGTACCACTTAGTGGTGTGTTGTGAAGATGCCAATGGTCCCTCTGTCTGTGACTCCAGTATTTCAGGGCATACAGATTCATCAAAGACAAAACTTGCAAACTTTTATCTCGATGTTAACAGAAGCAAACCAAATATCAATAGATAACTTCTATTTTGATTTATTTTTCAATGAACTCCATTGCCATGCCAGAAACAATTGTTTACATACACATGTTGCAGAAGAAGAAATATACTGAGTGAGGGCTTCTTTATCACAGCTTGGAGTCCAAACAGATGATTAACACCGTATTGTACAGAGAAATAAACAAACATTTGAAGTAAAAGTCTTTTTTGGACAATTTTAAAATAAAAAAGAGCAGTAGCTTTTGTTTGTTGTTTGGTTGGGGGTTTTGTTTGGTTGTGGTTTTTTTGCATTGTTATTTTTATTATATAGTTTTAAATCAGTACTTCATGAAGAAATAATGAATAGCACTAGATACAGCATATGTTCAATTTCTTATGAAGTTAATATTTTGAAGTGAACACTTTGCAATCATTCTTGCTAGCTCTATGATCTTGTTTCCAAGAAAGCCTTGGCTTTATTTACTTCCATATTTTTGCTATATAATTGCATTTAGTTTGACATTCCTCATATGAAACATATTATCATAAATAAAAAATCCAACAAAACTTAGTAAGTTTTTACCTGAATGTTGAAAAAGCAGCTTCCAAGTTTGTCTGCAGAAAGCAACATGCAGAAAGGAAAGAAAATTGAAATATTGCTAGATGTTTGCATAGATATGAGTTAGGTCCACAGGATTTTTTCAATCTGTATTTTCTTAAATATTAGAATTTAGTTGACAGTCATGGAACTCTGTCTTGTTAAGCAACTTCTGTTAAAGAAAAACAGTATTCTCAAATATATCTAGTACAATTCACATTTGGCTCCTTAGAAGACAAGCTCAATTAAGCAACTGTTTCAGTCATGTTGCAAACCATGGTACTCTCTTAGGAGCCGGAGAGGGAGATAAGAATGACCACAGTGACACTAGACCAGGTTGCTCAAAGCCTCATCTAATCTGGCCTTGAACACTTCCAGGCACGGAGCATCCACGACTTCTCTGGACAACCTCTCAATCCTGTCAAGGTCCCTCTGGATGGCATCCCTTCCCTCCAGTGTGTCAGCTTCACCCCACAGCTTGGTGCCATCAGCAAACTTGCTGTCTGTGTCACTGACAAAGATGTCAAACAGTCCTGATCCCAATACCAACACCTAAGGAATGTCACTTGGACAGTGAACTGTTGACCACAACTCTTTGAGTGTGACCATCTAGCCAATTCCTTATCCACTGAGTGGTCCATCCATCAAATTCATGCCTTTGCAGTTTAGAGACAAGGATGTCATGTGGGACAGTGTCAAATGCTTTTTGACAAGTAGATGACATCAGTTTCTCTTCCTTCATCCACCACTGCTGTAACCCCATCATAGAGGGTCATCAAATTAGTTAGGCGTGACTTGCCCTTAGTGAAGCCTCCTTATTTTGCATGTGCCTTTCACATGTTTCCTCAGGGGTGGGAATATACATTTACCTCTCCACCCTGTCCCTGAAATATTTTTTTTCTTTGTGCAAGTTTTGCATTTGAATTGATTCGAGTTGCACAAATTTATCCCTATTTAAAGAGCTGAAAATATCAGTAATATGTTCATTCCTTTCCAAGCAAATCCTATTAGTTCGCTTCAAAATACCTTCATCTTCTTAAACTACAGTAATGCCACTCTGTTCTGAAGGCCAGTGTGAACTGATACCATTTTTGGGAGACTGAGATTTTCAACCGGCAGGAAATGAATGAAATCAACGGGGGAAAAAAAGGCTGATTTTGTGCCAATTTTTGGGATATCAGTTCTGCCAATTGACTGTCATCCACTACTAGCAGATGTGCTACAAAAGCAGATGAAATTCATTGTTACCATGTTGCTTGGTGGCCAAAGCCAATTACAAAATGGAGAATTGAGCCATTATAATACAAGAATTTGCATATGGAAATTACATGTATTTACACATAGCGATAAGTATTTTCAAACTGCTTAAAGGAAGGCTTGATTAAACTCCTTTTATGTTAGTATGCATTAGCATAGCTCCTTATTTCATACACAGTACAGAATTTTTTTACTATTATACTTTAGACCAATACTTTATTTTTTGCTGATCATATTTCTTACTCTTTATAAATGTTTTGCAAGATAGTATACACTTTGATACCTCACAATAAAAATCTATAATGATTGCCAGGAAGAGAAAAATGTTTTTTACAGAAGATGAGTTAAAAAAACAGATTGAAATGGGTTGTTAAATCTGGTGAGGAGAGCCTGAAGCGAGAATTAATAAATATTTTCAATATATAATAGTTTGCTGGTTTGAGGAAAGTAATACACTCCTTATTTCTTACCCTTTTCTTAGTGGATAAGGTAATGCACTTAAAGCAGCAAGGGAGACAGATTACATGCTATGGAAAGCATTTCCAACAGATGCAGGTTGTGGAGCACAGAATAGATTGCCTAGGGTGATTGTTGCATCTTTCCTGTTGGAAGTTTTTAAAGAATGCATAATGCACACCTCCCTTAAGAGTCTTTTGGGCAGTGCTGATCCTGTTTGGGACAGGAATGACTTCTCTGGGTCTCTCCATTCTTAATTTCTATGAATCCTTTGAGTAGTCCTGATAGTTTCCCACAGAATTCATATTGCAAACTGCTCTAACGCCTGTTATAACAATATTGCCAGGTGCTATTTGCATGATATCTGCATGAACAAGTCTTGTGCTTGGCTTTATTTCTGTGACATTAACTGCCTCCCATGTCTTGGCCCCATTTTCTTCACTAAAGAAGGACAGAAGTGTATGCATCTAGTTTTTTAGAGTAGTAAGGAAAATCTTGCCTTTGTTTTGAATTCTTCTGATCCATTGTCCAAAAGATTTAGTAGAAATAAGACAGTGGTATGAACGCTGTGATCAGTTTTTCACTTTTCCATCTATTACAGCCAGAGAAGTTAAGGAAACTAAAAACTAGATTGGAAATTTCTGTTGTGGTTTCATAATTGGAGGGGACTGAGAAGATGGAGAGACTGAGATAGGGGTTGGATTAATGACATCATATTGAAAAATCTATATTTAAAATAAGTTCTAATTCATACAGTGGTATCATAAAATATTTTGCTATAAGCCTTGAAATAAATATTTCAAAACTAATTTATATATTACATATATGCATATATGCATACCTGTACACAAACACATCTTTAATTTTAAGTTAATTGTATTACTGGCAATATTTTAAAAAATTAAATGCAGATTTACTAAATCAGATATTGAAAACATTCACATAGATCCAGTATCTAGAAATACCCTTGCTTTCTATCAATCAAATGCATATGATAAATGTTTCTATACAAATTTAATTTGCTTCATATTTACAAATATATAAGAATAACTCTTTTGTATTCCTTCCTTCCCAAATTATGTTATGTGAACCATACTTGACTGCTATGACAGAACCATTGCATCATTACCTTTTTACAATATAACATGGGTTAATCTTGAAACCTTTTTACCCCCAAAGTCTCACTGACATTCACAGGAGATTTACCTGGGGAAAAAAAACAGTAACAAAGACACAGAATTTTTAGATGTTTTATTTCTATGGTACCAGAACAGCCCAAACATTTGAACTCCCCCCACAAGTAGGTACTTAATCTCTCTTTAAAATTCTACTATGTTCTTTTCTCAAATGCTGAATAAACATTTCCTTTCTGTAATATCTATATCCAAGCTGAAAAACAGAAGGTCTGCTTTGGCTGTTTTGTGGCATTCCTGTCATGCAAGGCATTCATGTGTCTGACTTAACAAGGCAGGTGAGGCAAAGCCAGTGCTCTTCAGTACACTCTTTTTTTACAAACAAGTCTAAGATACTCTAAACTCATTGCTAAAACTCACTGATCAAATCTGATTATCTCACTTTCCAAGCATTGCCAAATCCTCTGGTACAGCTTCAACAAATGCAGCTTTCCCCATTCTGTATGCTCAGAAAGCTGCAGCAATGGCCATTCTCCCAGCCTGGGGCTTTGACCATGGTTCCTCCATTGGTTCTCCATAACTTCAGATGTATGGTATCTGTTCTTAAGCCCAGGGTCCTAGATCCTCCTAAAATTATAGTCTTCCATTGGAGACTGTGATTGCATTCTGGTCTCCATCACATTATTGATTAATTTTCAAGGAAGCACATTTATACATTCTTCTGCTAGAGAGGTAAAGCTTATTATCTGTTTTCAAGTAATAAAACCTATTTATTTAATATTTTCTCAATGTTTCCACTATTTGCTCAACAAATAAGAACTTCACTGCAAATTAATAAAAAAAATTAAAAGAATAAAAAATGAAAATATGTATTAGTTTCTGCCTTGTGACATATTTTTAAACAGAACTAATTTTTAACAAAGGTTTCTATTTGTTAATAACTCTAACACTGGCTGTGGAGTGGTAAAAGAAGCAAGGACTATACATGAACAAAAAAGGCCTTTATTTTCACAGGGAAAATTTTGGACGGTTTTCAGCTTTTACTTGAAACCTTCTATGTTCATAAGATTTTTTTTTTTTGTAAATAATGAAAACTCAGTTTTCTAAGGATAAGAGATACGCTTTAGAAAAAAACACAAAACAAACAACCAATTTATGAGAGTAGTCTGCCATTGAAGAACAGCTTTGATAGCAAATATTTGACTAGCCTGAACAAGGACCCTGCTTTTCTAGGGAAACTATTTCTATTTTCAACACATATTGCTACTCCTTTCCACTTTGCCCACTGCTGTAGACAAGAATCATGGATTTCCACTTGTGCCTGGGAGCCTGGCTGTACCAGCCCCCAAGGTGCAGAGCCCCTGGGGCTCTCTAAGTAGCTTGAACATCTTGAACAGCACTTACTTGAAATGGCTGCTATTTGGTTTTTCGTTTCTAAGAAAGAAGAATTGTGATTTTGCTCCCTAAACTAAGTACTGTAGCAGTAAAATACTATGTTCCACAACAGATTCTAGAAAGAGAAATTACACTAAACAGAGCATTGTAAGATTATTTCATCCAGAATAACATCACTCTTTTAAGGTTTGGGAGACCTTGTTTATCTCTTGAAGAATATGACTCATTCTTCTCCCCTGCTACCTTTGCAAAGTAACCCCTCCTATAGAAAAATATAATTTTACAACCACTTACTGACTTAGCCAGACACATCACGGGTTCAGAGTGAATTGTAGGTGCACCTAAAAGTCTGTTCTAGCTGTTTTGTGCTGTTTTGTGTGAAAAGTACTGGGAGGATTAGCCAATGCTGTGAAGCCTGGATGTAACAGGTAGACTTATATGTGCTCATGCCATAAACAGGATACAAAGGGGAAGGAAATAAAAAATAAGGAAAATGGGTGGATATGATAAACCAAAGCAAATAGATTAGTCACTGAAAATTATTACAGTTGGTAGCTTATATTCTGCTTCCTGCTTAACTCATGTTGATTTTTAGGGTGTAAATGACAGTAATATTTGGTCCAATTGGGGCAGGTTTTGTTTAGTTTGTTTTCAGGCTTCTCTATGTGTGGAAACAAACAAGAATGTGAATTGCTGCGGCTACTTTTTATTTTTGAAAACAAAATCCGAACAATTCTTGGAAACTAGTCCCATGTATTACATTAATCAGATTGCCAATAATAGCTCCTGCTGTGAAAAGGCTGGTAAAAGAACAAGGTGAAAATCTTACAACCAAGCTAATTCTAATTCCTAGTTTTGCTGCTAATTGGCAAGGAAGAATATACCCTGTTCAGAAATCTTATTTAAAAGTCTATTCCCTTATTACATGACAAAGAAACTTTCAAAATAAGAGGTGAGCGGACTAAATTGATGGAAAGGCCTGGTGAGTGCCTGGGGAAGGAAAGGTTTTCAAGTGCATCAGAATGACCAAAATGTTGAAAATGGTTCTCACAGAGACTTACACTCTTAGGGACTTAAGTCAAGTTATCCCACTTTTTGGGAGAAAGTAAAATTGATATTATTAACCACACAGTAAGTTGCACAACATATGTGCTTCTATATATTAAAAAATATTTTCTAGGAGTTGTTGGAAAAGCAATCATTTGTGGTTCTTTTTTTCACTGGTAAGTCATGCATAACATAAAGAAAAGGAAGGGGGGTTGTGTAAAATCAACACACCTCAAACCAGTGCAACTTGTTATAGCATACTGCTTAGGGCACAGAGAATTTTAGAATCAATTATTTGTGTTAATAACAAAAGGAATTTAAGATGTCTACAATTTAACATAGATTTAGCCAGGCTTTTGTGGCTAATGATGTGGGTATTCAAAACACATAGAACAAAAGCATGTATGCCTAATTATTTAAGAACTAACTTTGCTCTGAATAGAATTTCCCAAACACATTAGCAAAATATATAATTTTATAACTCATTTCTGACTATGTCACAAAGTTTTGTAATGAAAAGAAAATGAGGAGTAAAAAAGCACAAACCACAAAAGAATGAGTCAAAATCTGTTCTTGTGCTGCCAAATATCCAGAGTGTTCTAATTAGTTCTAGCATAACTGAGATTAGAAACTCTCCCAGATAGTGCAATAAATTGGCCCAGGAGATGAGAAATATAATTCCATCTCATTCCATGGCCATGTTGAGCTCTGCAAGAAGCTTGCTAAGCATTATGCAATGCACAGCCATACAAAAATCTTTAGTACAGCTGATACTTGATGAGGGAGATTGAATTCAATTAAATACCTTTACATCTGAGTAGGAGGCAACAGGCATAATCTCTTTTCCAAACAGCTCTGGGATGCTGAGTAATGCTGATGGGATGTAAGGATACCAAGCATGAAAGAAATATTTCTGTATTCTTTTTATAGAATGTGGAGAGTAACAAAGTTAGTTTAATTTTGTATTCTCTTAAGTCACTGAGTTAATTCTTTTGAGACACACATTGGCACTGAAAAATATACTGTGCCTGTCTGAGTTGGGTGGTAGAAGGAATGAGACTTATTAACATGTAAATAGAATTATCTGAGCACTAAAATGGACATGCTAAGTAAATAGCTGTGCCAGAGAAACTGATTTTACCAAGTGGACTCAGAAGACAAAGGATCACCCGATGAAGATGATGAGAGTCAGCTTTCAAAAAAAATTAGAGATTAGGAAGGAAGTGTCACACACCATTTTAGGTAAATGGTGTGCCATCAGAGGAACAGCAATAATTATAGATCTCGAAAGAGGCCCTAATTAGGAGAGAAAGGCACATGCAGGAAGAGAGAGCTCAAATTAAAAAAAACACTCAAGAGTGGCAACGAAATGGGAATGTGGAAATTTAGAACACGTTTTCAGTTATTACACAGAAGTCTGCAGACTGGCATCTGCACAAATATTGCTGCTATCATGTCCCTGAGGAAGGAAAGTGAGAGAAGAGCCTATAAAGAGACAGAGATCTGGAAAAACCATGCTTGCTGATATCCTGAGGAAAGGAGAGTATGTACATCCAGTGACCATGGGTTACAGTGGTTCCCTTTCTACAAAGAAATAGCAGATAGAGCTGCAGGAAGCTTGATAGGGCACTAGAGTTCTCTGAGGCCAATGGAAGCACACAGATTTCTGCCATGCCATGAGCCAGGTGTGACAGCCAGGGTGCCTCTGCCAGTGAGTGTTCCATCATGGCGATGGATAAAGGCACTGGTAAATTTGCAGTTGAGTACCTTCCCATCATAGAAAAGCCATCTAAAAGTTTAGTATCATGCAGTTTAAAGCAAGGACATGCTGAAGTGAAAGTCTTTGTTTTCAAAGGCTTATTTTTCCCCTCTAAGAAATATACATGAAACACCCAAGAATGTGAATAGCGTGGACCTATGAATACAAATAGCATAAGCAAGAAGGTAAATAAAGTAAAATCGAGGAGCTTCAGGGTCAGGCTTACAGTAGAAATAAAGGGAAGGAAGCATGTCCAATGAAGAAAGATGCAGTTATTCCAGAAGTGGAAAACTGCCAAGCTGAGATTTGCCACAACAGGCATTGGAAGTCTTCAAATGAAAAGGCCTGGGAAGCATTGCAATTACTCTGTCTTGCTTCGTCTCACATACTGCACACTTCAGAAAGCTAAATGCCTATCACGTGTTTCTTGAATAGCATCCCTTGCCACAGAGTTCCAGAACTGTTTCCAACAAGGAAGCTCAGAAACAGGCTCATATGTCTACTAAATCAACAATTCTACTTGATTTAAAAAAAAAAAAAGAAAGAAAACCAAAAAACCCTCAGAAAACTACATTCATAACATCAAATGGGTTTATTTTAGTTCATAAAAATGCTGCATAAGGTCTTAAAAATTAAAAAATAAAGTTCTTTGAAGTAAGCCTAATTTCCATTTTGTGAAGGTCAATATTTGAAGAACTAAATTTTTAAGTAAATTTGGGGTATTTAGCAGTATTAATCTTTTTCCTTGGTGATTTTTATATTTGATTCTAAATAACACAGTGACAGCAATATTAGAAGTTAATGGTTAAGGACTCATCCACTAATGTTAGAAGTGTAAGGGTACTTAATCAAAACAATTCCACAGATCACAATCTATATGGTGGACTTTAATGCTGAATACTCCTATTAAAAGAGCTCCCAGGAAATTGCTCAGAAAATAGAAGAATTTGTTTCACTTTTTCACTTATTATATAGTACTCAATTGTACTTTATAGTCAGACACTTAGACTAGGAAAGCTTTAGTCTCCCAAAATTATCTTTGTTCTTTAGAAGATGGGTTTTTTTGTCACTAGAAGGCTATCTGAATGCTTCTGTAAGGAATGAGAAGGATTAACACACTTTTGATCATTTGTAATCTGCAAAGCTCTAATATACTGATTTCAATGTTTGCTTTCTTGAACAACATATAGTTTCTTCTACAACTATATTAAGATAGTATCTACTTTAGAGATGATTAACAGAAAACTTAAAAAATTAACATTAACAGTTTAAGATATGATTGTAATGGGGTAATGTAACTGCCATATGAGTCTATCTGTTTCCCTAGGAATCACACCCAAATGGAGGACTGGCTTACAGTACATTTTTAAACAGGTCATAGACATTGCACAGATTGCCACCATTTCAGACAGTCCCTTGCTAAGTAAACACACAAATCTCAGAACTGAATTTTTGTGCTGTATCACACAAATTTTTTCTTACTGGTCCTTAGGAAGAGTTGAAGGACTTAGATATTTCACTATTAGTCACCTACCATTATTAAATATTTCTTATATTCTTCGGTGTCTTTCTGGATTTGGCTATCCTAAATAAAGGTTGACTTTCCCCATATTTGTCTTTACCGGATCATGAATACACAAAAAATGTTGGTTGTCACATACAGTTATCTGTAACATCAACATATATTTGATCTACTCAGTATGTTTCTAAAAGATTTATAAATTGGGAAAAAAGTCCAAGTTCCTGACATGTATTTGGTCAACAGATTACTGTTTGTATGCAATAACCTATGAGCTAATTTCTACAGAACCTTTACTTTTATAGCCAGATGGAAAAAGAACTGATGGAATTTGTGGTAGGAAGAATGCTAACCAGGCATTCATTTTATTACAGATGTCAAACACAGAGGTGCTTCTAGGTTATTTCCAGTTTAAAGACTGCAGTGGTTGATTTAAAGTACTGCTATACTTAAAACTAAAAGCTATTTGACTACAATCTGCGTCAAAGAAAAATGCCATTCTTTGCCTTTCCATTTACAGAAAGATTTAATTATACTTGCAAGGTTCAGACTTTTTTAGAAGCAGAAAACATTTCCAGATATGATCGTGGATTCCTGACTGTGCTGCAGCTGTTTAGACAGCTCTGCTCTTGCATACTCAGAAGCCAATATAGCTGGAAGTGGAGGGATTTTCCGTGTCATAAATACTGGTGGGGGGCAAACTTTCTAAACAGATCAACCTTGCTTTCACTCCATAGTCCTCCAATGATTGTGACATACGGAGCATATCCATCCTGCTCTAGGGATACTAAAGGATCCTGTACCACTTTGCATAGCTGCTTTGAGAAGGTTTTGCGGACATTGCTAAGAAAACTTTCAGGACCCCTTCTGGGTCAGTGCTGTCATTCAGGGGCATGGCTGGACATAACAACCAAATTTAAGATCTCTTAGGTACTTGGCTGAAACATTGGCTACTGGTCTCAGCAGCATTCCAAACCAGTGGGATAGGTGCATGCTTGGCTGTATCTGCTGCATACCGCTGGGTAAAAAGCATAGGCATAAGGTAATGGTAAACCTTTTAAGCAAAGAAAACAACATTATCTCTAGATTAGTAGTCATCAGTCCTGCTATAAAGAATCACTTCAGAACTGCCAAGAAAAGTGAACAATCTTTTCCCCCAACTACTATTATTCATTGTTTATTTTGTGAAGCAGTTGATACATGAAAATTGAACTTGATTATATAAATGCACTGATAATCATCTTTTCCCTTTGTAGCATGACATAAAATATGGCTTGGAGATGTGTTGATTCCTGCAGAAATCAGAAGTAATTTTATTCCATATGTAAGAGGTAGAAAATAGTCAGAATTCAGATTTCACAGTTCCTGAGGCAAGCATGGTACCACTGCTTGCATGGCTTGCTTCATGTCACACCCAAGCACTGTGCTGAGACACTACTTCTAAATGTCAATAAGGTTCTGAAAGCAATCTAGGTTAATTGCTGAGAATGAGCAAAACCATCTTTATTCTTGTGGTTTGCAGTTCTAGAAACAAAATCAGAAATGTTTTCTGTTGTAACTGGTTGAGCAGAATAGAGATTGATGTGGTTTTGTGGTTTCCTTAGTTGTACCAGGAACTAACCAAAATACCCACTGGTCTTCTTGCCGTGTTACTCTCTTCATTAGTTTTCTTGAGTCATTACTACACATTACAATATGAAAAGGGGACCTCTAAGACATTCTAAGTTGGTTTTTGTTTGTTTGTTTCTATTTTTATTATATTTAATTTCTCTTTTGCAGTAGACTTCAAGTTTGCACTGTATGATTGTTCAAATGTCATTGTTGAGTCATAATCCAATGTGCATCATAGAACTATAAGATGTTAAACATTAATCTCAGTGCACAGTTTAACAAGATAAAAGCATTAGTTCTCAAACATTTATCTCTTACCCTTATGCTATCTTAGTTTGAATTAAATGGTGACTATGTCTCTTTATGGCCCCTTCTTCATGCAAGTAGGATATCTGAAATAGAAGAAAGGGAACTAAATTAAATTTTGCTCCTGCAAATCATTTTGGTAGAACATATATTTGCAGCTGCATGTCTTAAACAAGTAAATTGTAGGTGAATTGAAAATTGTTTAATGTTCAAAATATGCTTGGTTAATGAGAGGGTAGTCTTGGAAAGCATCCCTAAGATCTTGCCCTGCTTTATTCTTCCTCAGGCATTTGCTCCTAGTGGCGGGATAACAGACTAACATGAACTGTTGATCTGAACTAATATGGCTTCGAGAGAAGTGAAAGAGAACTTTAAGTTTAAGCTGAAAGAAACTAAAGACTCAAGAAGGGGAGTCTGAAGTAAATGCAATTCAAACATAACTCCTGTCTTTAGAAGCAAAATCCAAGGTACTTCAGAGAGAAACACAAACGTGTGAATCTGACCACTACTAAAAGAACTTGAGAAAAGCATTTTGGATAGAAGGCAAAAATGGAAGCAAAGATACCATATCTATGACGAACCTGGATTAGACATAATAAAATCTTCTAAGATTATGAATTTAGTTTAGAGTGACACTGCCACTTTCCTTAAGGATCAGAATTTAGTGTTAGATACATAACAAATTTCTTACTATGTCAAGTTACTCTGAGATAAAGAACTACCAGTCAAAACTCTTGCTATGCCACTCACAGGCATTTGTGAGGGCTAGAGGAGCATCTCCTGTCAATGTGAATGATCTTGTTTTTAGAGTTCTTGTTTAATACTTTCTAATATTACTGTAGGAGGTATTCCTTTCCAGATACCAATAGGATGATCTAATTTTGGTTCAATTTAAATTTTGTAAGAGAATTGTACCCTCCTATCCCAGTACTGTCTCCTAAATGATCAACATTAGCTCCTGACCATTCTTACGGTCCTACCTAGTGATTTGACTTTTTCATTGTCTCTTGGTCCTCTCTGCCACCAAATGGTAGAAAGGTATTGTTGCTTACAAATATAGCTTTCACCAGAAACACAGCTGGATTGAAGTGCCTTTACTGGGCGATTAAGAAGACTGTAGCCCATCAGCTCTGCTCCCACAATGAAGGAACAGTCTTGTGGCTGTGGAGAGGCCTCTTCCTGGAATGATGAAGGTTTGGTGAGTTGGCACCACTTCCATGATTAATACAACACTTTCATGAAAAAAATTCACCTCCCAATAGTGAGTAGTGGCTGAGGCAGAAGCACTACCACACACTTCTGAACAGCAGATGATTTGCACCTCACCAGCCTAGACCAGAAGCTGCACAAAACAGGTCAGACTGCACTGACTCTTCCACACAGATTCCATCTGTGGTGAGCTGTCCTGGGTTTTTTGAAATTGCATACAATACGAACTATGGTTTCAGAGTTTGGTTTTGTATTTTTTTTTTCCTCCTCAGGAAGTTTCTCTCTCGTTTTCAGAAAAGAAAATAAACAACACCATTTCTGCAGCTAAAATTCTCTTCATTACTATACAAAAATCAGTTTTCTTCCTCATGCTGAATTCCTGGTACTGAAACATCATCTCCCTCAAACCTGAGTTAATTTATATTTAAAGTTTTGTTTTGGCTTTCCAGCCTTCTAAAATATTCATTAAAAGGTTTATCTAGTTCTCCAAATCATGTTAGTAAACTAGGACAATTTATTTGTATTTGTTTGCATAAAATCTTCAGTAAACAAGCAACAAATTAAATTTGATTCATAAATGAACAGTGTCTTTTATGAAGTTAATATGAGTTCATACCTCTCTCTGTTGCAGAGCAAAATTTGACTAACTCATACAGTAAACACTTTCCACTCACTTTTTTTTACATATATACATATTTAAAAGTAGCTCCTTTGCAACTTAATGATGTTAATAAACTTTTATTTGTAAAATTAAGTTAATGTGATTTCAGTTTTTAACCCTTTCATGTGCCTTCCTCTACCCTGAAAATCTACAAAATCTTGCTTTTTTAATGTTTGTCATTTTATCCACTTAAACAATTTTTTAAAAACTTGTTTCAGCTCCACCTCTGTTTTCACCTCCTTTCAGTAATGCCTGAGTTCTTTTAATTGCGTGTTTCCATCCCAGCTGCACCTCCATGTGCTGAGCCTGGCTCAGATGTATGTGGTTAATTGGCTGTGCAGGTGTACCCACTTGGAGTCACCCACTGTTCCAAGTCAACAAGCTTTGTAGAAAGGTCAAACAAATAAGTCCAAAGAGAAAATGTATTTTAGAAGCGGCCATTATAGAAGTATATCAGGATTGTAAAGCTGAATTATTCAAGTACTGCTTTTGAGTTAGTACGTGAACATTTTGTGATCTGACTCCTGTTCCTTCAAGTGATGAAGCACCCTGTAGCACTATGTCTCCTTGAACAGTCGTGAATGTTTCAGTCAACTGCGTGGCAGATGTTTCAGACTAGCCATTATGAAACAAAACAACTGTAACTAAAATTTCCATTCCAACATGTCCAGGAATTTGCAAAAGAAAGGTACTGTCAGCTTTGGAAGTCAGGCCAGGTGAAAACTGGGTACTGTTCTTTCTATCTTGTTTGTGTAGTCCTTTGTTCTGTACTTCATATCATAATTATTAAAGAAAAAAAATCCTTTGTTTCAAGCTAAACAAAACTGCAAAGTTACGTACATACAGATCCCTGTTCATTGTTGCTTTCTCTGATTTTTTTTTTTTGCATTATAAGACAAGTAAAAAAGGAGCAGAAGCACTATCAAGTTGGGGGATAGCATAACCAAATGAGAAGTATAATTTATTCCTTTGCTTTGCATGGGTCTAATGCCTGGTACACACAGAATGAAGCAAAGAATCCTCTTTGTCTTTCACATAGGGGTCAAACATGCCAATACTTGTTAAGACAGTTGTAGAGTACTTACTGCATAAGGGTAAACAGCAAATAAAAAAGTGGGTAGACTTGCTTGTTTGGTATGTGTGAGGTATAGCATAAACACCCCAGTGCTCACATCAGACACACTTTAACTCTGCTTATTTGCATTTGTTTTCAACTAGATCACTCTGTGCAGATGTGGCTCAAAACACTAGAGTTAATAAAACCTAAACAGTATTATTCAAATACCCTCTCTCTATACAAACACCTGAGAAGGTATCTAAGCATATAATGCATTGCTGTTTCCTAGAATTATTCCTGTAGCACAATTTGTTTGCAGAAGTTCAAAGACCAGTAAAATGCTAAAATAGTTACAGAATTATGGAATCATTGCTCCACTCCCTCCGCCCTTTCTGGATCATAAACCTCTGGCTTTCGTTTCAACGAATGTGTGGAAATGATTGCCTATAACGAGAACATGCGGAAGGGCTTGGGCTTGCCCACTCTGAATGAAACTAAATGCAAGAACTTCAAGCATGGTTCTGAGGTGGAACGGCACCTCTTTAATACATTCAGCACTGAGCCAGGCCTGTGGATGCACCCCATTGCCACTCAAAGGGGTCACTGCAGCTTGCTTGGAAGGGTGCCCTGGAGTGTGCATCAGTATAGCCATGCCCTAGAGTGGTTTGTATTTAGGTACATGTATTTAGAGATGATGATGACGACTGTAAAATGTAGGTGTTCTAGCTTATGGACTTGTATAGCACATATTATATAACCAAAACTCTTTATTTGGTCTGGTCATTGTCCATTTATATTTTCTGTCTTGATGGATTTTTATCTTAAACATTGTTAACGCTACACTCACTTTGGGCACTAATTACCACAGGAATATATTTTATACAGAACAGAAAATGCACCTTTCCCTAAGCTTTCCTCTTTAGTACAAGGCCTATCCCTCATTTAGCCTTGTTTTTAATACATGTGATGACATTAAGAGATTTAACACTTTTCACAATACTGGTGCAATAAAAAGAGGTAGTAGTTAATGTTATTCTAGAGATTTAGAACTCTTTTGAGATAAGTCTTGATTCCAAATTGATTGAAATCAACTTGAATAAGTAATTTCATTTCACTTTGGATCACGTCTTGAAGCTTTTATTTACACACGCACACCCCACTCTGGCAGGACATGGAGAAATCAGGTAGTCCTAAATTCTCCATATATGCTGAGGTCTGTTGGCACTTTTTCCTTGTTGCTCAAGAAAGTAGGATAACTGTGAGGATTTTTTTCCCTCATAACTAGAAGCAACAAATCAAATGCTGGATTGTAAATTATCTCCCTTTGACCTTTGCCTGCAACTATATATCTAACTTTGATGAGTGTTCTATCACTGCATTGTAATAGTTGAAAAATGAGATATAGCAATGGGTGAATGATGCCCATCCAGCAGTTACTGTCCTACTCTCATGTCCTCTGCAGGAGTTAAAAGATTAACCCAACACTTGCGTCACTAGGGGGGAAAAAAAAAGAAAAAGATAAGTATTCTCATTAAATAAACAAGGGAGTAAAATGTTCAGCCCATTATCCTGGAAGCTACATACTATAGGAATTGCAGTCAATGCAGTTTTCAATTTCAGTGTTTTATATATAAAAATTTCATACATAAGATCAGTTTGTATGGCTGAAGTATTCTAATTTTGCATGTTTGCTTCTCTTGAAATCTTTAACCAATTTTGCTTCTTGTTTCTGTGGGTTATACAGGTCTAGGTGACGAAATAAGTTTTGACAGAATTCAAAACTTGTTAAATTAACAGTTCTAGATAATATACATCTTCAGAGCAAAAAAGAAATATTATCATAACATTTATGTCTAACTCAAATGCTAACACCTTATACTACAGAAAGGTCACACAAATACAAAAGTACTTTCAGTTTGGCAAGTGGGACCTGTCATGGGTTTCCTTCACCCTGAAGCTCTGCTATTTACAGAAACACTCAGCCAGGATTGCTCTATCCCTGGTAAGGAAAGACCTTAAACTAGAGGGCTTGGCTGGAACAGCGCAGGTGTTGATCTGGAGATTATCTCAGCTTCCTCATTCTGTGGTCCTGTGTGATAATGTGGGAGGCGGCAACTACTGAATTATTGTTGAGGTTTGGACAATTTTTTCCTTTTTTTGATGTTCTCAGATGCTAAATATAATGTTGACACAATGCTTATCGACAGAAAAAACAAGTAATAATATGAAGAATTACTGTTATCTGCAAGATTCTTGTGATGGGTAAATAACAGCTTCTAAAAGTTAAGATCATAAACGAGACCTGGTATTGCAGAATAAGGACTGATAGCACTGACACCTTATCTACATCTATGCATAGATGAAAAGAGATACCTATTTAAAAACCCAAAACTCTTCAGCCCTTCCTCATCAGGTTTTATCAAATCACCATAATGTTTTTGGATAAAACTACAAACATCTGTCATAATATCAATATAATAAGCACAGATTCTCATAAGACTTTTTGATTTAAGACATCTTGATGAATAAAATAGAATAACAAAAGGATAAATGTCATGGGGACTACAACAGCTCCAAAGATAATTTTTAGCATGTCATTCTAAGCAGAGCATAAAGGTACTGGAAAAGGAAGGAAGATTAAGGGGTAGAAGGGCTTTCCCCTCTTCTCTCTCCTCCCTCCTGCTCTGAGCACTAGCAACAGCAATATGACCACTGTTGGTCATATCAGGCTTTTGCAAATGCTTAGGACTTCTCGAATATCTTTCCTCCATTCACTTTGCAGTAGAGTAATCAAAAGACCCAGAGACCTACTATACTGAAGGTTGTATAGACAAGAAGTATTTAAGTACTTTTCAAGTAAAAAGTTACAATAAGGCCTGAAAAACAGCAGTAAAAACTTTAATGAAGTTTGCTCTGTTTACCTCGTAAAATATGTTTGATCTCAATCTATCAGAAAAATTATGGAAGGCACAGAAATTTTAGAACAAGGATATTCGGCCTACTGCTCCAATACAAAATAGGAAATTGTAGCTAGACCAGAAATAAAAGATAAGTTTTTAATGGCTACAGTGATTAATGAGCTGGTAACCAAAGGCTGTGGCTACCAGTGTTTCCAGTGATCATCCATTATTAGAAATTATCAAATCAGGAATGAATATTAGTAAAGGTGCACTCTTATGCAAGCAGGAATTAAACCATTCTAGTCTTCTGTTTCCTGGCATTGAGACTGGATGAGTGAGTACATTTGTTCCTAAAGCCTTAATGATACCCAACATTTTAGGCAGAAGAAGCCACAGAGGTTCCTACAGAGGCATTTGAGGATCATGGGACATGGTTTCTCATCATTGGATGAGACATCTGGAATTTAATGAAAGTTCAGACATTGTCTGCTGTGTTGGATGCAAGCCCAGTGATAGGACAGGACAGGCAAACAGTCTTGTTGAGTGACCCAGAATATTTCCAAATTCCCCTAACATAACATCCCCCTTGCTATGGGGCTGAGGGACTGGTTTTAATAATGTGATTGACACATATCATACTGTGGAAGGCCGTGGCTTCCTCAGGAAACTGGGGAGAGGAGAAAATAAGCAAGATGCTCTGAGTCATCACCCGCCTGTCTTTGAGATGGGCATGAAGTGCAACCTGCATTGCTTTCACTAGTAGAGTGCTAACTGGGAACTCCTGCCTGTATCTATGAGGATGAGGATTCAGGACTCCTTTCTTAACGCCATCACTAATTTAATGCAGAAGACAGGTAATTAGATGTCCTTTGTAGAGGCATCCTGAGATTAGTCCTATAAAACCAATATCTGAAAAGTTTTTTGATCTATTATTTTATATCAGAATATTTATGATCAATGTATAAGTGATATAGAATGATACTCTGTTCTAGCTTTTCAGTGAAGTTGCTGCTGGGTAATAGCTGATACCCTTTCTGAAAGCCAAAGAACAACAGTGTCTCTATCCTGCATAAGGAGTTGGACTGAGATTTTGTAAGTGGAGTATACTTGGCCCAGAAGGATGTTAAAGCAGTCTTGTTTATCTTCACTGCACACATTTTTTAGTAAAGATTTGCTGTTGGGAGATGCAAAAGACTCAAATATAAGCAAGCATTTTATGAAATTATTAAAAGCAAACTCTATTGTCAATATCCGGTTTATAATTTCCCTGTGATTAATTATCCTTATACATCTTACTCACCCGAATAGCTTATGAGCTTTTCTGACTGAGTTTGGGTTTTTTCCCCAGTCTTCCTGTTTCCATCTTAATTCCCAAATTTCTAGTGCACTTCCTTGTAGTAGTCTCCAGGGAGACAAAAGTAGAACATGAAAGCGGGAGCACAAAATCCAAACTGTTTCATTGCCCACTGTATGTAAAGTAAGACATAAGCAGCAGCTACTGATATAAAAGCTTTTAGAAGAAAGGTCAAGCTCTTTGGTAGTGACCAATGTGTTGTAGGAGAGGACTAGAAGATTATGTAATGTAGTATGCGATATTTTTGTTGTATATTTGTCTTGTGTGTTACCCAGAGGAGATAACAATAATAGATGTAGCATGAAGACACATTTCCTGGCATGAGCTTAGACACAGTAATGCCAGATAGTCCCAAATGGAAAAGAAAGGGATTTGTTGTCTTGACTATCCTTGTGAGACTAATCACTCTAATATTTTTTTTATGTGTGAGCTCCAAAAGTGTATATTTTTATGGTATATGCAATTTGTTATTAATATAAATACACTGTACTTCAATAATATGTAACTAATGTAAAGAAGCATGCTATTCTTACAGAAAAGAGTACACCTGGAATTATGGATTTAAATAGAAGGAAGAGAATTGGGGAGTATATATTTTGATTCAGCTGTGTTTGAGAAGGGTTTGAAAAACTTTTGTTCCTGGAAACAATGAGATACAAACCTGTTTGCATAGTTGATCTCTGGCCAGAAAGGATTCCTGTCAAGTGAAATATTAACCCATAAGGAATGCAGTTTCTTAGGGCAATGAGCTAATGGCTTCAAACAAACCTTTACTGCAGAGCTAGAGTGACCATTTAAAAAACATGTATGCATCCAGTGGTCTAGATGGCTGCCAGAGCATAACAGGATTACCCTATCTTTTAGCTATAGCTTACCTGTTTGTAATTGGCCTGGTTCTGTAGTGCTGAAAAGTAATTTCTAGCTGTATAGTGGCCAAATGTCAATTACTTTGGTTGTGTCATTGCTGCAGGCAGGTGTTCATATTATGCAAACTATCATAGCAGCTGGGAACTCTATTAGTAATTCTAATGTTTCAGGATAGAGAGAGAGTTCAAAGAATGTTTTCTTCCCTTTCTGTTCTGTGGAGCAGAGTCTCTTCTGGGACTAATGACCTTCCTAAGCAAGGTCAAATTTACACTGGATCCATGACATAAGAGGCATGAAAAGGGCAACATGACAAGCTCTGAGCCTGCTGAGGGTGATAGGTATCAAGTCCCAAACCTCATTCCTTTGCAGCAGGATGTGCTAGTTCTGCTAGTGAGTGCCAGGTTCAAGCTGCACTCGCTGAACCCGCCAGGTAGTTGCTGCTACAGGAAATGCTTTTTAGCTCCCGGGAGGCATTTGTGCTAAAATGCCAAAATACCAGTGGAACAACTCATTCCTCCTGTCAACTGAGAAAGGGCTAAGCCTCTAAAGCACAACCTAGACCATAATGTTCATGGTAAATTGTGTGTTTCCCTCCTTTTTTGTTTGCAAAGTATGACTTCCAGTCCATGGGCTGTGATGTGCTTTGCAGGTGTTTGTATGCACAGCTGGGGGAGGTCCAAATGTGCTGGACTCACAGCTGTGGAACAATTAAAAAAAAACCAAACACACAACTGTGTTCTCTGCAGAGTAAGTTTCTTCTTCTAAGCACTTTTCACTTCCCAGTGACTTGGTGGCACTATGGAGATACTAACAGTAGGACTGATTTGCTGCTTTTTATGCTGCTTTTTTTCAATCCACTCATAGGTTCTTGTAGATTCCTTAAGAACTTTTTGACTAGGAAGTTGTGGGGAGGGGAGATAGGAGGAGGTAAAGATTACATGCCAAATCCTACTCACTTGTGACACTGAAATGGGAATTTATTCATGGAAGGCATATGACCTTACAAGAAAAATGAAAGGCTTTATCAATAGCAATGTTAAAACTATCATTGCTAGGAAGCTGGGTTAATCCAGAAGAAAGGAGTGGCTCCCTTTACTGTGCTTTTATTTTTTTATTTCTCACAGTGTCATTCCAACATTCATTTCACATTGGATGAGTTTGCAGTCACAGCAGAAAGAGTAAGAAAATACTTTCTCTCAAGTTTCTTGTTGCACGAAATGTGTGACTGTAGCCTCAGAGGAGGACTGTTCTGGACAGTGTCCAGGAACAGTCTCAGCTCTCATTAAACACAGATCATTAAACATATTGCATGAAGAGTCACTGTGGCTGTCACATATAGTTAAGCCATGCTACTGCTGTTACTACTATGTAAAAGGTTACATTTTAGTACCATTACAATTTTGCCCACAAAAAGATGGAGAAAATGAACCAAAGCAGCCACTTTGCTTTCCCTAGATCCTTCCTATTTCATACCTGTTAATATTGACCTGTGGAGGGATTGCACTCCTCAGCAAATAACTTGTCAGTGGCTTACAGGCAGAGTTGATTGAAAACTCTGGCTACATGTATTTGTGGGCCTACGGTTTGTGTTGTTTTCAACGACAAGGAAAATAAGACTTCTAAGGGACTAATTCTTTGAAACACTAAACATTTCTGGCAAGGCCCTTTGAGTAGAAAGTGAGGACCTGATATTCTTGCAGCACCTAAGTGAATGTAGTTTTAAAAAGAGATAGAAGAGAGAAAATACAGCCTTAAAGGGGATTTGTAAATGCCTTCCCAACAGGAGGAGCTACTGAGCTCTTACGATAGCATCTAGAGTCTTCATAAGATCATCTTTCTGATGGAGTCATATGGAAAACAGCACATCAGACTGCCCCCTCTTCAGTTAGTGATAAAATTGCTGCTAAGCCCATGGACAGGATGGGTCCTGATGTGATGGAGATCACTGCTACTATTTTTAGTCTGTATTTCAATAGCTTCAGAAGTCTTAAGCAGGTCACATCTTGTCTCTCATCCCTATCACAGGAATCTTTGCTGTACTATCAGTTACTATATGTTTGAAGCTAGGATGCTGACTAGTTCCAGCCTTCTTCCAATGTGCTTTTGGTAATACACAGGCAGAGCATTTAGTTATGTGTGATACAAGTACACCTGGTGGTTAATGTTATTGCAGTACAACTAGTAGAAAAAGAATGCTTGAATAGAAAATCTCCTTCCTTTAAAAAAACAAACCCAAACCCAAAAAACCCAAACCACAAATACCCCTTACTGATTCCATGTTCCACTTCGCTAGTTCTGCTTTTATGTAAAAAAACCCCAGAACAGAATAAAAACCCCATCTCAAAAGAAACAAACAACCCTCCCTCCAAAGCCACAGTTAAGGTGATAAGGTGATTGATAGATAAATTAACCAATTGGATTTCAGCTTGCTTAGATCTATGTGATAACCCAGATCTTGTAAGTGGGAGCACTAACTATATGAAAACAAAAATCAAAAAAAAAAGAAAAGCTAAATTTTGAAGATAATCTGTCACCCCCAAATTTAAGGAAATGGCATCCTGTTGTTTTATCTTCATTATGACAGAAGATAAACAGATAATTTTATTTGTGATCCAAACAGAAACATATTCTGGCATCTGTTCTAGGCCAATAGTTGCTCTTGCTATGAACATGCTCACATTTTATTGCATTGGGCTATTTGCCACTTTATGTAAGCTACACCAGCTGCTCTTGCTCTTGCACCACAGATTACTGTATGCAGCATTCTGGTTTTCCCTAAAGCAGATAACGCTCTGTAAAATCCGGATAACTAAGTCTCTAGGAAGTGATTGTAAGTTATAGTAAAGCTGTGATAACTGAGAACAGAAACAGCCTTGAAGAACTGTACTAAAAAGCTGCTATGTCAAGGGAAGATTGTGATTGTGGGTAGCTGGTTTTGTTACTGTGCCTAATGTATGTTCTTACCTGCTACATTTTTTTCTACTATTTGCTCCTTTCCTTAAAATTGGCACACAATTAAGAGAAATAGTAATAATAAACCTAAACACTAAGAACATTTCTATTTTGATTTTTATGGCAATGAAATACATTGAAATCGGTTCAGATCTACTTGAAAATAAAGTCCCCGAATCCTCCTTGTTGCATTTCTGTGACAGGTTTCATGCTCTGTTTTCTTGGCAACCTTCTGCATGGAAAGCAACATTATGCAAATAAAAACTGAAATGCGAATCACAGAGGAAAAATATAACACAATTTTTCTTGACATCTTGGTGATATAGGATGGATTATGTTATCACAAAACTAAACCAAGTTCTTTTTCTGAGTTGTAAACTCTGCCTCACCTACATTTTAAAAACACTTTTCCTATGATTTGAATGCGACATGGCCACAAAATCATATTAATTCCAAATTTAGGAATGTCATGCTTAAGTGATAGTTGAACTTTGCTGGTTTTGACTAGGTATTGGTAATTCAAGCGCTCATGAGTACAAGGTTGTGTAGGCACTGCTGCTGCAGGAAAAAGTCAAAGTATAATTGGTCTGAGGGTGTGGAGAGAAGCAGCAGGGGATGCTGGTAGGGACAGTAAAAGCTCAACAGGGTTACGGAAACCTGCCAAATCTCTATCCTCACTGCAGGGAGCTCCTCATGCTGCCAGGCAGTAAGGAAAACAGATGGCTGCTGCTTTTGAAGGCACTAACATTCATTTCTGTGCCTGTTGTGTATTTTGTCCTCCTTCCCCTCAAGTTTCCAAGTCCTGCAGTAGCTCCTGTAGCAGTCAGCCATTGGCAGACATGTTGGAAGGCAGCCACGCAGGCGGGTGAGTTTCAGCTGAAGATGATGGTTGCTTTGTTTTGGTTTTCCTTTTCCCCAAGCTGCCTCCACAATTTGGCAAAGAGATGTCAGGATTAGAAATAGTGGGATTGCAGAATATGCCAGAGTCTATTAGAGAGAAAGAGGCAGAGCTATACTAAATGGGGAGATGGAGCAGTGCCAGCAGGAGTGTGGGCGTGGGGGTTTGGATGCAACTAGCACAGCCGGCCAAACATACCCTAACATGGACCCTTCACAGTTATGTGCTGAATAGTCCTCTCTATTTGTGCTTATTTTCAGTGGGGTGTAGCTGATACCTGTAGATGGGGCCTTGTTTTTTCCTCAAAACCAGCAATGATGTGGATCCTGTGAAGTCTGTAGCATGCATCGTTTCACAGAAGTCGTTTCACAGAATGCTCTAAATCAAATCTCTGTGTCTAAAAGAGAAGAACACGAGATGGAAAAAAAATTTATGTTTAAGTTTGTTTCCAATGTATTTCACTTACTCTGAAGGATTGTAAGACTGTTTTTTCCCTTAGCTTTCTGGAACTTTTAATGCATTTGTATGCTATTGCGAAGAGTAATAAAGCAGTGGTTTGAAGGAAGACAGAAATGTGTAGGATGCTTAATTTTAATTGTATAATATCACTAAGAGAGCTCAAAGAAAGAAGCGGGCTCGGGCTGACTTAGCAAGCCTATGAAATATACGTATGGATTGACATGAGGAGGATGATGGCACGTGGCTGACTTGTCACCTACCTGAGAGGAAAAAATCTGCCCTTGTGAAGGTTTTCTGACTGTTGGTCTCAACCAATGAGTGATTCATGCTTTTAACAGATGTTTCTGATTTAGGCCAATGAAAGCTTATGGGAGCTTTTTCTTGTCTCTGAGGGAAGAGCGCCAGCCCAATCCAACAAGCAAATTTGGAGCTTGGCATTTCAATTTATTAGCAAAGCTGGATCATTTCCTCTTGCAGAAGCTGTGTGCCATCATTATTCTATGACACCATAAAAAATTGATAATTAGTACTGACTTGTTATTTTTGCCATCTCGTGCACTTAATCATTTAGCCACTATTGTTGTCTACCAAGTTAGACACTAAAGCCACTTATTCAAAAGGTCTGTCTGGCTTGTCCAAAATAGCTCACAATTCCCAAACCAGCAAAATATGTTGCATACAATTACTCATGGAGCTGCCCCAGCTACATGAGTAATTGTAGCAAATATTTCTAGACGCACAGCCACAAAACAAACTCAAGATGGCTCTGTGTTAGCCAGGATTTGCCTTTTTAAAATTATTGCTAATGTCATTAACATCATAAAGCAAAGTAATGGGACTCTCTGGCAGAGGCCAAACACAGCAGAAAGGATCTCAGTCAGTAACATAATGTAACAATAAAACCAAATTCATGGGGTTGGTAATCAGAAATTATATCTTGATTTTTATCAGCTACATAATTACTGCAAATTTTCATCAAATTTCATCTGCATGATGCTCAAGTCCAGTATTGCTTGGCTTTTAGATTGGCACGGCATAATGTATAATTTGTTTCATACCTACCTTGTATAATAGCTGAAAATCAGTGACATTTCTGGAAGACACAAAGTTTCATAATATAAAAAAATCTATACAGTGAATCAGCCTACTCTTTAGAATATTCAAAAGTGACTTGATGGCAAATGTTTACATGGAATTAGTGGGAGTCCCAAGAGACTGTTCCTGTCTCCCCATCATGCTGTGTGACAGTTGCCAGTTCATGGGGTTGGAGAGCAGTTTGCTTCATTTGCTTCCTCCACACTGCTGCTGCATCTCACCCTGAATTTGTCAGAAACCACTTCCCAAAAAAAACCAGATGTCAAAATTTGACAATATTTCATGTATTTCACTTATGTTAGTCACTATATCCACACACTCTTTTGTGGGGATATTTGGAAGCCAAACTGAAACTAAGTGTAAGGTCTTTAAAGCAGATCAACAAATGAACCGAGGGAGATAACGACGGGATTTTGGAGAACAGTTATTGCTACAGTCAAGGAACTCCAATAGAGGCATCTAAATATTGGATAGAGGTGTATGTTTAATTTATATTCTTTTACATTTACCTATGATGGCATAATTTATCATCATTCTTTTGTCCTGTCTTTGGTTTATGAGCCTCACACGGGAAAGATAAATTTAGCACAAAATAGCCATAGTGCATTAAATCACAAAAAGAAAAAAAATCCAGTTAATAAGTTCTGTGGAAACTGGACTTAGGACTCACTGCTAAGGTATTTCAGAGCTATGGATCAGTATTTTTTATTACTGCTGTAGAACACAGTCCATCAAACTACCAGTAAGCATACACCAATAGACTAAAACACCTGTAGATACTGATAAATCTACTTAGACTTGAAATGATCATTTGATAAAAAACATAACATTTCTCAAAAAAGACTGTAATATAGGTATAGATCCTTAATTTACGACTTCCATTTAGGGATGGTCTGTGATTAAAGCACTATATTATTTCTTTGCTTTTAGCCCCAAGTAACCCTGCCTGCTTTGCAGTATTCAAACCCACAAGTTGCTGAAGCATCTGGTGCAGAGTGTAGAACATGAGTGAACATTTGAAAATGAGTGGCAAGGGTTTTCTTGGCTCATTAATATTAACAACATTGCCTTGTGGAATCTGAAATTAGGTAGGCGTTGCTTTGTGACTTCCTATTCTCAATAGTCTTGGAATTTTATTTTTTTATGTGCTGTAGATACAGGCTTTATACCCCTGCAAAGAGAAATTACATTTTCTCCAAGACCTTAACTTACAATGCGGCACAGTGGTATGTGTGATAAGAGACACAGGACCTCTGGAAGTATATCTAGTTCCCTGTTGTGATGCCGCTGTTTATCTCATCTCTCTGAGCATGTATTTTTTGAAATGTACTTGAGGAAGAGGCAAAACCTCATGTTAGTGGGTTCAGGGGTTTGAAGGGAATTAAGTGTACCAGTCTGAAAATGTAGAGTAAATTAACTGACTCCATCCTAAAGAGGGGGCTGAGAGAGCTCTGTGTTTTCTCACTAGTTTGACTCTGGAATGGGAAATTTTTCTCACAGCTGGGGGATTTAATAATCTCCTGGCTGCAGGCTTTGAACTGAAAATACACCCTACTATCAGAGTGAGGTTCCTCAGGCCCTAATATGGGATTATGGTAATAATCGCATGGTTTAATAAAATGTTGTTGGGATTTGTGCAGTAGCTGTTCAGACCATGTCAGCATAAGCACTGGCCATGACAACAGGACGTGCAAACTCTCAGCTCTGCTTAGAGCAGAAGGCAGCAGGCCAGTAAAGAGGCAATGTTTATAACAGATGCTGAGGTTATAAGACTTAAGGTTATAGGATGTTTAAAACCAGATTTTTATAAAAGATGACACGGTAAAGTTTTGTGTGGTTTTTTACAGGCTGCACTGCATGTAACAGTGCTGCCCTTTGTGTAGACACTGAGATCTATTTCAGTTCCAGGGGAAGGAAAAGAGTTCTGTTCGAAGGCACTGTTCAAAGTCACAATGTGACATTAACATATAATCAATAATACCATGTAATTCTGGTTATTTTGGTCAAAAATATTTTTCTCATGTGCATAATCTCTCTCTTTTTTTTTTTTTTTTTTGTGTGTGCAGTCCTTACATAATGTTAACGGTTGATTTTTGCCTGCTCTGGCTTCCTGAAGAATTGCTGTTCTTTGTATATAAGTGTAACTACATATGGTTTCCTTACTGGGATTATTAGAAAAAACTATTCTTGAGCAGTGATCAAGCTTGAAGTGAAGGGACTAATTTGATCACAACCTTTTAGCATCTGACTTAACTCTCTTTTTGGGACTGTTCATCCTCTCTGCCTACATCTGCAATTGGTAGCACAGCTGTTGCTGATCCTATGCAGTGGACACTTTAAGTGCCCACGAATATCCTACACTCGGAGAAATTTTTTGTTTAAGAAAAAATAGATGAATTGCTGTAACAGAACATACTTTAGATTGAATTTGTCTGTCTTGTTAGCTAGTACTGAGTACTCTTTAAATTGGTACTGCAACGGATCTTAGCAACTGCATGTGGCTGATGTGGAATTTCTGAACATATGCAATCAAGATAAGCTTTCACTTCACTATAGCTTTGAAATTCTATATAATGATATGAATAAATCATATATAGATTTACAATTGCCTTAATTAATTTTTGAAACCATAGTGATGGGAAAATGTCATGTGGTTCAATATTTGTTTTCCAATCAGCCAACTAACCAGGTGTCTATATATTTCTATGTATTTTCAGTGTGACACAACTGGGACCACAGGCTCAGCTTCTGAGTTTGTCTTGTGCTTCCTGTTGGGATGTATACATATGGATACTCAGAAGTACTATGAAGAAATTAAATAAGATTATTCAGCAATAAATCAGAATTTCTGGTTCTGGCTGGCTTTTAAGTTTGGATCTGCAAACAGTCGAAGATCAAAAGTTGAAACTTCTGTATTTTCTAATTTAATTTTGCATCTCATTCTTCAGATTTCATGAGTATTTTAATGTTTTCCAGATATCAGGACATTTTCCTTCATTGAGGTTATCCAGAGGCATTTAGGAAACCTTATCTATTTTCTGGGGTATTCTAGTCCTTACAGTATAAATCTCACATTTAAACTCCATAGTAAGTCATACCGGCAACTTCTTTTTTTTAAGAAGATTCACAATAAAAATGCCTCTGTGGCATCTACCTGCTTTTAATTTAGAATGTTTTCATACAGTTTCCTTTTTTGCAGTATTACTGGACAAGAGAACCTTGTGGACTTCTTGTCCTTGTAAGGATTTGCAAAAACACCCTGAAACAATGTTTAGTGAGACTATGCTTTGTACTAGCTGAAATTATGTTGGTGAGGGTCGGTAACATGAAATTAAATGACACACACTAAATAGGCTTTGTTGGCTGGCAAACTGGTGGAAAGCGAAGAAAGAGGAGGAGGAATGTTTGGGTAAGGATGACTAGTGTGTAGTAGCAAGCTGACTGTGATTTCAGAGAAAATACGTCTAATTTTGTCTTAGGGAACTCCCTGAATTTGCACCTGGTGTTCCTATAGAAATAGGTATGTCTTGAGTCCAAAATGCTGAAAATTTTAATGGAGTTCCAAGTTTTTCCATGCATTTTTTGTGAATGGTAGCTTTCCGGAAACCATTATAACAAAGATGGAAATGACAGAAATAGTGCTAGAAGTAAAGCTCCACATGAGTTTTCTGTTTCAGCAGGGTTCAGAGTTTCAAGAAAATCAAGCAACTGATAGATGGGTCACATCCCTGCCTGGCCTTAGGGCCAGCTGCCACTCTGCATACATGAATGCACGAGTCATCTCAATGCCTACAGTAGGAGGTAGCCCCATGGGCTAGGGTAACATGACAGCTTGTTGGAAATTAGAGCAGAGAGAGGGGCCCTGCAGAAGTTTATAAGCAGAACAGGTGGCAGAAAGTAAGGGGTAATCACACATTTTAAATTAAAAAGAAAAAAAGAATCTCTGGGGGCTGTATGGCCTCAAAATCTTCAGCTAGGTCTAGGAAGGCTCCTGTGAGACACAATGCATCAGTCACCTAGCAGCCATGTTTTGGCAGGCTGGTCTGCCTCCAAAAAGCCTATTCCCTTAGTTTTCTGTAGGGGATTTATATGCTTCACTGAATGTCCACCTGCTGCATGTGTATGTCGGCGCCAGCTCCTGAAGACCCATTGCAGGTGCAGTGAGGTTTTGGTGTTGTTTTCTTGTCTTTGGGGTAGACTTTTGGGATATATGCTGCAATTTCTTGGCTGCATACAAGGTGTAATGAGGTACAGATAAGAAATTAGCTGAATAGTCTTGCTGCTTCCGATAATATGGAGTTAAAGGATGCAGATCCTCAACTGCATGATGCACTACTCTCATATCATTTCAATACTGACTGTTAAACTTTTGTTACCAGAAGGCCAACAGATTCATGCCCTATGCTGTCAAAGTAGCGGTGATCCTGAGAGCACAGGGAAGTCTAGAAAGATTTCTATTTCTTATGAGGTAATCATTTGTATAAGGAAAAAGAACGGAAACATGTCAATGCAAAAAAACTTGTTTTCTAGTATTTTAAGGTTTCATCAACAGAATCTCCGTGTGGTAAGACTCCATTATTTCAGAAAAGATCTTATCCTTGCATGCAATTTATATAGCTGCTAAATAAGAAGGCAAACAAAGGAATTTGTCAAAAGCCTTGATTTAATATATAGTAATTTCCCTACTTCCAGTTTGCCATTGCTTCAACTCTGGGTGGTGGTGGTCTATATACATGCCTTATCTGAACACTTGTAAGAGTCTTCTCAGTACATTTCTATTTTACTTATTATTTTCACCGATTTTTTATCCATCTCCCTCGGTGTTCACAATGACTGACCATTCACCTTTTGAAATATTGCTGGCATTCTTATTCTATTCACTCCAGGCGCTGAAAGTCGAAAAGCCAAGGCTGTGTGGCAGGTGGGCAAGTGCTTCTTGTGCAAATACATTCATTTGCATGTGAATGTGCTCATTTGCACACAAATACTTTCATTCATAGGAATAAAAGGATTCTCCCCATGTGCACCATTTGTGCAAACAAAAACTGGATTCATGAAACTACTCAGAAAAGTCAGGGAGAGGTCAGGTCTCCTGCCATTTTCACTTTGGTAGCATGTTTACAACCTGATAATATACCTCTGAAAAGAATCAAAATTCAGTCTTCAAGTACTGTTGATTTTTAAACGTTTTACTGCAAGAAGTAAGGGTTGTCTTTCCATGGTGTGCATGCAGAGCCAGATGGTCTCAATCCTAATGGGGACCACTAGAAAGTACCATGACATAAATAAAATTATAATTATAGAGATGAAGAAGGTCAAATAAAATTTCTCCTGAGAATTGCTGATATTGAGCAGAAACTCTGAAAGCCTTCTACCATTCATTTTTTTAGATCTATAGTAGATAAATTTGTACTTAAGCCTGTGGTTTTGTAATACCTTTTACTTGAGATCATCACTAGCACATGCACTCCTGCTTCCTTACCTGGCTCACAATTCTGTATACAGGTCACTTTCTATCAGGAATTGCCAGCCAAATGCAAAGTGTGTCAGGAAATCCAAGCAGTAATATGTATCTAAATAATTTGGGTGATGCCATCAGCAAAGAAACAGTCATCGTAAGAGACAAGGTCTGCCAATGCTTGATAAAAGACTACTGCCAACACTTTTTAAAATGGTTTGTACTTTGTGAATTGCCTTTCAGGTGAGATGGGAGGAACAGCTGGAAGAGTGCACTCATTTAAATTTTGGAAGTTACTTTTATGTAGTAGATGTTGAGCTAACCAAAAAAGTCTTTAAAAATTTTTCTAATATGACTGCTGCTAATCTTTGAGATGAGAAATCCCAGAGCCTGGAATCTTCCACCAGAAACTCCTTTCTGGACACTGAAATGTTTCCTATTACATCCTGGTAGTCATGGCTCTGCTCAGATCAAAAATGATCTAAAGAAGATTCTGAGGTAAGAAGAGGTGATTTTAGTGTTTCTTAAGACATTTCATCCCAAGACCTTGATTATGTTCCCAGGATGGTTTAGAAGACTAAATAGGTTAATGGAAATGATATGTAATTCTGTAGTTCTTGTTTATTTCTGTCATGCAGCACCTAAGACATTCAATTACATTTGTAGGTCTGCACCAAAGATGAGGGCTGAAGATGCTGATACTGCAAGGTTTATTAACTGGCTTCCCATGATTTGCAGTGTGTAATAACGTATTTTGAAAACTTCTACTGGTTCAGCACTTGTGATGGTTTTAGAGTAGTTGGTACAGTACAGTAAAAGTGACCATAGCTATGATACAGTTGCTCCTTTTACATATGCAGATTGTAAAGTCTATATCTGAAACTCAAAGGCCCTTGCTAAGGGACGTTATCACCCAGAAACTGAGCATCAGGATGGTGACTATAGGGAGGTATTTGGCAGAGGTGATGTTGGCTAGCAGTCTACTGCTGCTTCTGGAGAAGAAAGAGCCAATAGTCCATCGTGGGGAGAGTGATTTGATGAGACTGTCCTGAAATCCAGTTAACTTAAAAATTTTCAAAAGTTAAATATTTGCTGTGGTCTAAAGTAGAAGCAGGCATGGAAAAAGTTAGACCCTTCTTGTGCCTTGCACCTTCTCAGAGGCACCTGGTAGCAGCATAGAGGAGCTCTAACACTTTTATAAATCGGGCACATTAACCAGATAATTTATAGTCATTACAGTCAATATGTGTTTCAAAAACCCAAGAAAAGAATAGGATGGGGTTATTCCTGGCCAGTGTTTGGAAAGATGAAAAAGAAATAACAGGAAGATGTTTCACAGCTTTTTCAGAACCACAACTCAAAGGAATCATTATAAAGTGAAGAAGTAAAGGCCAGTGTCGCTGCCTTGCACAGAAGGATCTAAAAACTTTTTGTATTTTCTATCTCTGATTTCATTACTCCTAATAACTCGTTTCCTGATGGAAGGTAAAGAGGCACCTGAAATATAGATTTGAGTCCTTTTAGTTAAACCTTTATCTCTTTGTCATAGCGGGTTTTTTTCTTCTGTAGTTTCATTCATCTGCTCTACTGGAACTTTCAGTTGCACAGTGTTAAAATATGGCTGTTCTAAGCTAATATGCATTAACTTTTTAAAACCTGTTTTATACATAACCTATTGTATTAATATAAAACGTTAAGGCCATTTTTTCATTTCCTGGGAATGGCCCATTACATTGTGAGCAATCTACTCTTGCTTTTTTAGAAAAGACTTTGAACTCAATACAAAAGGAAAATATAATCATGTACAACTATAAAGACTGCTTTTTTCCCTTTTGTGCAGTGTAACAGAGGTGGATGAGTAGCATGGTAATGAAGAGATGGACCGTCTTTATTAGCAGACTCGGTGAAAGGGTTCTTTTCAGAACTTCAACTTTTCTTATCTTCTTAGTTTTCATGACGTCTATTTGGACTCTTTCCTTTTCTTGACTTTCTTTTAAATATGTCTAACAGACTGGCGAAGCCCAGCCAGTTCATCCTTCTTTCCAAAGAAGGCTAGATACAAAGTCTAGTGGTTTCGATGCTTCCACAGAAGATTTCCATATATTTAGAGAAGTATTGCTGTTTGTATTGCTTAGGAAATATCACGTGTACTGATGTCGCATGGTCATTCTTTAATTTTTCTAAAAACAAACAAACACAACCCCCTGAGATGATATTTTTATACTGTAGTTAAAGGAGGCTAATGATATAGGAAGTTTCTTTGAGTAACAAAATAGGACTAGAAATTCCACTTAACCCTCTGCCCTAGAAATTGGTTAATATAGTAGATTTGTAGAGGACTATTTGATGATCTCTCGCCCTCTTCCAAAGTGTGCTCCACAACCTTTTTTGATATTTCTCTGCTCCTCCTCCATGCTCCCTATTTTTCTGCTGTTCCTCCTTCTGCTTCAGCATTCTTTGTTATATAGACAGTTCACTTTTAATCTTGCTCAGTTAAGGATTCCACTACAATAAAATGAAATTTCCACATGATTGCAAAAAAATTCAGTCTGGGTGGTAGAACAACTGAAAACTACCTTCCCTACTGCCTTTCTGGTGCAGAGGAAGTATCCCATCATCACTGTGTTGAGCTCTGAGGAAGGAACCTCAAAAATAACAACCAAGAAACAGGAAGTATTATTTATTATCTGAGGCTGGAAAACTGGAACCTTAGTTTGTTGACTAGTATTTCCTTCTTATAGCATTATAAAGAATATCACAGATAGACAATGTGTATAGTTATGTTAGAGTCCCTTGTAAGGACAATTATTGTTGCATTACTCCAAGTAGAATATTCAGTCCAAGAGTGTTGCTATTTAGGATGTATATCTTCGGCACGCTACTCTGTTAATAGATCTTGGTCTTGAAAGCATATGGCTCTTACACAAAGACTACAAAGCAAAGTGAAAGTATAAATAAGAAATTATGAATTGTGTAGACTGAAGGATACAAATAAATAAAGCAAAGTTGATTCTGGTTAGATCTCATCTCGTGAGCAGCTCAGAATAATGAATATGATTAATTTGTTCAATAGATGATGTGTTCCAGCAAAACCAACTACTTGCTTTCCAAGACTTTCAAGGTACCTATACAGAAATAGTGTGAAAAGGTGATTTAAGGCCTTTGTTGTAACAGGTGAAAAAAGTGAAAATAAGTTATTTTGATATGAGTCATCTAGAATACACTTAGAGAAAGAACTTGGACTAGATGATCTCTGGAGGAGCTTCTTTCATCCTCAAGGATTCAGTGATTCTGTGAACCATAATTTTTTTCTGCATATAAACTAAATCAATGGTTATATAGAATCTATATTTCACTATTTACAGGAATTTACCCGGAAAAAACAACTTAAGAATGTGCGTGTATGTATGTATTTCAGCAATAGTATTACCATCCCAGAGAATTATACCCCCAAAACTGACATGAATTGAATGCTTGTCAAATCAATCAATACAAAGTGATTTACACAGATATGTAAGAATTATTTTATATGCATATGGAAATCTTCTGTCATCACTGGCAGTAAGTCTAGGTTTAGCTTTTCATCAAAGATTATTTAAGAATTGATTGTTTTATTTACGTTAATTGGCTAGAGGTGGATTTAATTAGATAAAAGTATAACAATTAAAACAGTTGTAGTTTCCCTTTTAGTTTTAACCCAGAATGGTTACTATAATCTGCTCTTTGTAACGTGGACTTATTTTCAAGATGAAAAATATTCCTCCAAAAGAAAATTATTAAATATAAAGGAGACACTTTTGCCAAGTCTACAAACTCCTTAGGTCATCTTCACTGTCAAAAATTCTCTTTAGATATGAGCACCATCTGTAGTTACAATAGCATTTTTTTCTGGGAAATTAATTTTTTTAAATAAAAAAATAAATTTTCTTGGAAAGATACCAAATGCTGAATTTTTTGGGCAAGTTCTTTTTTTTTTTTTTTTTTTTACATTTGAACATCAGGCGCATAACTAGAAGTACTTTCTGTTTCCTTTGGGGTCTTCAGCTGTATTTGATTGCTTAGAAATATAAAACAGTTCTATACCTGATGATGGTCAAGAAATAACAAGATGTAACTTGTGCATAACTAGCATATGTGATCACAATAGTGTAACAAGTCCTGATGTGGTTATTTTGAACTGCCTACAAGATGTATAAAATCACTTCTCCTTCGCTGCCAGTTCTCACTCTGTTCTTCCTTAATCTTAGTAAGTATATTGCTGTATTGAAGGGATTCACTTTTTAGTACAAGTACTTGGCCAGTATGAGGCTTTTCAGGTGATTGTGAAAGCTCCCGAGACCACATTTTTATAACTGATATGATCATTTTAATGTAATTTAAAAAGAAACAAATACATTTAAATGGGGCTTTTTTGTAAATTTGAGATTATTAGTCTCTCAATGAGACACAGGTGTGTTGCTGAAGGGTTATCTTGAAGGTAAAGCAAAAACTTTTAAATGCTCTGCAAAGAATTCCTGTTGTTCTTAAGTAGTTGTCATTCATTGGCTGCAGCCCATGCCAGGAAGGTATCAATATTTCATTTGATAAGAGAAAAGCATAAAGACAATTTGCATCATCTCTGTAAATGCTGTAGTATTGTTTCCAAAGGTTCAATTATAAGAAACATTTCTCAGCCTTACTATATTTATTACATCTCTTCTAGATTAAGTGGTATGCATTCTTCTATACAAAAATGAATTTGGAACTTGGAGTTGAGCAAGAAGTGTTGCAACTATCAGGTTATTGTTATGCCATGAAGTATGTGAAAACAGCATTGGCTCAGTCTGCTGATCTGATGAATTGGGCCTGTGCTATCCAAACTTGTAATATAAACTGATGCATTGTGTCTTAGGTCTATTAACTTCCATTTAAAAGCCTGAACTCTGTCAGTTCAAGTGAACTTTGTAAGAGCTGTTCAGGTCTAGGCAGCCCATTGGGACAACATGTTTAAGGCATATTGGTTTCTGTAGCATGCAGTCAGCTTCACACCCATCTGCCCTCTGCTCCTTACAGTAAGTACTGATGACACACTCCTTACAGTAAGTATTGATGAAATAGTAAGAAAGTCCCCACATACTTTGTACAAGTCTAAACAAGACTGGAAATGGGTATACTGAATATTCAGATGGTAAGCTGCCTGAAAAGAAACTGTAGGGGCACACTCGTTTTGCTCAGAGAAATGTCAGTGCTGAGAATGTGCACGTCACACACTACAAAATGTTTGGCCTAGCCACACACTCTGTAACACTGGGATCTCCTTTCTAGCAACAGTAAAGCTAAAATAGGTATGAACTTCTACAAAATTACTTTATTTGTTATATAAATGTGTTATCATACAGTATGTCATAATTTAGTCATCATACAATAGTGTTGGTCTTTGCAATCTCATGCATGTCCCATTACTTTACCAGAAGAAAACTCATCTCCCCAACAGTGCGTGCAGACTTCCTGTCATTAATCTTTCCCGTGTCTTCAAGACAAAAAAAAGCATCAGGTTGGGTTGAAGGACTAGGACATGGCTGACTGCAGTATCCAGTTCTTAGTTTAGTTGGTTGCTAGTTCTTGCCTGCAGCTGACCACAGTGGTTCTTTCTAGCTAGCCTAAAAGATGGTGATGGTACAGCAACCAGCCCTTTTATAGGAACAGCAATTGAGATTTTGGCTGAACAGAACCCAGCAAAGGTTCAACAATACATTGCATTTTACTCAGGAAGATGATTTACCATCCTCCAAACAAATATGACTCTCCTTTCAGCACCACATCAGTGTTGCCTGAAGGCATTGGCCCCTGGTGCTCAGACTCTGGACCAAGAGGTAAAAGGGACCCCGTGACAGTACATTTTCATCAGATGGTGGATGTACCCCAAGCATAGCTTGTGTGCTGTGCAGCTGACCAAGCTTGCTCAGCAAATCTGTTCCAATAAGCTGCTCATGTCCGTGCAAAGACCTCAAATTTTACTTCTCTCTGAAATGCTACATTTAAATTTCGAACATCTATTATCAAAAAGCTGAGTAAAGAGACAAAATGCAAAGCAAAATGTTTAGATTTCCAAATGAGAGGGGCTGAAAATCTGTGACTGTGTAGCTTTTTGAAGCTCAGCAAACAAGTAATCTGGAGGTATAAAAAATAGGAGGATAGATTTGCTTCCAATTCAAGATTAGAGCAGAGATGAAACAGAAGTACCACAGATTTAGAACCTAACTTTGAAACAGATGAATTATATTTTAGATGCAACACATAAATAAATTCAATCATTCACTAGTACAAGACATCTGCAAAACCAATAGATTAGCAGGACTGAACAACAGAATAATTAATTTTTAAAGGATATTGAGAAGAGCCATGAATATTTTGGACAAGATGAAAAAAATGGCATTGTAAACATTAACTGACTGGACCAAAAAGAAAATATCTAGAATCAGGTACTTTATTATAGTCCTCGGTAGCCTTTAGTTTTATTTTCTCTGAAATACCTAGTACTTGCTGCTGTCAGTGGCTGAATGATGGGCTGGGCAAAGCAATGATTTGATTAAGGGTGACAAATATGACCTTTCTGTTCCAGAAGAAACAGACTAATTCCTGCATCCTATTTTGTCATTTTCCTTTGAAACTATTGACAAAGGTTATTCCTTCTGGCAAATTTCTTTGTACTGATTGTTTAGAGTTCAACAACTTAGAAGGAAATGCATTGACTGTGTGTTTCTCTTCAGCCACACATGGGCCATCTCACGCACCGCAGATGAAAATGGTTCCTACCCAGACTAGTGTTGGTTTCATGGCACACTGGTGTGTTTCATGCCCTTCCAGTAATTCCCAAGGAACATGGCCCATTACAGAGGGACTCTTCAATCTGTGTGGAGGGCATGGGAGGGGGTGAGATGAATCAGACTAAATGACACAGGTAGTTGAACTGCCACATTCATGCATAACACCTCACGGCTTTTTGGGGTTGAGAAAAACAGCAAGACTTTTCAGATAGTGACTCGTTTCATTTTCTTTATCTCAGTTATAGTGGTATCCAAATATGGAAATAAGGTTAAATTTGGCTCAGCTTCTGAAAAACTGAGTTTGAACTTACACTTTAAAGTGCAGCTGCAGTGTTGCTGTGAAATATGCTGCTAAAACTGTATATCTGGATTGAAGGAAAGAAAGCATTTTAGAATTTAGTAAAAGATAAAGCTGCTGGCTGAAGGGTGACAGGTTGCTGTAGCAGCATTTTTTTGTGCTAAGCTTTTGCTTGCTCCATTAAATAGTCTGGTTATAGTCTTTTAAATAAATTCAGAAATATTTCACTTGAAATATAGGCTTAGGTAAGCCATGGACTTAATCACTATAATGATAGGATTTGCAACTCATTTGGATTTTCATTTTTAGCTGAATGTAATACTATTTTAGAACACTCAAACACTTGTAATAAAATCATTTATAGCTAATAAAGAAACCACTGGCTTATTTTTATGGAAAATCTGTACAAAGCTTGTGTAATGTTGAACATTAGAGACAGTAAAAAAAAAAAGAGAAAAAAATTAATATAATGTGTTATTTTTCTTCCCATTCTTAACCCTTATTCAAGGAGTTAAGTTATTCTAGTCCATACAGGGTAATTGCAAAGCCTGGATTAATGCTCTGGATTTATTGCTCTTCAGTATGAAGTCTACTCCGAATGGTATTACATTATACATTTAATAGCACCTTTTTTTTTTTAGCCCTGATGCTTGTGCAGTATTCTTTACCACTCTAATTGTTGGACCAAAGTTAATGTGACTGTATAAGCTCAGCTTGAAGTTTTAGATCCCCAAAATTCTGGAGGGACAGAAATCCTGTTCTCATTGCTGACTATCGAGGAAAATGTGCTCCATCACATAGGCATACCAAACCAGATATGAATATAACTGGAAAGTGGTATTACTGCTTTATTTACTGGTGTGTTGATTCTTACTGTGAGTTTCTGGTTTTAATGAGGAAATTGGGAACTAGTTTGTGTGAAATATTTTGGTTTTTACTGCTTCTTCTTGTAAAGAACAACAGAAAACACGGCTTTCAAAGCAGTTCAGTGTGTTGCTTGTGTGAGGTATTGTACTGCTGTCATGCTCAGACAGGAATTGTCTCACCTTTCTTTCTTTTCCTCTTTCCTGTAGCTTATATATGTCATCTGAGCTGAATTACCAAAAATATGTAAAGCATTTTGAAATGTGATTAGAAATTATAGAAATTGTCTTTCCTTTGGAAAAATAGCTTCTTTAGCATGACTGTAATAAAAAGACATGTTAAAGGTAGCCATTTCTCATGGTGCATTTAGACAATGCTGTGTTTGGAGATCACTGATTATCAGCAGAGCTATTAATGATAATGAATATTGTGATATGTGTACAAATATGTGAATATCGTGATATGTGTAGAGAAAAACACTTAATTCTTTGTAATTTAACTTATAAAGCATTTAAGCACATCTTTTGTGCTTAGTAATTTCCTCAGCCTCATCATTAGTACATGTGTCAATGAAGATCTGAATAGTATTAATATTTTGATATTCTATCTGCGTGTATGTAAGCAGCGCTTTGTGAGTGGGAAGAGAAGTTAAAGCTGGTGTAGTTAGTATTTAGTTCCTGCTTTCTTTTATACACCCACACAACAGGAAATGTTCCACAACTTTAAAAGCAAATCTGAGGTCAAGAAAAAGTTTGTTTTATTGTTGTTTTGTTCTAGTTCCAACAGTTTTATATTATCACTGTTCGATTTAAAATTGTATTTTGGAAGAGAAGGGGTACTGTTCTTGAATTTTTTTTAATTGTTGTTCTCTTTATCAATCAAGCTTATTGGAAGTGAGGGAAAAGCCTAATGAATGAATAAAAAAAAGAGAATAGGGAAAGAAAAAGGAATAGCTATGGGCCATGCTGATATCATGAAGCTTCTGGTAGCCCTCAATTTGTACATATATTGTAAATAAGTGAAGTACTAGGAAATCAGTAGGCAATAATACTTATAAGGCAATAATACAATTTAAAGCATAAATTTAATTGCTGATCCAGTTTTAAATCACCGAGTTATTTATTATAAGAAAAATTTTTACTTGCTTGTTATAATAATATATAACTACTTTATATAAATATAATTTGAGAGACACAAATTTCAGTAATGTGACCTATCACCTCTATAAGGCAAATCAAAAAGATCCATTTGAGAACCTTGTATTTGAGTGATTAAACAAAATGCAGTTATCAGAGACTGAAGCCTAAATTGTGTAAAAACTTGTGCTGAAAGGCATTAACACAAACCTAATGTGAACAGAACCAGAATCTGTCCATTCAGACACTGTACACTCAGGAAATTTCACAGCTTATGAGGGTGGCTCATGTCTTATCATGCTATCCCTCCTCCTAACAAATCATAGGCCTGTAGATCTGGTAGGAACTCCTAGAAGTCACGTAGCCCATTGTCCTGCCATATATGGGTATATTCCTGATTTCTTTATTAATTTTTTTCCCATTAATTCTTTATTTCTTCATTTCCTTTTTTCTTCTTAAAAAATTTCATAACAGACAACCTTCAGTCTCTTCAGACCAGCTATTCTAGTCTTCTAGTACATTTGCAGTTAGATTTCTTCCCCCACTCCCAAATTTTCTTCCACTTTATTACTTCTTGCCCTGTGCAAGGTACACAAGGAAAACACTTAATATCATTCTCCTCTTTAAAAAGTCCTTTTATATCCTTTAAGACTGTTATCATGTTGCCTCTAGTCCTCTCACACTGAAAACATCCTGAATACAGTGCCTAAAATTGGACAGAGTGCTTTAGCTGTGGCCTAAGCAATGCATAGCAGAGCAGAGGAATTATTTCTCGTGCCCTGCATGTTATTCTCCTATTTATGCATTTCAAGATCATGTTGCTGTTTTACTTTTTTGGCTTGTTGAAAGCTTTCCTTTTTTGTTTTGCTACAGTGTGCTCAGATGTAGAAAGATCTTTTTTCTACTGCATGCTAGATGTTGTAGCTAGATGTTCCCAGGACAAATGTCAGTTATTTTTAAAATATGTCAAAACCAAATTCTGACTCTAATTTTAACCTTCTACATGCTGATTGTGAGCAGCACTACATGACTTGCCAAAGATTCCAGCTGCCTTTTTTTCTGTCATATTCCAAGCAGTGCAAACACACAAAATATTCTGATCTGGCAGCCAGAGCCTGAATGCTAAAGTGTAGAACAAAGTGCATTAAGGTTATTTATTGTAAAGATTAACTGTGCACAGGCATACATTCATATACTTTCACACAGGCTTTTGCAGACACAAATACTTTTTGTTGTATTCCATACAATGGAATAAGAAAAGCAGAGTAAATGCGAAAGTGCTGGAGCTTGGCTGGTCTATCTTATGCTACCCTGCCTGGTCTTCATTTTCCATTTGTTTTGGTGGAATCGGCTCAGTGCCTTTTACTTTAAGCAGGAATTCAACACTGCATATTTTGTTGAGTCAGAAATAAATCTGAATTTTAAAGTCTTTGAACTGTAACCCCTCAGTTGGATAGCTCTAAGAAATTTTGACAAAGTGTCATTAGTATATGGTGTAACCCATGTTAGAACTGTCTTTCAGAATGTTTTTATATCATATGCCCCATAAAGTTTTCCTTGGCCTGTATTTCAGAAGAAAAAGTATTTCTTTGTCTAAAAAAAAATCAAACTGTTACTGTTTTTCAAATTATAAAGTGATGGTTATATAAAATTTAAGTACTGTAAGCCTTGTCAATAGATTCAATTTTATTATTTTCATATGAATAAAATGTGATGGATGTGGCTCAAAAGTTGATTCAGACTCAAAGAGAACTGCCCCACAGGCAGTTGAGTCTTACACAGCTCTTCCTCAAGTTGATGGAAAAAATTCTGTGTATCCACATAGAGACTGCTAAATTTCTGTCCTGTATACATAGACTTTAGTATCTATGTGGGCCTTTTGAAATCAACTGGACTCCAGAAAGAGACTTGTTTGGAGAAGATTGTTGTAGCAGGGATTACCTATATTATCTATACATATTTATGTATGTATGTGTGTATATATGTGTGTGTGTGTGTATTTATGTGTTTACATATATATATGTATAAAGACTAGCCTTCACTAGGTGTTACAAAGGAAGATGTTATTTCTCTTCAAGAATTTCCTAATAATCTTTATGTGCAAACTTTCTGATAGATCAAAACTCACTTGTGATAAACTAATCATATGGTACTTTGCAATGTCAAACACTTTTAACATTTGATGCATTTTCAAGTATTTCTGCAAGCACAGAATGGAGTATCCGTGGTTTTGGCACTTAGTAGTAGTGATCTGGATCTATATGATGGGAGTGCATTACTTTAAAAGAAATCTGGATAACTGCTTATAAAAATGTTCTTCGAGGAAGGAACGCAAAGACAGCTTCAAGAGGGCTTAGAAATATATTTGGCTTTTCTGCTGGGAGACTTGGCTGCCCATCAGTCTCTCTTTTATACTTTTGGTTCTGAGTAATGTGTTCACTTCTAGCCATGTAAAAACAACTCCCTTTGTACATTTCCATGAGATCAGTACAGATGCATTCTTATAGTTCAGTGAAGTTTGTTTGACAGTCTGTTAAAATTGTAATTGCTGAATCATCACTGCCTGTCCATTGTGAGTAAATCCCTCTTACCTTTTGAACAACATGACTCATTTTGAAGGATACAAAAGGTATTCATTATTGTTATCTCTTCTTGGCCCAAGTAGCTGCCCACATTTTGAGATCACACAAACTGTTTCTGTTGGAAAAGAAGCTCATGATAAGAGCTCCCTGTACAGAGCTGCATTGAAGAATGTTTGAAGATCATATTTTGTGCTTATAGGAGGATCTAAATAACAACAAATTCTTTTCCTGTACCATCACCAGGTTTCAGCACAAAATATTTGGAAGTTTTTCTAATAACCATTTTCCTAGAGCTATTTTGGGTTACATTTCATGTTTTCTTATTATTTTTTGCTATTTCTCGTGTTTCTCTTCTTTCTACTTTATATAAAAGTAGATGGATATTTCTCAAAATCACCCCTTCCCAGTTCATTTCAAATCATTGCAGTCTCACACATACCTTTAGAGTGATGACACGCATTTGCACAGTTGATTGAAGCCTCTCTTATTTAATTTATCTACAAGACATTTGTTTCAATAGCCTATTTGAACTTAACCCATGCAAATACTATTCTGTATCACCTTGGAAGATAAGAGCATGGTGTCTGTGACTTTCACTTGGACCACCCGCTTAGATTTAATATTACGAAAATTGAGTCTCTTTTCCTTTTATTTTAGATGGTCTGTCTTCTCCCCTCGTCCAGACCAGCAACCTTGCTAGCATACCTTTTTTGTCCTATGCCCAGGTTACAGATTTGTCTGACAAGTCTATGAATTGCCTCTTTTCTGTGCACTGATCACCTTGTTTGTATAATCCTTACAAAATGTACTTTTGAAAGCATATCAGTTCTGGACTCCAAAAAAAGTAAGTGTGGAAAGGAGGAAAATAATGCTCCCATAATGCTGCTTCTTCAAGTAATATGGAGTATACAATGCTTCACCTGAGTTAATGAGTTCTGTACTTTACACTGCTCAAATTACAAGATGGGGGAAGTCACGTCAGGCCAAAGGCGAGAACCAAATACCTGCAAACGCAAAGGAGGTTGTGCAGATTTGACTGGTCAAGCTCTCTCCTCCAAGTCTATTCTGGTAGAATCAACCAGATGACCTGTGCATAACCCTACTTTCACTGTCATATGGCTGGCTGATGAATACATGCACTAAGTGTTAAATATTAGTTTTCTGTGGTATCCTGAGATGAGAATCTGCCTTCTGTACCCTGGGCCCCTTGAGAACCAATCCCCAGACAGCTTTCTCCTATTCCCTGTATTATGTGTCACAGTTTCTTCCCTCCAGTTTTTCACTTGTACCGTGACTCACCTCTTTTATTTTCTTTCTCCTCTCTCCTCCCCCTGCTTAGATCTCAGCAGAGTAGTAAACAAGTGGCTAAACCACCTCCACCTATGGTCTGGCCCTATCTCCTCCCTAAGCCCCCTCTTAAGCTTCAATTACTATCACAATCTTTGTCTCTATCATAAATAATCTGTAAAGCATCCCATTCATCTCTCACTCTTTCCTTATTATCCTGTATCACACAACTCTCACCAGTATATGTGTACTTCAGTTCTCTGCCCCACTTGCCTTCAATTTGACTTACCAGGAGACAGGAAGGTGGTCTAAAGAGGGCTAAGTTTGGACACCCCTGCTTTTATTCCCCAGTGGGCTGGAAGACTAGGACTCAATTGTGAGAATCACAAGGCAGAGGAATACACAGTATTCCTATTGCAAGATGAAACTGTTTGGCCAGACAGTGGTGGTTTCCTCTCGTGTTTCAGGCCATGACTCAGGCTAAGCCAGAATTGCAGAATATGTGATGGAAATTGCAAACTGGATGGCTACATGCCAGTTAAATCTGTAAATCGGCCAGTAAGAGTGCCCCACCTGTCTAAGGAGATGATATATTCTTTGTAAGGATCTTCTGTGTTTTGTATGATGGTGAGAATCAGCCAGAATAAAAAAAAAAAATGAAATTTATGCTTTTTTAAACAGCCACTAAACCACAGCTTTCTGGAACTGTTGGCGTCCTGCTGTACAGCTGTAGGTACTGCTTTTCAGACAGAAAAAAACCCCTAATATATTTAAGAAAGTGGACGTTAAAACCCACATAAAATGTTGTTGATCACTCTATTTTTTTTCCTTGCATTCCTAGCACAGTAGCCTATCATTCTAGAATAGGTAAATTCCATTGCCAGTGGAAATTTCACACGAGGAAGGATTTCGTAACAGTGGGTTTTGCAAGGCACATTTGTAGCAAACAAATGCCAACCATTCCTCTTCTCTACTGCAGGGTAATTGTGTTACAGTGAAAGGCTTTTAACTACGAATCTGACTGAATTGCTCAAACCCCCCAGGAGACATTCCTGGAACATGAATTTCAGTCTGGCATGCTGAACACACTGTTCCTGCAGCTGCTGCTATCACTGACCAGATACTCTGTAGGAGGAGAGCACTTCAAGACAGTGGTGGCAAGGCAATCCTGAGAGAGTGTGGGAGAGAATAGTGCTGCTTCAGAGCATGAATAGCATTGACTAAAAGCTTCAGCACAGATTTTAGAAGTGTTTTAAGAAGTAGCAATTTCATCTATATAACCCATCTCTATAATGAGTCACTGACTGTCATTCTGCTGACCACAGCCTTCTAAGTGCTTCACTGTTTGGCTATCTGAGAAATGTAATAAAAAAGGAAGCACTTTCTAATTTTTTAGATTACTTTCAAACCCCAAATCAATTAAATTCTGTCCTGTACTATACTACTTATAGCAATGATCAACTGTGTATCAAGGATTGCCCTTTCTCAACAGTGTCTGGTTCATATATTTATTTAATGAACATAAGCACAAAAAGGTGCTTATTATGGAGTAGCTGTCATAATTTTGATTTATACTTATGAAAGCATGGTGTTGGCACTAAGCTCCTGGAACCTTTTCCTTTTCATCTTGATGCCCTGCCCAAAAGAAATTAAGAGGCTCTGTCGCAGTTCTAATTTTCTTCTGGAAAACAATACAGAAACACACTTCAAATAATATTATTCTCTTACCCTAAACAGCTGAGTACATAAGGAAAGGACACAAGACTTAAAGAGCCCTTCTACAGATACTGTCTCTTATCAGCTTTTTGTCTGATATCAATTACTAAACTTTGTGTTCCCAAACTGAACTCACTCTTTAGAAAGTTCAAACTAGCATTTTAAATCCTCACAGCTCTATTTAGGAAGACCTGCGCTGCTCAGAACCCTCTTCTCCCTTCCCAGGGCTGACCACTTTCTGAGCAAGGGAAGAGCCTTTACAAGAACCAGTCCTAGCACACAGCTCTTTAGATAGTAAAACAGAGCAAGCTGAGAACAGTGTTTTAATTTCTCATTGTATCATCTCTGTACCGGCGTGTTTCTGTGAGTAATCTTTTTATTTCTGTTCAGGAAGAAGTAGGTGCAAACCTAAACAAAGCAATAGGAGACAGGATACTTATAACAAAGTGACTCATTTCTTTTTGGCCAGTGGATTGAGATGAAAAACAAAAGATTTCCGAAGCTGTATGACACACACAACCAATATCCTCCTTCTCTAACGGTATTTCAAAGAACACTAATGCATGAGAAAATCCCTAAAACTGTTCAACAGCATCTTTCAAAAATATAAGCGCACAGAGAGCTGAATATTGTTCTGATAAGCAAAATATTCGAATGTACAGAATTTTAGAGTTGTGTCAGAAGATAAATGGATGGGCAGGGGCAGTTTCAGACACTCACCCATTGTTGCAAGGTCACAAAGTCCTAGACGATACAAGAGTTCATCCATGCTCACAGGAACACAGGTGCCACAACAGCCTGAAAGAGAGAAAACGGGCAAAGTGACAAGTTCGAACTGGAAGACCATAACAAAAGTATTTGAAATCTAGGATAACAAGGGGCCAGGCTATAGGGCCAGGGACATGGGAAATACTCTGAATGAAGGAAACTCACAACACTTTTGTGAAATATATTCTTTATGGCTAGACTGGGGTCAAATACATTCTTAACAGCTTTTGGGGGGCTGTTATAAATGTACTGGGCTTTGTTCTGGTGCTGTAACTCAGGGAGGCCTCCCATCATGTACTTGCAAGGAAGTATAAAGGCACTCGAATATGCAAGCAGTCCACTAAGGCATTTTTATTTTGTCATTTCCTCTGAGAACAAAAATCGTACTCTATTGGCTGTTTATTTTAAAGGATCCTTCAAGAACACCCCATAAGTCCTATGAAGAGCCGCTTTTGTCCAGTCAGATTTGGAATCTTTCAGATTTGTATGGTAATAACCAGCTGTCATTACTGGGGTATTGGATGTGATCTGAGTGTGCACTGTAACTGCATCCTCATGCAACTCAGCAGTGAGAGACCAGAGTCAAAAAGTAGCATTAGGTCATCCAAACAGATCTCAAAGCTGGAGGATAGGGATTTCAGATCATGTGAAATTTTGCAGTCTATACTTGCCAGGTATATACAAGCTGTAAATGTTTCCAGATCCTACATAGTAAGAGCTCCAGAATGGGAAAAAAAAAAAAAATCTGCTCAGGGCTTAACACCTAGAAGGCATTTGGCTTTAAAAGTTAGATTTTGAAAAGAAACAGGAACTCCTGAAACTCATTATTGTTTGGCCTGATAGACAACAAAAGCTGAAAAAGTATTTTCCTACATCTCCCTTGCTCTCTTTCAAAATGGGGTCTGAGCTCTATCAGGAAATCTAACAGATCTCACATGTTTCTTCTGCATTCAAGCCTAGTAGAAGTGATAGCTACTGTTCTCAAGTCTGTTGAACGACAGGTACAGGCTGCAGGCACAAAGCACATTTTGGCTCATGGGATTGTATCTAAGCTAAATGTTGCTCTGGGTTGAGGTAGGAGAAAGAGAGCTTTTATTGGCCTGAAAACAGCCTCCAAAAAGCTGCTGGACTGCAACCAAGGAGGAGGATGACAGCCTGAGGAGAACACTAGGTTTATAATTCTTTTATTTCTCATTTGTGCTGTTTACAATTCTGAGAGCTCCTTGTCTTGTCATCAAGTCTCTTACCAAGCTCAGCCAAGAAGCAGCCTATTTAGTTTGCTTTTGTTGAAGCTCCTTTTGCCTATAGCTATAACGTTTAGGGGAGGTTAGCTCATAAAGGTAGATCTTAACTCTTCAGAAGCCATCATGTTAGGTATCTGTCTTACAGATGTACAATGACAAGGATAAAAAGAGCACAGATAGGAGCTGTCCTCTCCCAAATACAAAAAAACCCCTGCAAGTGGGAAATCTTACAATGATGTGATGTGTGTAGCCCATACAAATGTGATTAGTACCTAACAAGGGCAGGACCTGTGTAAGATTAATTACTATGTCTGAGGAACATGCATTCTCCAAAAGAGAACAGAATAGCCAAATACTACTGGGGATCTCAGTGAGCTAATCAAAATACATGTAGGTCAGCACTAATGTTGTGAGATTGCTCACAGGACCCTAGATAGCTCAGGTGTCTCATTCTGTTGTTCAGACTCTTAAAGAACAGTTTAAAACATTGGTTCAAATGGGATTTTTTTAAAAATCAAATTTTATTCCTTTGTAGTGAAACTCAAGATGGTGCCTTTTTAATGTCTGCGTCAAAATATGAAAACATAAACCAAATTCTTTAGATGGTCAAAACAGATATTTTCAATTTATGTTTTAAAAAAATAGTTGGGTTTTTTTTAAATCTGAAACTGATAAAAATTGTTATAAAAATTCAAACTCCCTAACTCTTCCAAGAAGTAATTATAACTGCAAATGAAGAATTTACTTGAACATTTTCTGAATGTAGCTTTCCTTCTGTACCTTGACAATTTGGGAAAAGAGATACAGTATTCATCATACATATTAAGGAAATGAAGGCAAAAATATTGTCTTTGCTTTCAAAGTGCTCAGCATATTTTAATAAGATGGTGTAATATAGCCATGTGTGCAGGCATATTGATTTTTTAATTGAAAATCTCATTGGTTTCTATTTTAAAAGGATGAAAGATGTCTACCAAAGCCCCTCAACAATTAAGTAATAACTGCATATTGCACATTTTCATATGTGGATATTAAATTTTTCCACACTAGAGCTAATTTGATGTGACATCAGTGAAAAGCAAAACAGACTTCTTTTGTGGTTTTAATGACCTCTTGGTCTTTTAGATTCAAAGTGCTATTACAAAAAACACCTAACAGGTACAACCCTGCAGAACTCCCATAATATTGGCATTATGAAGTTTTCTAACTTGGACTTTGTACATCTTACAAGGCAGCTAGTCACAAAGTTGGAAACTTAATTTCTGCTTAAAATTCTGGACTCAGAAGTAAATTTCAGGTGCAGCCCCCATTTTTTTCCAGTGTGATCTTACGATACTCCTTTAACGCCACTGGTGACTAGTAGCTTGAAAAGTATTTTTCACCACTTTTTTTGCATACTTGTCTAGAGACAGAAGCCGAAATACCGGTTCAGATTGTAGAAATGTATCATTTCATGGGAAATTACTCATGGGATAATTAGCATGGAATTCTCAATGAATGTGCATTATTGGCTGTTTGGACCTCTTTATACTCGAAAGGTGTAGAAACTTTTTGACTTTCAATAAATACCTATACAGCTCAAGGGTATAAACCAGGACATATATCATCCCGCTTTTAAGAAAAGTTGCTTCCTGTATAAAACTGAACTCTAAAAGAATTCCTAGCTCAGGACAGAGTTGAACTGCTCTGCTACCTTCCTTCATCCAGTGAGACCCAGAGAAAGATGAGAATAGGATTAGCAGGGATGGAGGAACAGCAGGAAAAACACTTTGCATAACATGCTGCCTTAAAGTCACAGTAGATGTACACAGAAATTCATGTTGCCAATGCTACTACATCATTGGGAAGAAGTTTTTTTTGACTGGTTCAAGTGATGGGTTACTGTGTTAAACACAGATATGTCTGTATTACTGGTACAGTATCACTCCCATTGCCTGTGAAGGCGTACTTCTAAATATCTAAGTAAGAAGCCATTTTCAGTTTTATAAAGAAAAAATGTAATTGAAAAGCATTTCTTGAATTCATTCCATATCTTGTGCTCTGTATAATCATGTGGAACTACTCGAAGTTTTTGGAAATGTTGTGCCTGGACTCAGCTTTATCAAAGGTTCCACTAATTCTTTTGGTGAGGATGTTTCAGTTTCATATTGGCTTTTTAAATTTTGATATATAACACATTGCAGATTAGTAAAATACATCTTCCAAATAAATACAGATCTTTTAGTTGGGGGCTGAGGGGGAGGAAGATGTTGAGTAAACCGTATTTCCGAGTCATGAATAACTGAAATGGTGTTTCTGAGTTGCTTAGTTACAGTTTCTGTTTACTTGGCAATGGAGTTCACTGAAAATATTTTAGCTTCTGCTCCTGACAGCTACAAACGTGCATTCACATGTAATCTTATAAACTAATATACTGTTAAATGGATGCCCAAAACACCTCCTCAAATGTGAGCAATGGATAGCGTTGCCAAGTTGCAAAGTCAACACTGAACAGCACAGTCACGCTCAGCTAATTACAAAAAGTTTTCACTGGTTGGTCCATTTCTTCAGCTGTTAATAGTCTGCCCTGCCATATGCAGAACAAAGTTCAAGAGTAAACACTGAACAAAAAGTTCATGAACAATTTGCTAGACTAGTTGGCAGAAGCCAGGCTGCACTAATGGCCTCAGGAGACTGATGCTGACTTTATGCCAACTTCAAATCTCTGCTCAGCCTCCCCAGTTTACCAAAAAAGCTACTTTTCCTTTCAGCCACACTGATAAGGGCAACATGAGGAAGCCTGGTATATGACTAATGCTTACCAAGTGCTACAAGGCTTGTATGGAGGGAAATATGCAACCTTGTGACCCTGACTCAGAATAGCCAAGTTCCATCTGCTCTGGAACTTCAAGTGATAGGAAGACCTCAATTTCTTACTGGACATGTTTGGAGGTAGGGTAAGGAATGTCAATGACTTCAGTCTTGTTCATTTTAAGTCGCAAAATTTTCATTAAAATAATCAAAAAAATACCCTAAACCTTTCTGAGAAGAGTCAATCTTAAGAGATCAAGACAACCCTCATATTTGTAGCTTAAAGGATGTGATTTAAATGCAGTCAGGAGTCAAAAAGTAAAGAAAGACTTGGTTGTATTGGCAGATGAAGTAACTTCAGAGTTCAGAGAGCTGCGGGAACACAAAATACAAATGGATTAAATGGGTCCATTTACAACATACAGGCAAAATGTTGTATTATCATGACATAACATACCACATATGCATGTTGTTAGGACTAAAATATCTATGGTATTTGAAAAGTTCTCAGGAAGTATTTCACAACTCAAGGAGCTGCATTCAATAGAGCGAAATCCTGTGAGATCCTATTTCAGTAAGTAAAGAGAGACTAACCATAGTGTTTAAAATTAGTGGTAGCTTATCTTGAAAGGATCAGATGATCATATCTTTTATCTGCAAACGGAAACAGTGAGAACTACTTAGAAATATACAGTTGGTGAACTTGGGGCTGAGACAAACAATTATAACAACATTCTCTTACTTTCTGGGAGCATGAATCATCTTCATAAAGTTTTATATGGTAAAATTGTGATATAAGTCATGATACACTCAATACTTTTCCTTTCTTTTTTAACACATGACTTTATCCAGGGAAAGCTCAGAAACTGCAACTGCAGAATCTCAGAAAACTAGAGAAGAAGAATGAAGAGGTACTATAGATTACAGCATATTCAGATATTAATCAGAGCCTGACAGAGTCTTTCACTACAAAATTTGGTATGATTCTTCTGCCGGCATTTGTTGCAGGGAATCATTATGATAGATATATTAAAAAACATAAATGAAAAATACCATTGATTCCTCCTTAACCAAACTGAGTCATCCCAAGTCAGCGTCATTACTCCTGAAACCATATGTTTACACCCACACCAGAGTATGCCTGAAATCTCACTGACATTTTTCCCCCGAAATATCAATATAATGCACCTTTAACATCCTGAATACTTAGTTTAAAAAAGAAAACCACTAAAGGATCAGTTAGCTGTATAGGAAATACTACTAATAATTCATCGTGATTGAGCAGTTTAGGTTTGGTTCAATTATTTTGCCATTTCTTAGTCTGATAGTTGTCAATTTTGTACATCTCTTTGGTTTATTTGAATCTACTAACCAGAGAAACTCTGATCATTGCATACCATCTTTACAGGACGGGTGCCTTTGGCTATTGTTAGATATCACTCTTGTTTTACAGGGAGAAATTATTTATTTATGAAATTAAATAACTCCAATTTCTACAACGCTTACAATCGCTGACAAAAAAGTAGATAATAAACTGAATGATACCGTCTGAGACTTTTTGTTGTTACTTTTTAAACCATCATCTTTATAGTGATACAACAGAAAAAACCTGAAAAGAATTTACAAGAATAGGAATAATATCCCTGATCACATGAAGACTTCAGTATATACATACTTGACTGTCCCTCTACCACTGCAATAAAAGGAATTCTCAAATTATCTAATGCTATAAATGTCTAAACATCTTCAGAAAAGAACACAAAATGTTAATTACTTTCTGCCTGCTTTTTAAAATGCTTTGTAGATCCTCTTTGACAACAGCTGGAATGATAAGCAACAGCACATGGCTTAGAATAATCTAGGAATATGCTTCCATTGCCCCATACATTGCTGCAGACAATTATTTCCTAGATCTATATTTTTCCAGATTCTTTCTCTTGTTTCCATGTTATTTACAAAAATGTAGTCTCATACTGAAAGATTTTCTAATCCTGCTTTTG